>NW_027526288.1:8145987-8616052 GCF_048455015.1 Haemaphysalis longicornis | reverse complement strand
GCAGTGAAGGTGTTTAACGTGTTTTGGCTCAGTTTCCGCAAATATTGAACGGCTTTTTTTTTGTACACAAGTTTCTACTCATCGAGATCATCGAGACTGTCATAATTTGCAGATGACATTAATTTTGGCCGTGTAGCAGCGCGTCAAGAAAATGAAAATAAGTTGATCAATTGGCAGTCGATCAGAATGACAGTATATTTGCCCTGTGGCACGGGTATAAATTGAAGAGTGACTGTAAAGAACAGAAAGTACGTTGTTCTGACTGACATTTGCCGCACTTTGGGTAGTGGGATCACACGTGTCGTAGCCTGAATTTCACGTCTCGTAGCACGTGGTATTGGAACGCCCCGAAGGTCCTGTAACCGTCACGGCGAACGCAGCTCCCTTGAAGCATCGCTGTTTTTCATAACTTCCTTGCGAAGGAAAAGTCTTGGAGGTTGCGGTTGTGAAGAACCTGCTGAGGCGCAGCACGGGTACCACTTCCCGACCGGGCACTGAAGGCGTTACGCTTGCCTGTTTCTACAATACTGCCACGGCTTATACATAGCGGACCTAACCAAAAGCTTTTAAATTTGACTAATCAAGTTGCCTATCTTTCTTTTAGTATTAAAGCAGCAAAAAGAAGACTGCCTAGTGGTAGTAAGGCACACAAAAAAGCGTTCTGATTTTCCAGAATTTATGCTAGATATAAATCACAAATAAATAAGTTATTATCAAGCATAAAACATCAAGGTCACCACTATAGCGAACGTACTGCGGTTGGCTGCACCTAAATATTTCCGCTTGGCTATTCGTCGTGTCGACACAAGGCAATGTCTAAAATCGGTGTGCTTGTCTGGCCATAGCTCCTTGTGGCTGTGACGCATCCGCAAAGATTGTTACGAAGACACCCTGATTGTCTTCGTGATCGTTTGAATGGTTCGTTGTACGAGTAAGTTAATTAATGCGCGTTGGTAAAGGCAGTTATGCTACCTATAAAAAGCAAGCCGACATGAATCAAATAAAATTGTATGGAGGAAGTTCCGTCAGGTTTTTATGCCACGAAACGAAATTCTAATTGGTTGGGAACTTTGAAAGCCGAGGCGTTATCTAGACCCACATATCGGAACAAAATTTTCCCTCTGTATTTGAAATCAGCTCGCGGTCACCAAATAAAAATGCACGTTAGTCAGTACAGACGTTAGGCCTCGAACTTATACCCTCGTTTCCTGGGTGTGAGTGTTTGGTATAACAGTTTTTATTAGGCATCAAAGCCAAGATCAAATCATTATATGAAAGGCGAACATGTGCGTCCCCTAACTTTGATATTCGTTAATCACATATTGTTTCCAGGCGAGGATTATAAGAAAAATGTATCTGCCATATTTACAAAAAAAGAAAGGCGCCGCTAGAAAACAAATGAATGCGCAACAATCACACCTCGTCCTCTTCTTTTACCGGAAGTTGTGGCAGAATCTCTGTTTCTGTAAACTGTGGAAATTCCTCACAAGCACATAGTTGGTGAGACGACTTTACCAGTGCCTCGTGTAATTATCCCCCGTCAAAATGATGGCCGTACCGCTGCAATGGGGTTACAGCAGCCGGCGAAAAAATAGGGCATAAGTCGTACAACATGTTCCATGTCTCCTGGGGAGGCTCCACTCGACGATGTGGGGACCACCATGGAGATCTCGTACTTGGAGAAACGTTTTTCAGAAATCACGAGGTTCTGAGTAGGCTCCCAGAGAAGGACAAGAGATCCCAAAGGGAAGTGAACCACCCAATGTCTCCGGTCACAAATCGTTTTCTGATAAGCTTGGGATTAACAAAGCCGGTTTCGGGCAATCTGCGTAGAATGTTCAGCGCAAGCAATGGCGTCCCAGGCGTACTTCGTTACACTGAGGGTGGGTCTGGCGTTGTAGATATGAAAGTGCTCCTAGGTAGGGTGGGATCACGGGCGTAAAGCGCGTAGAATGGTGAATGCACATCCTTAATTTGCCGTGATGACTTATGTGCATACATCACAAAGGGCACCAAGGCGTCCCAGTCTCGGCGATAAGGAGAAACGTTGCAGAAAAGCATGCTGCTCAGCGTAAGGTTGAAGCGTTCGGCAAGTCCGTCAGCAGACGTTGCTACACTGTAGTAATAATTCCTAGAGCATGATTCCAGAAATTGTTCAAAAACTTGTGAGTGAAAGTAATGCCCGTGGTCGGTGCACAGCTGACACAAAGCCCCATGCTGTAGATTGACACGTCGAAGAAGGACATCGGGCGCACCAGTAGCTCAGCTAGTCATCGAAGCACGCGTGGTGGCATATCCTGCTGCGCAATTCGTCCGCACAGCAAGCCTGATTTTTGCAGATGTCGACTGGTGAAAAGGGACAATCAAGTCCACTCTAACCCGGAAAAAAACCTCCGTCGCATGCCCCAGCGCGAGGGACACGAGTAAATGCAGAGCATTGGGGGTGGTCACGTGGCGTAGGTTGTGGTAGTTGGCGGTGGTAGTTGTAGTTGTCGTAGGGGTTGGGTAGTTGGGTTGCGAGACGAGAGAGAGAGAGAGAGAGAGAGAGAGACGAGAGACGTAAGTACGTAACGTCTCGTTGCCCGAGCGAAGGATCCGCGGCCCGACGTTGACGTTTGGCCGCGGCTTCTCGTGCACGAAGTTCGGCGTCGGCAGCGCACTTCAGACGCTTGCGTTCGGCGTCGGCAGCGCGCCGTCTCACCGCCTTGTGTTCTGCGCCGTCGATGAAGAGGATGGCATAATGTCTTGAACTGGTACTGCAACGCTGACGTGGGCTCGCGTCGCGGTACTGGTTGAAGGTGTTGCTTCCATCGCTTAGGAACATCGACGACGACCAAACTCGAGAGTAAGCAGAACAGAGCGCAGGTGTAGAATGGAGTGAGCCGCGCCGATACCCGCTTTGTATTCGTAGCGCGGGCGTGCCGCAACTGCTGCTGCAACGCCTCTTTCAGCGCCGGAGCACGCGCATGCGCGCCCGCACCTGTTGTTGAGAGCGAGGAGGAGCGGGGGAGGGGCGCACACTCTGGCTGGCTGCGGACGCCGATCGCCAACGGTCGGGTGACATTGTGAGTTAAAGAAATGCTCTGCATTTAAAATATTCTACAAGTATAACGAGTGCCTGCAGTTTTCCCGCAGGAAGCCATGTTGGTGTCTTAGCGCGCTGACACAGATTGCAACAAGTAACGTATTGGCGGATGGAACGGTACAGGCTGGGCCAGAAAAAAAAACGGTGGAGTACGCGTTCATAGGTGCGAGAGAAGCCGTAAGCCCCTGTAGTTAGCAAGTCGCAAAGCTGGTGGAAGTCAGCGAAGGGCAGGTTGTCAGAGACTACGAGCAAAAGTTGAGGCCCGTCACTACGGATATTGCGACGATAGAAAATGTTATTGAAAAGCCCGTAGACACGTTAGGTACAGGAAAATGGAGAGTTGAGGTTGTCAATGATGGGTCGTAGTTTCGGGACACGAGGCTGTTCTTTCTTAATTAAAGTGAGCGAGTCCAGATATAGCGCTCGGAAAGATTGCTTCGTCGTCGTCATAGGCGTTACATGGGTCAATAGGATGGCAATACAAAGTATAGACTTCTTGGTGCAAGCTACCAGATTTGTATTTTTCATCAAATGCATGCTATTGAGGCACAATTTCCGACAAAATATCCTGTCAACGTATCGTTAGGCGAAGAGAGCCAGCACAGACGTGTTTATCTCTTACGACTGTGAAGGGACAGCCATGCAGGTGAGGAGACACTTGGCGACAGACCACCCAAGGGCGCGGAATTCTGTTTCCGTAATCGACCACTTCCACTCTGGGGCAGAAAGAAGACGGCTGGCATAGGTAAAAACACGCTCAAACGAAGCTGCCATTGCGCCGACACAGCCCCAATTCCACACCAACTTGCATCCGTGCGTATTTCTGTGGGGTTGCGTAATGGGAAAGATGCTATTAGGGGACAATTAGCTAGAGCGAAGATGAGGCAGATAACGCGCCCGCTTGCTCAGAGCTTATCGAAAACCGAACATATTTTACTAGCAGGTTGGTAAAATGTTATAGAGGGAGGTAAACACAGCGGAACATAGGAATTGCCTTCAGGTCACAAACATGCGTGTTCCAGGCCGCCCAGAAGGGGCAAGGGTTCATCAACCGCAATTGGTCACAATAGTGGGTCAAGCTGGAGGAGTTCAAGAGAACAATCGATCAACCCTGAATGATCAGCCGGAAATTATTTGGCGAGAATCAGGTCACGACTGCAATGCTTTAAAACTGTGAAGAAAACATATATCATGACGCGCACTGTGAACGCGTGCAGTTCACATTTCCCCGATGACAGCAGTTCCTCAGTCAGCGACTCGGAGACAAAGAGTTCCTGGCGTCAAGACGGCGACCAGTCGGGAACGAAGCTGAGTAGTCATCATTGATACCTACGCCCTTTTGTCAGTTAGTGCACGCAGTGGGACACTGCCGGCGTCCATATACAAACAGCTCTTGTCATGAGGGAGCGTTTTGTCATGGAAGCGTTTCAGCAAATTTAATTTCGTGTTGTGTGCACTAGTGAGAGCATAACCCGCCATGACCGCTCAGTGTGGTGGGTGCGCGTTTGTCAAGCCAAGGATACCCACTTATGGAGATTGGCAGATTGGCAAAAAAAGTGCAGCGTACGCCGTAATTGTGGCAACACTGGCTCGGAAGAAAAAAGACTGCAGCGTTCGGCGCAATCATGATAACACTTCGTCGGATTAAGGAAGACACATCTTAGCGCACGTCACTCCAATGCGACGCCCAGTGATTATCACTTCTAAAAGAAATGAAGGAAGCTCACACTTCTAGCAACAATCATAGAGTAAATGTCACTGCGGCAGGGAAAAGGAAGCAAACCGCCGGCAATCTTGAACGTAAATAGTACTGATAGCCATGAAGGTGTAGTATAGCTTCTCTACCTTCTGATCTTACGCATATGTGTAGGCTTTTGTCTTCTTTTATGGTTTTTTTGGGTCAAATGTAAAATTCAGCATCCCCAGAAGCACTGCATCGCTTGTTTTCCTGTTTGAAGCGTAGGTGCGACTAATCAAACCGGCAGGGCCAACAGGACTGACGAGGCTTTCGCAATGGTTAGCGGCGCGGCCAGATACTGTCGGTAGAATTAGAAAGGTTGGGCAGTGGCGTCTGACGGCTGGCATAGAAGCGTCGATTGCCTCCGTCGGTGTTCTGGGAGGAGTTAATTTGGATCGGAAGCGAGCGCCTGTGGAAGTAGTGGGCGATGTGGCCAGCACAGCAGCATTTGAAGCAAATTGTCCGGTCATAGGGTGTCCTCTATTCTGGAGGGCTGTGCTAGCGCAATGGCAGAGCTAAATTTCCGCGTCTACGCGCAGCGAAGGAAAGAACATGGCAATTTTGGGAAAGACTGACGAGCAAATAGGCTGGAACGTGAGGTTGACAAGTTTGTCGCGCATTCTGATGGAGGCGAAAAGCAAAATCGGCCGTGTGTGCGAGTTTTCTGCTCACGTTAAAAAACCCCAGGTGGTCAAAATAATCTGCAGCCCTCCACTACGGCGCACCTCATCGCCTGAGTAGCGTCAGCACATTGAACCTTACAATCAAACATCAAAAGTTTGTCGTGCAAAACGGCTTGTGTCAACGATACAGCAGGCGCACTGTTTTCTTGTTGGTTAGGCTGAAACTTCGGTGCAACCATGGCGAAAATTCACGACTCACAATTCTTGCAACATTATCCGATCTGGGTGCCACCTCTGCCGAAGGGAACTGTGCTGGTGTTGGCCGGAATGTACTGGCGCACCAGGAGGTAGCAGCTGTATTTGGAATACTCGAGAATGTGTTGAGGAATACGGCGGCTTTTCGCCTGCTGAGAACTACGAAATTTGGCGACGCTGTCGTAGACTTTATCACAGCCGAACGGCGAACACTCTGTGCTTGTGACATTACGCCATGATATCATTCCCTGTAAGTGAACATGTTATGCCTTTTCGTATGCAGTGAATGATACAAGCACCGACACGCACGCACAGAATAATAAGAAAAGTAAAATGAGAACAAAGCAATAAACATGAATCAAGAGTCCTAACCCTTATGTCGGAAAGTGGGGTACCTGCCACAGCAGACGACAGCTGATCGGAAACCAGATTAGTGGTATCGACAGCAATAAACCGCAGGAATACAGGAACATGATTTGCACTGGCTCGTATTGAATTATTAGTGGCCATCCTAAGCTACCGACCAAAGAGGATTTTTGATCGCCTGCTACCTCATTCGGCTGGTTTCAACCATGAATCGTCCTCGCTCGTTCCGTTTTTCATATCATAGGTGGAACCACCGATCCAAGTCAACTAGCCCTTTTGTAATTGCCGCTGTTTTACCACAGTGTAAAATTGATATTATGTATTTGCAGAATAAACAGGTGTCTTCGGTAGTTGTTCCCAATGCCAATAAAATATACTACAAATTGCGACCTCCGTGTGAAGTGTGAGCGCGAAGGGAGCAGTCATTCCCTCAGGAAAGGTTTAGTGTTCCATTTATCGATGAACACCCTCTATGCCCTGGTGCGGATTCTATGCTGCTGAAGGCATCGCCAAAGTTTTGTTGTTGTGGACAGATGAGGAAAGGGAATCGATGAAACGAAGACTGTGTTTGAAAACTTTCTATGTTTGGAAAGTGAATACAATGATCATTCCAAGGCTTGAAGTTCGTATTTGAGCTTGCGCTTGTGACAGGGACAAGCACAATAACGTCATGTGTAAAAGTGGGCGCAAGATTTAAACGAATTACAAGGAGGGAAGATATTAGAGTTGGTTGTTTTATCTCAATAGCTGAATAATATGTGAACTCCTGGATGTCAAATGACACATAAAACTGAGGCATTGATGATACGAAACTGAGAATATACAACCCTCATCCACATCGACCGAATATACAACCCTCATCCGCATCGACCGCTTCTTACGAGATGCAAGCAGTTGACGTACATTCACGCGCGTACGCGGTGAATGTCAGGCAACTGTCGTAGCACCCTCCCTTTTTGTATGGAAGACTACCTGCCTGTTTTCTTGTTTGATTTGCACTCACGTGCTTGCCATGCGCATGAAGCTCGGGAACATTATTCTTTCGCTGATTATAGTGCAGACCAAAACAAAAAAAACAACGAAAAAACCTTACAGTTTGCCCGAATGATAAAACAGGCCCGAAGGAAAAAACTGAAGTCCCGTTTAGACACTCTCAGCAACTTACTCTGGACCAAGCTTGCTTTCGTGGATAGCGCTGCAGGCAGACTCATATTTTATGACAGAAATCAGAGGTACCAGGCGTACATTTCACTTCAAAATATGGTGTAAAAGTTATTGCATGTGAAAATACAGAAGGTCCCATAAGTATTGTGCGGTAGAGGGCATACAAGGTAACTCAACAGGGTTCCAGACAGTCATTTATTAGTAGCATAATTTTCCGGCCAGACTAAAGATCTACCCTGTCGAAAGGTCCAATCGAGACTGAATGTCCAACGAGATAAAGGGTACATCGAGATGGAATATCCACTATTGGACCTTTCGTCTCATTGGATCTTTTGCCTCATTTAGCCTATAGACGCTGAATTACCGATTGCTCAATTTCGACATGATCGAAGCGAACGCCAAGCAGCAGGTACCGATTCGCATTGTACACCCCAAACAAAAACGCTAAGACTACCATGACTGGCTCTATAGATAGCAACCTGCACATGCGTGCCGATTCCGCGTGCCTAACTTGTTATTCCGTGTTTGAATTTTTTTGGTTCTTCCCGACGCCACAGCAATGGCTGGCACAACATTTATTCCGAACTTTTCCGCCGCATACGCCTTTGCTCGGCTTGACACTGTTGTTATTTTGTCTCTATCTCAGTGCGTTTTGCCTTTACTTTACCGATTCACACTGGACTAAGTTCGCGCTTTCTGTGGGCTCGACGGCGTGCTCATTTAGGAGTCTTTTAAAGCAATATTGTTACTTGGCTAGGATGTCGAAAGCATGCACTTCGCCGGCGCAATCCCGAATGTCGTCCACACACACAAAAAAAAACTGTCTACAGCTGCTAAACTTTTGCTAACGCGTTCCATGGCGTTTTACGCGTTCCACGCATTGCACTCGTTGCAGAGCACATATTCGCAGTCTGGGATGGGCAAACCAAAGAATCCATTACAAGAAAGGATGGCGTTCAATGATCGTCGTTGTTAAACGGAGGGATGCAAGATTGTTTTCGAACTTTGACCATGTATTACAAAAAGTGCTTAAGTTACAATTTTTCAAGTTTATTCACGTGTGTGTGGTACGTTTCTCAAAAAACGCGAGGAATATTATGTTTGTATACTGCATTGTTCAGATGCAACTGCCACAAAAGTTTAAAGAAAAAACTGAGAAGACCAAACTTCGGATAGAAATAAAAAATCATCATCAATTTTTTTGACATTATCCCCAGATGTAGTTCCTTTTATGTTCTTTTATTGAAAGAAAACGTGTCATTTTTGTGTTCTTAGAACGCGTATAGCGCCAGAGAAGAGCCTTATCCGCCCGGCTCTCCAAGAGAAACTGTAATGGTAGCGAGTTCCCAGCGATTAGTATGAATTATATATGTTTTGTAGAAAACGCAAGTGATCCCTCCACGAACATAACAAAAAATAGAACATAGAAATACCCTCTGTAATGTCCAAATTGGAAATTGTTATGACGTCGCCGTCCCCCCCTGGGTACCCGTTGTTACAGTCGAAATGGTGTCCCCGAGCTGAACTCTATTGCCTCTGTCATGCGAGTGGTAGCGTGGTGGTGAGGGACCAGCAAAAAATGCTGCTTTGAAAATCGCGACAAGGAACCGAAGTTAAACTTAACTGGTTTAATGCATCGCGAGAGATGAGCCGAAGCCATATCGGAACAATGCCCTGACGGGCGACCTTACAGAACAGGACTCAAGCAGAGTGCAGTATAGATTGTCTGCGTATTTACACCCAAACCGCCAACGCTCATACAACTTTTCATTATGCTTTTTGCACACGGCCCGATATTGTACAGATACACCAAACGCTCTTTCCGGAGTTCGTGAGGGGTCGTTAGTAGCGGTGCAGACTGAGTCTGAGAGATGGGAGAGAGGATTTCTCCAGAGTGGCATCCCTGTCCTTCTGGAATGTCTCCGCGTGCGGCATCTGACTCCGCCAAAGTTTGAATCTCGCCGACAGTAAGGCGCCTTCGCGCCTGCCGATCGTGGCTTGTTGTGAGGTAGCATTTCGGCTGGCGTCCCTGTGCGCTCGAAACCTGCCTGGCATCCCCGTGTTAAATTTCCCGGGCGAGGAACTAGATACTCGCCGTCAATCAGCTAGCCTGCATGCTCTTCGTATGTTTATTATTCAGTAACAAATGTCAATGAGCGAAAACACTTGTCGCTTCTTTTGTTCCATTGATCCACGGCCCGCTGCCGCTGGCGCGGTAGCGCGCAGTCGCGCGCGGGGTGGGAGCAAACTTGCCAGCTGTGCGAAACGAGAAGACACAGGCGGTGTAGTCTCTCTCGTCGCCGGGTTTGCTATTGCAGGGGAAAGTAACCAACCTGCTTTCACCCCTTCGAATCCTATATCTGGCGCCCAACGTGGGGCTGGCTCTCGGAACATGGAGCATGAGTCTTTGTTCGGTGGGAGAAATGTTCTTTGTCCGAACCTAACAAGTGTTACTGCTAGCGTGAATAGGATCGCTAGCGGCGGCAGGCGTACTTTCTTGAGAGCGGAGTTAACGTTGCTACATTGTGCTAGAACATGTGAGCGCCGAGTTCTTTTTTTCACTGCGCCGTTTAGGCGGGTCGTTTCTGCCGTGGCAAGCTGTGGCACTGAAATTCTGAAGTCTCGCACCCTTGAAGCGCTAAGGCATAGAGCCCGCGCTGTAATTGCTAGCCCGCAGTCAGAAAGAACGGAAGCAGCGTTGTTTGGCCCGATTTTCTTTTTCTCTGCTGTCTCTTTTATCGGCTCCGGGAGTCGGGGCTGTGGGAGCCGTGGGGCCAGGGGCCACGGGTGCCGTAAGTGCTGCCTGGTATTGCGGCTCGGCACCGGGCGTTCCGACATCGCAAGTAGCAATGGGCGCCGCCGCACATTAAGCTGTTTGTGTTCCAGCGAGCGGGTAGGGCACACGACAAAGCCGATGTCTCCTTCACGGCTGTGCAATTGGGGCAGTAGAGCAAACCTCTAGGTTGCCGGTCGTCGCCAAAGATGCATGTTGTCCGAAGGCTTTTAGGATCCGGCACCACGTGGGAGAGGGCACGACTGAGGGGCTTGTAGCTCGGGAGCCGACGGACGGGAAATGGCCCCTCTTCTCCACAGAATGGCGGGGTTCGTGTCGTCAGAATGCTTGTTTTAAATGGTTCTGCATGTAGCGGGGGAAAATCTCCTTCGCTTCGAGAAAGTGAGTTTTTGTGCACTTGTCGGAAACCGTCTTTTGACAGACGCAATTATTTAGCGTCGTGCCACGTGGCCGATGCTGACGAATAGCATTTCTTTCTTGCCTGAGTTAGGGGATTGCGGGAATGCTTGATGTGATACGGAATTGGAGTTGAGTCACCCAGGCATGCTTGCTGCGCAATGTCTGCGCTACCACCTGCTGCTCCGGGTCTGCGAGCGTTCCAGAGCTGGGGACCACTGGCTACTGTCTTTGGGTGGCAGCTACTTGGAGGCGGCCTGGCTGCGGCGCCGTGGGAGCTCCCTACGGCTGGTGTCTCCCTCCAAGGAGGGCGTGTTGGTGCGGGCGGCGCTGTCCTCTGCTCCCTCGAATGGCGTCACTTCGATGCCTGGGCTGCTGTTAGCGGTCAGGAGGCTCCTGTGCCTGCCACCGTGGCCTGCTGTCTTCGGCCAGGGCCGCACCAGACCTACTGATAAGCAGTAGCGACTGACAAGAGCGCCAGAGCGAGCGACAATTGTTCGTGTTGGCCTGTGTGGCGCTACGTCGAATTCTCGTCCTGGAACTCTGTGTGCTTGACATGCCTGTTCGAGCCAACTTGTTCACCGTCGCCTGAGCGTCTATAGGAGCTGTGTTAATCTCGGTGTTACTTGGGGCACCTGAACGTTAGATTATGCATGGGTGTTAGTGCATGTGGCTGACGATTCCTGTGTGGTGACTGCGAGTGCGAGGACAGCAACTGCGCGGGCCGAACCTTCATGCTTCGTTGAGTGTTACGAACATTGCGTCTAGATGTCCCCGCGTTATATTCTTGCCACCGTATGGAAAGGTTTAAGGTTGGAGGGATGTAGGAACACGACCTTAGCGCGTTGCCTTTCGTTTGGTGTCGCCGCAATGCTTGCTCCTTCCGGAAACTTGCTTGTGCAAACGTCGGCGAGCGGGATCTGCCTCCTCGACGAAGGAGTGTCTTCTGGCTGGCCGGCGAGAGCGCGCAGGATGCAAGCGGTGAGAGGTTGGAGCTCGGGAAGCGAGGTGGCAGGACGCGCCTGGTAACGTCCTTCCTTCGAGAATCGGGCAAAAAGGAGGGCGACAATGGCTGCCGCCGGCGTTCCAGCGAGGCAAACGCGAGCGTGCTGAGGCACTCCGCAGATGACTGTTGTCGCGGTGAGTAGAACTTCTCTATTCCCTTAAATTCCCCGGGCGAGGAACTAGATCCTCGCCGTCAACCAGCTAGCCTGCATGCTCTTTAAAGTTTATTATTCAGTAATAAATATCAATGAGCGAAAACACTTGTCGCTTCCTTTGTTCCCTCGAGCCACGGCCCGCCGCGGCTGGCGCGGTACACCGCGCACCGGCGGGGTGGGAGATCGATTGCTAGCTGGGAGAAACGAGAAGACAAAGGCTGATTAGTCTCTCTCGCCGCCGGCTTTGGTATTGCATGGGGAAAGTAACTTCCCTACTTTTACCTTCTTTAAATATATATATATATATATATATATATATATATATATATATATATATATATATATATATATATATATATATATATATATATATATATATATATATATATATATAGAGAGAGAGAGAGAGAGAGAGAGAGAGGGAGGGAGGGAGGGAGAGAGAGAAAGAAATGCCGGCAGTCTACAACACCAAAGAATGCATAGGGCAATGGTTAGACTATTTTTTACCGTTAGTGACGTTACATTATTTTTATTATTCATTACGTGAGAAAGAAAGAAAGAAAAACACGCGCCCAGAGTGGGGACCCCACCCACGCGTTTCGATTACATCTCGAATGCCTTACCAATTAGGCTATCTGGGCGACTGTGTTCTCCTTCGCTTTCTGGGGTATTTATATTTACTACAACTGTATCTAACGCTTGAGGGTGTTGGCCAGCGCCACTCAGACTGCACGGGGAGAAGGGTACCTTCTTTTCAACCCCCGGGGCGTGACGCGTACGTCTACAGCCCGTCATAAGCGGGTAACTGGCGGGAAACCCTCTTATGCTACCTTGGCATCAAGGCTGCCAGAAGCGAGGCCCTCGCTAAGCTTTCGCACGATAATAGGGTTTGGAAATGAGGGGCTCGTTAGGAAATACAGAAAGAAATGCCGGCACTTTACAACACCAAAGAAGGCATAGGAGAATGGTTAGACTATTTTTTACCGTTAGTGACGTTTCATTATTTTTTATTATTAATTACGAGAGAAAGAAAGAGAGAAAAAACACGCGCCCAGAGTGGGGACCGAACCCACGACTTTCGATTAGATTAGATTAGCCGAATTGGTAAGTCATTCGAGATCTAATCGAAAGGCGTCGGTTCGGTCCCCACTCTGGGCGCGTGTTTTTCTTTCTTTCTTTCTCAGGTAATTAATAATAAAAAATAATGTAACGTCACTAACGGTAAAAAATAGTCTCGTCAGTCCCCTATGCCTTCTTTGGTGTTGTAGACTGCCGGCATTTCTATCTGTATTTGCTAACGAGCCCCTCATTTCCAAACCGTATATATATATATATATATTTATATATATATTTATATATATGCAGCATGGAATACATTGGTCAAAGAGGTACAGCATTCCGATTACTGTTTAACAATCACAGGTCAGACGTGGTGTCGAAACCAAATCTACCACTTGCCCGGCACCTCCGACTTCCCTACCACAGCTTCAAACACATCAAGGTCGTGCTGCTCCAATCAGGATTTCGAAGTAACCTTGATCGGGAAAACAAGTTCTTTTTCATCGACAAATTCCAATCACTCCCACGTGGAATCGACGAGACCCCAGGAAGTCTTTCGTGCCTAAAGGAACTGAACTAACTCCCATCCTAACTGATACCTGAGATACCTGATGGGATCAAAAAACCTTCTTTTTTAGCAGTACTGTGAGGCGTCGTCGGCTAACACATTCCAAACCTTACATTGAGTGAGAACAGTGTCTGGGGCGGGCCATGCTTCCTGATAATGTCTCAGAACAGTTGTGCAGTTCCTTTCTTTTTTCTTTTCTCTCTTTTTTTGTGTGTGTGTCATTCTTATGTCCAGCCTCTTTTCGGCCTGCTCTGAGAGTAATGGGAGGTTGGCGGCGGCCCGGTTGGCCGTCGGCTGTGGTAACGCAAAGCAGGGTTTCGGCGCAATGGTGCCTGCCGTTCCCCCCCTCCCCGGGAAGTGTTTGGATACTATGTCCGTCTCCTCCCGGGACGCGGGACGTTGGGGAAGGGCCGTTGGGGCTCTGCGGTGGGCTGTACGCGTCTGAATGTCTACCCCGGTACCCCCCCTGGCCCTCCACCTCCTTACCCATTTGTTTTCTCTGTTCGCCTTTTTCTCTAGAGCTTTCCGAAGCCCACTGTGCGCAGTGTAGCATCTGTCTTCAGGTCTAGCAACCCTCTCAAAGCGTAGCTCAACAAGTGTCTTTTCGTAATTTGTTTTGTTCTTTTTACCATTACCGTTTAGCGCTTTTCCGCGCGGGCTTACAAGTTTTGATAATTCCTCTAACAACTCCAGGCGCGGATGCTCGTGCGGACACGCATCGGTTCTGCTTTTTGCGTCCGGTTGCACTCCATCAACGCCGCAATTGGGGCTGCTTCCCACTGGCTACTGTTTATTTTCTTTTTTATTCCCGTTCTCTCTACTTGCGTTCCCACTGCTGCATAGTTACGAAATGTTGTTGCTACTTCTCCCTTGGCTTCACTTTCCCCAAAGGTTCTCCTTTCGTGACGAGGGTGAGAAGAAAAGGAGTCCCGCGTATACAACGGGGTGCACATCTATTTTTCCCTCCCTTGCACCTACAGTCGTCTTCTAAGCCCGGCTACCGAAGCATCGGGGTTTATTTTCTCCGTTTTCCCCTCCATCCCGTTGAGCAGCTTGCGCTCTGGTTTGGCTGTTTCTCCCCCATCCCCTACTCAGCGGAGTGGAGACACCAACGAGGCAGGGGTTGTCGCTGAGCTGCAAAGTGGCAGCTTTTAACAAAGACCTGAAATTTCGGCCTAGCGCCCCGTTCTCGGAAGGCGTCCGTCCGGCGAGGGAACGGTGGAATGGTGGCGGACCGTTTCCTTCTGCACGACCACAAAACGTCCTTTAATTGTCTCTGCTCCAGGAATGGGCCCATAAACGGGCTGTAAAATGCCTTGCTCACACTTTCCGAACATATGGCGGGACACTCGCTTTCAATCAACGGAAACGCGATTCATCCGAGCGTCTGGGGCTTTGCATAGTGACGGCTCGCGGCGGAAGATATATTGCCTTCTCTCCTTTGTTCTACAAATCCGCTTTCGGACGCTGTTGAGCTTTTCGCGTTTCCACCACCACTCGAATTCCTGTTCAGTGCTCTTTCGTCTCCCTTTCTTCCTTTTTTTTCCAACTATCCTGGCGTCTCTCTCTTCGTTGTTCATTTTTTGTTCATTCTTCTAATAAGGAAGATTCCCGCTTCGTGTTTGTGTTTGTGTTTGTGGACCCCGGCCCTCCAGCCCTCCGTGCCACATGCCCTTACAACCTTCGAAAGAATCAGCGTAGCAGCAACTGACTACAACACAAAAAAACAGGCAACGCGGCCTCCTTCCCCGTTTCAAGACAGTTTTTAAAGCTAAGAAAAATCACCGAAAAGCGCATACGTTCCGAATTGCACGTTTCCGCTCTTGCACAGTACTTGACTGCCGCGGTCGCTCCCAGTGGTCTTAGGATTAGAATAAAACCTGCTACTACTGAACTCTCCCCGTCCAACATAAATAAGTCGAAACAGGTACTCGATAAAGCATCTTTACAATTAACTGAAATAATCCTCAATCACTACGAAACTACTGCCCATTCTCTCCGAAAGAAAGAGTATCTACTTAGTCAGGAACTAAGCAAAAGAGAGTTGAACCTTTTAAGCAACTCCGAATCTAAGACGGCCTCCGCCATATCCCGAACAAAAGACCGAAAGTTTAACCAAGATAAGATTTCTAAGACTGGCCACACGCGTAAGAAGCTAACAAGCTCTGGCACTAGTACTGCCCCCACTCTGACAATACAACCAAAAATGTAACTACGACTGTAATAAACGATTCGACTACTGAACCCCGAACGGCTCAGTTAAACCCCTGTACAAATAATTTTCCCTCGCCTGCCGTCACAAAAGAAAACCTTATCGGGAATGTAATGAACCTTTCACGTATACCCCTCTCCCCAGCTCAGATGAACGTCTTGTCAAAGGGCCTAAACTTTTGCCCGGCTACTGGTGCTTTTGATGAATTTCAACTTTTTAAGGACTTAGATAACTTCGCCAGAAACATGAGGCTACGAGAATACTTCTACGATCACCCCGCGACGGAAGAACCTAGCTATAAGCACTGGACCCCTCCCACACAGAGTGATAGTTGCCTCGACATGTACATCAAAGCTGTCCAATGCGATGTGCGAAAATCATACCAAATACAAATTTCTTTCCACCACAACATGCCTACCAACGAAAAGAAAGCCCTAAAGGAACTCGCAAGCTGTCCAGACATAATTAATAAACCTGCCGACAAAGTAGGCGCAATCGTTATCCTTGATCACACTCAAGACTATAAGCAAATTGTCAAAGATAAACTTGCTGAGCTTGTTAAAAATAAAACAATAAATGAAACCACGGCTGGTTCCCTGATCCCCTTAAGCCCAGTAGCGGTAAATTCTATCTTCTCCCAAAGATTCACAAGGTGAACAACCCAGGGAGCCCCATTGTTTCTGGCCTTGGCACTGTTACCGAAAACCTCTCGCGCTATATGGACGATCTCATTTGCGACATTCCGCCCAGCTTTCCCTCCTTCATTAAGGATGCCGATGACTTTCTCTCAGGCATCTCAAAAATTGAAATTCCTGATAACTGCCTTCTAGTCACCCTCGATGTTGCGTCACTGTAACTAACATACCCCATGAAGATGTCATCGCCGCTGTATCCCTTGCGTATGAGCAGTCATCGTACGACAAACCTATCGATTCTTCTGCTCTCCAAACCTTCCTTAGGCTTATTCTAAACTTAACAATTTTGAGTTCGACGGAGTTACTTTCCTGCAAGTCAGCGGAACGTTAATGGGAACTCGAATCGGACCTAACTACGCCAATATCTTTATGGCTCACCTCGAATCAAACTTTCTTGCCACCGAAAATTTAAGGCCAATGTACTATAAAAGGTATATTGATGACATATTCATGATCTGGCAACACGGTGAGGCGGAGCTCCTCACCTTCATTGAGGCATTTACCCTAGCCCATCCTAGTATTTCCCTTGCTCATTCCTATTCGTAACACAGTGTAAACTTTCTGGACGTCACCGTTACTACCTTCCAAGGTCGGCTTCAAACTAAACTGTATAGAAAACCGACAGACACGCGGCAGTATTTGCACTTCCGAAGTAGCCATGTCAGACACCGCAAGACAGCAATACCTTACAGCCAAGCCCACCGATTTAGGAGAATTTGCTCAAACCAAGCCGACTTTGACTGAAACTGTCGAGAACTCAAGACCGCCCTCCTGAATAAAAAATACCCGGAAAAAGTTATCGGCGACGCTATTGTGCTAACCAACCAATTAGACCGCGAGCCAACCAATTAGACCGTAACGTAATCTGTAAGAAAAAAGCCCCGAACGGGAACCCGCAAACAAACATAGTTTGAACCCACTCATCATCCGCTCCAAGAGTGTAAACCGTGCTAAAAAACATCACAATATCCTAATGCAAAGTGACCGCTTAAAAAGCATATTCCCCTAGCCACCACGCGTTGTCAACCGGCGTAATAAGAATTTAGGTGACTTTCTTACTAACTCTCGTATCAACCGACCGGCAACTACTGGCTGCATGCCCTGCAATAAACCCCGATGTAAAGTATGCCCACACATGATCACTACACAGCGCGCCACCAGCACGGCTTCAGACTACTACGTAAATATAAAAGGTAACTTTAACTGTGACTCCGCTAATGTCGTATATCTTCTAGAGTGCACTGTTTGTAGGCAACAATATATCAGCCAAACTGAAACGCCCTTCCGAATACGGTTCAATAATCACCGCTCTCATGCAAAAGCTGCCTTTATTTTCCCCTGTCAACAGATGTGAACAGTCCCGGGCGTGCATTTGAACATCTTAAAGCAACGATTTTAGAATCCACCTTCAAACGCACCACGACCGCGAGGTTCGGGAATCTTATCTCATTCATAAGTTTGGGTCAGCCACACTTGGGATCAATGAAAGTTACAGAAAACTAACGTGCTTATCCCTCGATTAAACTTGGCGGCTTCATAATTTTTATAACTATGTTCATTATTCCTACCCCTGAGTTTCCCATCAGAATTCGCAGAAACTCTCCTAATACAGCAGATGTATTAGCCTAATGCGGCTCCACAATGCCATTTGTCCTGGGGAAGGAGGCCTCGTTCCCACCACCACTTAAGAATGTTTTACTCTTTGTGATCTATTCATGTTTAACCTTTTGTGACCCTACATATTTCCTGTTTAGTTGCTAGCTTCTGTGAAATGCTCTTAAGTGCCCCGTATCTATTCTCTTCATCCGCGGGGGGCACACCCATCTTCGCTTCCGCCCCAACCAGTCTCCCCAGCCACTGAATACCTTACTGTATACTCTTCCCTTTCTTTTGAAACCGCGGTTATCCAGTTTCCCGCATTTTCTGAACCTTCAGCCCACGCGGCATACGTTGACCCGTCATCGTGCAACCTTGAACGCTGCTTTGTTAACACGACCCCTTTCTCTCTCTCGCTCCCCCCCCCCCTTTTTTTTTTCTTTTGGTTTGTTGTTGTTGTAACATAGGCGTAGCCCGACTGTATGCATACTCTCCATTTCCGAAACATTTTCCGCTCCTTCTCACAGTTTTCTGCAAACCTATATAAGAAATGTGCTCCAAATGTTTGCGACAGCAAAAAATCATGTAACTGTACTCTGATGAAGGCAAGCTCCGTTACTGCTACGTAAGTAAACCTTGTTTGTTATTGTTCTTGCTTTGTATATATATATATATATATATATATATATATATATATATATATATATATATATATATATATATATATATATATGTCGTTATCGCACCAGACCGGTATTCTGGAGGTCGTGGGTTCGGATCCCACCTGGTGGGCAATTTTTCTCCACATTCTTTCTTTCCAAATTCGTTATCTGTTTCAATGACCTACCACGTTCTCCCCTTTGCTTACGGAGGTTTTCTTTACTGCCAACTGTTATTTCTGTGTTATAGAAATATATATATATATATATATATATATATATATTTATATATATAATGGCAAAAATAAAAAAGAGAGAAGGGGGCTGACAAACGCAGAGCTCATCGTTCTGGACTGTATGCCGATATCGTTTTCTTGTGTAAAAAACTAAACCGTTAGACAGACTTTTTTGTAACTGTTGAAATCAGAACCTATGGCATTTAGAGAAAATATATAGGTGCTAATAGACGCGGCGCAAATTGTATTCGATCGTCGTTTCGAACGCTCCCACAACAAAATTCTCTTATTTATAAAGTATTTGCACGGGAACTAACAGTCATCCTTTTTTAATTTGGTGTCTTTTGTTGTAACCTTGCTCTCAACGCCACCACGGATTTTCGTGAATCCTTCCACTAATACTGTGCAGGTTGTTTCGTTTACTTTCACAATGTCGTTCAAACGGGGGTCAGCAAAGTCGCACACCCTCTCCAGTCGCGTATATATATGACCGTTGGTCTTCTTTAACTTGGTCATCACGTATCCTTGCAGATAAACTACTGCTTTCCATTGAACTACCTGAAAAAGAAACAATAAGAGAATATTATGCCCAGTTTTTGTTGGAACATATTGAAAAATCCTCCAATTTCCCGATGTTAGAAGTACAAAATAAATACATTTTTTATCGTTCATAATTTCCATTTGCATTAAAAGGGTCGTGAAATACTTTCCGCCGATGCAAGGATTTACATGTAACCAATTAAAGCAATGTATTAGCGATCTTCTCCCGCAAGAGTTTTGTTAAAGCGATGAGTATTAGCTGAGAAATCGTAAATCAGCAACCGCGCATTATCGTTGCGCCGCATTTCCTCCTCCTTTCAACTTTTTCTCCGTTGTTGACGGCGAACGAGCCTTCCCTCCCATGATGCTGCGCTCGTCCGTGGTGCCGTACTTCCGCTATTCCGCTCCACAGACTGCCGTCTCCTACGGGCAAGCTCTTTTGGCTTTTTTTCAAATTTTTTGACAGTCTGTTTAAAATTTGTTGACGCACTCCGGTTAAGGCTGGAAAAGCGAACAAAAAACCTGGCTGCATGTGTGCGGCCTGGCCTTGCCCTGTCGCGGTGTACTTTGCTGCAGTTTCTATCGGCGGCACGTGACTTTTAAAGACTATAGTCTTTCTAGGGCTACTTAAACCCAGAAATTTTGGTCTGTCTGTCTGTCTGTCTCTGTGTAGGTCGATTCAGCCACGCGGCCAAAGTAAAATGCTTACTGTCCAATAGTCTTATATACCCACAGCCAAATGTCAACGTCTAAGCCCGGTTTATATGTTCATACTTGTCAACTTTGTTGAACTAGAACATGCCATTACGCAAATATAAGAGGGAAAATCAATGAATGAGTGATCTTTGCAGTTTTCCTTCATTAAAAAAATCCTGGATGCTTGGTTTTTCGATAGCAAATGACATCTACTGCAGAAAACCGCCGCCTGCTGTTCTGTTGCCCGCACCACCTCCTGGCGGCTAATGAGACATCACGCGGCAACAGAAAAGAAAGGTTCCACTAGCTAGGTTTAACCTTCTGCTTGGAACGCACGTGGAGCACGGCAACGCAGTTTTATAAACCTTGAAGTCGGCCGCCTCGATTCACGCACGTCTCGTCCGTACTGCAGCGCTGGCATCGAGGAACCCCGCCTGTAGCAGTGGGATGCAGTAAATTCAAATCGCCTTGAGGAAACCTTTAGTGTTTTTACCTTGGGATGAGCACGACAGAGCAGAAACAGCATGAGAGGTCAGCGGGAAAGTAGAGGAGGGCATATACTTGGCAAATGTGTACAAAGACTATCGTCTTTCGACGACATTTGCAACGAAAGGAACAGATACGCGGCCAATTTTTTATCGGCAGCGAACTCGCAGCCGCACGGAAGGATCGTATGCACGTTCCCTTTGACGCACCGCGCACTGTTTATCCAAAAAGCCCGACTCAGATGTAGCCCCGCTGGTTCCGGGTTTTATTTTGCGGCGGTGGTAATTCCTGCTGGCGGCATGTAAGAAAGACATTTTAAAGTGATACAAAACCCGTGCAAAAACGCGCCGGCTCGGATGGCTTTATCAGTGGCGTTGAACAGCAAGGTGCAGAGAAAACAAGCGCCGCACTCGAGCAGCGTGCACCTGTGTTCTGACAAGCTGCACCCATATCTTGTGAACGGTAGTATTACAGAGTTTTATAATAACGTACGCAGCCGTACGGAAACAGCTAGCGAGCGCTATTTTTTGCATCGTTCGCACTGCGCATGCGCCGTACGTTAAGAAGCTTCTGCCTTAAGAAGAAGAATAGCGGACGCTGTTTCATGAAAAATAGCGGGTGTACGTGAGGCTGCTTGCTTTTCTAACATGGCTGCAAGTAGCGCGACAGCCAAACATGGTTGCGCTTTTGGGTGGACAGTAATTTGCTTCCAATGAACCAAGCTCTTTGCCCCTGTGTTTTTAAATACATCGAGTGGTTAGCACGTCGCCCTCAAGTAGATCTGTATCGCCGTAACATCGCTGACTGTCCGAATGAAGCTTGCAGCTAAGCCGAGCCAGCGACCGAAGCTGTGTGTGTTTGTGCATCGCCTTCTGTATGCACATCAGCCCGGGCCGGCCAACAAAGCCATATCCTTCTACTCTGGCCACTCTCCCCGAATCGGTAGCCTTCCCAGCGGATCAATCATGTGACCATTCGGCTTGGGGCGACGCGTGGTGGAGAGCGGCAACGTTGGCAAAACATGCTCCGCCGCGGCTCTCAGCGTTCTAGCGCTGGCGTGAGCACCATTTCTTTCACAATCTCAAACGTCGGTTGCCTAGGCAACAAGGCACAAACCCCTCTCGATGTCAGTGACGTTTGCGTGTTCCCGGTTCCCCTCGGGGCCCCGCCTCACGACAAGTGGGCACTCGAGGCGTGCCACTCACTACCACTGTGAAGTGCACGATGCGTTTGCAATATTAAAAATACAGGAGGCGATGGTGAGTGTGTTGTGGACGCGTTTGTTTCGCGATGAAATGCGAAGTTGTGCTTCCGCGGGTGGATAGTCCTTCCCATGGTCTGGATTATCTTTCTAGAGCGACGTAAGACTCAACCTAGCATGGGTATGTGCAGTGTGCGTGGCTAGAAGCCTTCTCGGCTTGCGCGAAAGTGTGACTTGCTGTTCGTCTCCGCAAACAGCGCGCGAGATGAGTGACGAATTTACGACGGGCAGGAGGAGGCAACCGATCATGTGTCAATCGCGGTTCAGACTTGCAACGCATGTTGTGACGTTGTGTTCGTCCGAAACGCATTTCTGGGTTATTTTGAAGTTGAATAAAATGTATGCGTCAAACGCGGGCGTTCGGCTCAAGGCATTCTCTGGGATTGCACGAAAGAAGTGCCACGGGGCTTCAGTGCTTTCTTTATGAAACGTACTCAGGTAAGACAATATCCACGTCGTGTTGTGGGCGTGCTGTATTCAATACAAAGCATTAGGCGTTTGTTTACACTTGTCAACTTGTGAAAAGTCGTAAAATGTCCAAACACTCCGCAAATCCGCTGGGAGATCAGCCGTCGGACCGACGCATAGAAGACAACACTTCTCTTTGCCGGAAATGCGTGAAAAATGCGCCAAATAGCACGATGTCCACCTCATGACGTAGACCTGGTAATCGATGACGTAGAAATTTGAAGATGGCGGCTTCAAAAAACGCTCAGGGAAGGGTGAGAAAAGAACGACAATCTTTGCAACAAAAGTGTCACCTTACCGCTTCGCGTAAAAGAGTAATGCTTGGCACACATGACGTTGACGACCCAATCTAACGATTGCGCAAGTTCGTTTAGTGTGCTAAAAACGTCTTTCAGAGCCCCTTTAAGCAAAAGCTACGTCAGAAGATTCGAGAATCATGATGAGTTTACTTAGTAAGACTAGTAACAATGTGTGGGCACTGCGGCTATTCGGGTAAGGAAGAAGAGCGTTTGTCAACAAACGGCTACATTACACGTTATTTCAGTGACAAAAATACCCGAAGCTCGGGGTAATCGGAGTGAAACCTTTAGCAAGAGCTATGAATTCAAATAGTAAAAATGTCAATTTGATTCTGGACATACCCCAGCTGAGCCTTAAATTAAAGCAATATCTCTGATTGCGCGGACTGGTGTCCTATTCTTCACCCCTTAGATGTTGAAGCTGTGTCGATTAAAAAATGAGAGAGAAAGAGAGAGAGAGAGAACGATCCTATTAAGTTTGGCCGTGTAACCTGGGAAAAGGCACATGGCTTCACGAACACCTTGCTCAAGTAATGAAGCCGGTGTCACGTAAAACTGGAATAATGTTGAAAAAATGCGCTAACAGGACGGGACTGAGGGAAGGAAACACAAAACAGCGCAGACTAGCAAACTGAGTTTATTGACCACAGCATATACACTACCACTTATCGGCACGTGGGCAATCAACAAGGAAAGATAAAACACACATCACTAAACGCACAAGCAGCCACATATCGGTCAATAGTCCAGGAACGCGATTTCTTTGGTCGATAGGGATATCGACGCAACGCTTATGCAATTATCACCCGCATGCCCAATTTCTCGTGCTTCTATAATCTCCCGCGTGAGCACGAGAAGCACGAAGCACGAGAAATTGCGCATGCGGGTGATAATTGCATAAGCGTTGCGTCGATATCCCTATCGACCAAAGAAATCGCGTTCCTGGACTATTGACCGATATGTGGCTGCTTGTGCGTTTAGTGAAGTGTGTTTTATCTTTCCTTGTTGATTACCCACGTGCCGATAAGTGGTAGTATATATGCTGTGGTCAATAAACTCAGTTTGCTAGTCTGCGCTGTTTTGTGTTTCCTTCCCTCAGTCCCGTCCTGTTAGCGCATTTTTTCAATTATGTCAAGAGACCAACTAGCCCCCCAGACAGCTTTGTAGAATAATGTTGCTCACATGAACGGGAGCCACTGGTCTACGTATTTTCTAATATGATCTCACGCCCATCCTCTAAGAATTGTGTAAAAAATGTCGGTAAGGTTTCGTAACAGAATATTACAGGAACGTGTTTCCATCAGCACCAATCGCAGCTGACCCAAGGTGACACATCAGACGTTTTCACATTGTTTCACCAGGTATGCCACACAGGCTAAGGATGTTTGTTTAGTCATACTCTCCTGCTGGCATCACACAGGGTCGTTGCATAAAATTTCAGGGCGTCTTATTGACAAGATAGATGCATGTAGTGGCAGCCGAAGAATTTTTATGCGTACAGTAGTGCTTTGTATCACCCCTAGAGCTTAATTTTGAATATTTACAGCACTGTGGTCTCAAAAATATATCGCACGAAATTCAACGAGTAAACTTCATTCAATGCCTACGGCGCTGCAAGTGGCTCCCAAGTAACCGAACTCATTATTTTTATTTAATTCTATTTGTCTCTTGGTGTTCCTGAATTCAACAATACAGCGATATTTCGCCAGGGGGGGGGGTGGAGTGTTTTCCAATAACCGACACCTTTCTTTTCCTTTCTTGACAATACAACTGTCACACAGACGCCCTAGTATGAGACCGGAATGAGGATATCGAATCGCCATTTCCGTTTTTGAACAAAACATCTCCTCAGCTGTTCTTATTGCATATGCCGGAAGCAAACAAAATAACAGTCATGGCGTCGGGTACGGAAAACATATTTACACTTTAACCTCTTTTTATTTAAACAAAAACATCTTATCAAAACAAAAACATCTTATCTTATCATTGAGCTGTTCCTTGAGGGTAAATTTTTAGTAGTGCACTTTACCTCGGTGGTTCCACTGTACCGGTTGTCTGATAGTAGCAAGAACATTAGCGAAAGATCTTTCCTTATGGTGATGCGTGTAGAAGCCATTCAGTTTGGCTTGTACAGCATGGTTTAAAAGACAGGTGCCATATATTTTGAAGTATTCAGAGGTGTATTATGAACGTTTAACTAAAATGGGACATGAGAAATGCCCATATCCGCACTAGCAATATAGAAATAGTCAATGGAAAAACCTTCGGGTGAAGCTACAATATTTTCCTTTTTTTATTGGTTTAGTTAGCATCGGCGATAAAGAAGCAGAGAAAAAAACCGGTAGAGCAGCACGACAAGTCCCCTCCACCCTCATGGCTACAGCAATTGGCATAGCACTCGGAACAGAAAATGTAATAAAGACCACTTTGAATATGCGGTATACAATAAAAATTACCGCAAGTAAGAGCATAACATACATAGTGATACATACGTACAGGAAATCGCGGGCTTACGGAGCCGTAACCAACAGAAGGCGTCAGCATAGCAGACATTGCAATAATAATTTGATACAAATTGCTACGGGGCAGGTACGTTGGCTACGTATACACTAACGAATACAATATATATAAATATATATATATATATATATATATATATATATATATATATATATATATATAAACATATTCACATATACAAGAGTCCCTCAAGTCTCTCTGCTTGAGTCTTCTGTTGCGCTCTCGCAAAAAGAAAAGGATAAGCTAGTGCAACGTTTGTAATATGCCGAAGGCGAGAAGATAGGTGTTGGCGCCAGGTTGTGTTGCCCATGCTATTTGATGTGTGATGTTTTTATATCTCTTTATTTTAGGAATAAAAATCAGAAGTAGTTCAGTGCCTTGTCCTGTCGTTCCTTTCTTCTGTGTCGCCGTGTGCGTGCCCTAGTAACACTCCCACCAAACCATCCTGTGTTTCCCATTTGTGTTTTGCAACGCCGGCGTATGCTACTAGTTTTCTGCATGTTGTTTTTCATTCGATGTCATCACATCAAGCTTCACTGGGCTCCACGTTGTCATGGAAGCTCGCGACGATCAATAACGAATGCTTTAACTGAGCAGCCACGTGAGCGAACGAGTAGCGGGGCAACGTGTCGGTGACAGATCGCTGCCCATCGAAAGAGTTTCGCAGATGTTAGTTGCACGTGGACAAAGCCCTTCTCGAATGCGGATGTAAGCAAAGAAAGCAAAATGGGGTGAAAGCAAAGCAAAAGCTTCATTTTTTGTATGGTCATTGTTGCTTCCGCATTCATTCCCCTCAAAATTTCCTTTGGTTCACTGTGGCTGTACTCGGACTTTGTGTTTTTTGGTGTGACGCTACCCGTTATATTTTATTGAGAATGTGTCCAGAACAAAACCAAAATCACACCTTTCGTTTTAAAGACATTTTGCTGTCGTTCTCCGAGACATCGTCTCAACTAAACAACTTATTATCCGTTAATCGATTTGAGCTTGTTCAACAGCGCGTGTGCATTTGCAAGCATGCTGGCAAGCATTTGTCATAGCCCCAGTAAAGTTCCGTTAACGTTACAGCTCCGCCGTCCACCCACATTATAACGGCATGTACCTTTAAAACCTCTAAAGCCAGTATCATGTCCGCATACTTAACACTAATTTCATGTTTTGTTCCTTTTTTTCTCTGGCTGATTGAATAGTCTGTGCTACTTCAGGGATTCCTTGAAGATGCAAAACACACTTCCGCATAGTGTGACCAGTGTAGCGTTTCTCACCATATTTTTCTCCAAGATGACCCATAAAACGCGGGTAGACTTTCTCGGAGGAACCTTTACTGTTTGATCGATGGTGAAGGTCTGTGTAGTAGTTTCCGTCTGAGTTGTTCGCTGACGTGCGTCGATTGCAAAGGTCCCCCCAACCGCCCCCTTTACCCCGACGCTGGGACCCGAAGCACCGAGACTTGGGAGTGACACAGACACGTCCACCTTGAGTGTCGAACGAACCCCTCGAAGGACTTGGCTTGATATGGTTCTCGAGTGCTGTACACTGCGTTTCAGGTTGACAGAAAGTTCGTTCTTCTTTTGATGATTCTGGTACTGCTGGTCCAGCGCTATGACCGATATGACATCTGATGACCCGGTGCTTTTGTAAATGGCGGCTCCCTTGTGAATCTTCAGAGGTGGGCTAAGAAAGAAACAGTTGTTACCATGGCAACGTTGAAGAACAGGTAACCAAACACGTGAAACACTCTCTCGACGCTAGAACTAGCTTCTTCTAAGCAAGCTATTTTCATACGAAGAAAACAGTTGCCTACATAACTCCAGAGACAATTAGGAATTGCTTTTTAAATTAAGCGAATTTACGTACAGAAGCGAATACTCGTTTTCGCTAGACAAGGGTATAAAGTAAAGATTTAGGCCGTTATCAATATACAGGTGTACCTAGCAAGACGCGAACAATACTATTGTGTTTTCATTCTCTACCCAGAAAAATCGCCCGAAACGGATGTGTCTTTTAACATTGCAGTGCCTTTCATATGTTCTCGTTTTGAATAACCTCAATTACAGTACCTTAAATTGTTCTTTCTACATAATATTTACTGCATTTAGGCGTCGAGCCCAAACTTTTGCGTGATCGTGAATGTTTCGAACGTAGAAAACACGTTAAGGAAATAAATAAACCAATAAATGAATATATTGTTCTGCGTGCCACCTCCTAAATCACTGCTGGTGTAAATGCATTATTCTCTTTCCAACACACATTTTATCAAAATTCCAAAATTTATATGCAGCTTCCATAAGTATATCATGAGCGTAGTCAATTGCTGGCATCACAATATGCCCTTCCCTGAACAAGTAAATACAAAACGCCACAATTCTCCCAAAACGCTCTACACAATATATTGCCCTCGCGTGCGCGCCGACACACGCAGGCTGACACATGCTTACACATATATTATAGCAAGGATTACCATCACCTTCAACTGCACCCTTGGTACATTGGGTACGCAAAAGGCCAGTGTTTAAGCTGATATAAGATGCAGTTCACCTACTGGGAGTGTAGCGAAAATTGCGGAGAATTGCGCGAGTTGGTTACTGACTAGTAAGCTCATACTTCCAGCGATCTTTAACACTTGACAAAGAAGAAAAAACGAAACACACGCTATAGTGTGTTTTGTCTTCTCCTTCTTCGTCCATTGTTGAAGTTTGTTAGAAGTGTCAGTTTTTTAGTGGAATGTGGCAATCATTCATGTAAGTTGTGTACGTCATTTTCAGCAAAAAATGTATCACCAAGGGTACTTGGCGCATGGATTGAACCGTGCAGCTTAACATTTGCGCTATCGCAGTTCTCAGCTGCTTCAAACCTTCGCCAGTTATAAAAAACCCGCACTCTGTTTACTGAATCGTCAACTATATGATGTCGGAGTGGTCGAGCTTTCATGCTACCGTAGCACCATCAAGCTTTGCAACCGCTCATTAAGCGGCGATGTCCTGGAAACTAAACATCTTGAATTCTTTGAATCAATCTGGATCCACTATGGTGAGGCACGCCAGTGCGACTCTAACTTCAGCGGCATAGTCGAAAATGAGGTTGAAGCTCGTAACACCTCGAATTTCTCATTGGCTAATTTCGAACCTGTCATTGAAAGCTATGGTCCGTTGTATCTTCATTGTTGTTTTAGGCTGCGGTTTTCTGCGAAACCTCCGCTCAAACAAATCTTGCGTCTGTGTGAATAAACAGGATGAAGATACGCTTACGAGCTGCATTGAAGATGTTCTTGATGTGTGCAAACGTGTGGGCACTTCCGTTAGGGAAGGATATTTAGTCTAAGGTATGTTAAGAAAAGTTTATGGTTATTCTTTCCAAATGTCCATGGCCAGAGCCCTTGTATAAGCTGAGCTCATTGTTGCAAGGCATGTTTATGAAACGAGACATGAACTCGGGATCTCTAAAGACGGAGGTCACACGGTTGTTCAGGAAACGAAAGTGAACCATTTACACACAGATGCTGAGGAAACGTACAACGCCGCGAACAAGAACGCCAACAGGAACCAGCAACAATAAGAGAAAAAGGAACGTACACTATGGTAGCAGGCGCTAACGTGCATGAAGCCACAAACGTTCACGAGACCAGGGGGCGTCCAGGTGAATATTATAACGATTGAGCAAACAGATTGGGGCAGAGGACCAAGATTTCAATTTAATTTCCCTGTTTCATCGCAGTGCATACTGGTGCAGAATAGCTGCGACATTTCTTTCGTGGCTGTTTTTCTAATTCAATTTCTGCCAAACGCAACGAGGTTTAAGGGCTCCTCCATGAAGCAATTCCCTCCTCAATTCATTTCTATAAAAGAGGAAGTAGTCCAACCAAAGCAACACCGGTACCAGCTGCAGACGCCGGTTCTCACCGAGTAAGAGGCAGATCACCCGATACACAAAAAGCCAAAAAATTGTCAGAAATTGCGTACACGTGATTTGGCTTGAGGCATTCTATTTCTTATCGAGAAAAACTGATAGTTGCTACGAACATATTTGCCTTGTATGCATACTGATGCGTTTTTATCAACAACGTTTACCTATTAGTGTACAGTCATGAAGAAACAAACGCGATCACAAAATATGAAGCGGAGAACACACATACAGAGATCTCTTTCAATGTAAGTAATGTTTACGCGTGGCTTTATTACAGTAACGAAGTTTGGAAATGTGGCTTTCCAAGTATGCCAACAGCGCGGGAATATTGCATCTCCACGAACCATAGTTTTCAATTTTTCCTGTTGATGTTCATACTTTCCGGTTCCAGTTGAGCTTGTTCATAACTGTAAATTCGTACCAGTAATCATATACTGCTACGCTTAAAAAACGTAAATCAGTGCTTCAAATGTTCACATTACGGTCTCTTCCAGCTAATCGGCACTGTACATTGGAATTAAAGGCGGTGACGTGAAGCGTCCATAAAATGTCATACAGTGTCGTAAAGCTGCGGCGCCATCTCTACTAGTTTATCTTACAGATAAAAACATATTTGAAGATGATGAAAGGGGTCCGAAGCAGGACCTTCCCAAACACACTAAGTGATTCGTCTGCGCTTCTGACCGTCTGAAAATTTTCTTGAATGTAGCGAGTAGGTACGAAAACAGATGTTTAAAGTGATTGAACACTACCACGCTGAAACATTGTCTAGTAAGTCAGAATCTCAGAATGTCTCGAAGTTATACCTGAAATTTGCCCTCAAGCATTCGCGCTTTCAAAGGGTAGCACAGAACGGTTCCCGTGTTATCAACGGGAAGACTCCATGCTTCAGGCATGAAGTCTTCAGGTTTTTTACTAAGTAGACCAGAGGCTCTTGATGCCAACTATTCTGGAGACCCAAACGGCGAGCTTCTGTTAGGTTTAACTTCGACAACATTCAATTAAACTGAAATAAATATACTTTCAGGTAAATTCACCGTGGTTAAAGAAGTAAATTAAACTGTGGTAAAAGTTTGCCTAAATGAATAAATGTTCACCCGAAAAAAGGAACCTGGGCTATTTAATAAGCCTCGTTCAATGATGGGCGACTTACTAATTAGGAGGCCAATCCCTCTCACTCTGCTCTTTAGTGAAGAAGACCTCAGTCAACGTTTCACGATCCTTCTTGTATTTCTCGCCAATGCCTTGAATTATATTTCCATCGAGGTCGATATCTTGGCCTCTACCTGCGTAGAAATTTTATTTAAAAAAGTTTTTGTCTTCACTTATTTTTTTTTGTCGTACTATGGTTCTACCTATTTATTACTTCTTACTAAGAGAACCAACGCAGCTTTATAAACGCATTTTATGTTGTAAGCCAGCGATATTATGATACGTTTGCATGCACTTGTATGAATTCGCCAATTCGTTTCTTCTCCCGTTGCACTTTTATGAAGTGATCTTAGCATACTAACTACCACACCTACTCCCAAACACGTTCTTTGCGCGCGTACTCGCATCTTGCTTGTGGGGAAAACTCAGGGCAGTAGCCTTGACAGCCAAATCGACGTTTACAAGGTCAGCAGATTACTGCCCTCTTGAGGCCTAGCTCTGGTACGCTTTGCGGTTCTTGGAAAGTTTTTACCTCTTTAGACAGCCAAAGTTTACAAAGAATGTGAGCGGGGCAGAGATTTCACCTGGCAGCTTATTGGAGGGCTATGATACACAATGGATATACAGGTTATTGCGGCAGAATTAGAGTCTGCCTTTTTTGCAACAAAGATCTGTCTAATCTCCCTGCTATTTGTCGCTCCAGTATGGAAGAAAGCTCGAGAACTTGTGTTCAGCGTGTGTAAAATGCATGTTAATAAACAACGCTCTTAGGGACTTCATACTAAATTAAATATGTTTGATATTGACAAAGAAAAAAAAAGTCTTTCGAGCAAAAGCGTTTCTGCTTAGAGGTCACGCCTGCGCGAAGAAAATTGCTGTGTGAATCGGCATTGCGAGCTGGCTTCCCAAATGGTATGCTGCGCCGTGAAGCATAGGCATCTGGGGAAGGGGTATCGTTACAATTCTATTTTATACTCTTCCCACCGTCATTGCCTGTTTTCCGAGTCATGTATGCTACTCGCAATGCATGGCGTGGAAATGGCACTGCCAACGCATGGCGTCAACCCTGCCATTTTGATGCGTGCCTTTGTGGGCGGGGGTGCTGGTTCACGTGCAGGTGGGCCGCACCCACTCATTGTTGTCCTACTCGTTGTGCTGGGACGAGATTTTAAATTGGACGACTCAGGGCCTGCTGTGATCAGTGATATGACTGCTGTTCTCCATGGTACGTAGGTTTGTGTTCGTGAGTAAGAGACAATAACAGATCAATGAGGCGGTAGGGGAAAGGATAGCCCCAGGTTATGTGTCCTCGAGTAGCTGTAGTCCTCCCAAATTTCGTTCGGCTAATTATAATTGAAGTATGTTCGATCACAAATTACAAACGAACGTGTTTGCTTCACGAAATCCTTGTACAGTGCCAAGTGCCACCTTCGCTTGCCATCCTCTTTCACGGATTATAACAGCCCTGATATATTCGCGGAGCTTATTGCGAACGAATTGTGTGCATGTTGATTGGTAATTCAGGCGCTGTTCGTGTGAGCTGGACCACAAAATAACCGACAAGCAAAAATTATTTAAGGCGTAACGCGAGAAACCTTGGACTCACTTCAAGTTTCTCAATGATGCCACAGTAGACAGAGTGAATATTGGCGCCAAAGTTAGTTTTCATTTTTTTCCTCATGTTATGTTCCCAGCACACGGCTGCACCTAGCTAGCTTCTGTAGGGCTTTAAGCGAAGTGCGCATTTCTTTGCCTATTTAATACGTACTAGAATTGTTAATTTAATAGGTAAATCGTGTTTCTTTACGGACAGTATCCTAGACCTTGCGGACAATATCCTAGACTCTTTTTGTGCGCTTCAAAATGTTGTACATCCCAATGGATGTTATCAGTAACGAAGGACAGCAGATAAAAGCACGGAAAGATAACACTATGGCATTCGATTCGCAGACCTTCGTATGTGCATGTAACATCGTTGACTGCTTCTCGACACCTCTTTTTTCTAGATAATTCAGTGCAGTAGTTTGGTTCAATAAACCATCTTCCCTAAATAACAGAACATCGACGTTGCCTACTTTGCAATAAATTGCTTTGTATAGAAAATGTCCCACATTTCTGTTTTGACGCAGATTGAGTCCTGGCAGGACGACTGAAGGCGTCCATTTTACGCTGATAAGGCTTCAAATTAACACCGGGTCACAAAGGAGCGCCTACTTTATTTTTCAGTGGGCCCGTCCCTCCCAATTTATGGGAAGCAGGTGTACACCACTTCACATGAATGGAATGTGCAACCAAAGCCACAAAAAGAGTGACTCTAACTGCTTAGGGGTGTGAGTGTATCCAGTCTGCCTGTGTGGAGTGGTTCGCGCCATACGTCCATGCACAAAGTGCATCCCAGAGATTTTTTTTACCGACTAAGCCCGTTTGACCACGTACTGGCGCCAAAAAAAACAAAGCTGGTGCACAGGACATAAAGTGTACAGCCACCAGAGTCAAATTATCAAGAAAGGAACCGAAAAGCTTCGAACACATAGCATTTACAGGTAAGCGCCAACCATTCCTTCGCGGCCTCCAGGTATACGCCCCTTTGTCGATCGCTTTCTGAACACTTCCTCCCTTCAGGAGGACGACATTGACCGAAGGAATATTTTATAGTCTTGCCGAGGTTTACTTAAAATTGCCATTCCGGAATTATTTCCTACATCTCAATCATTTTTGTTTCACACGTGTGATATTTCTCATCCGGAAAATAAATCGAGCTCTGAGTTATAACATAACGCCGACAACATAATGTTCAACCGAGGCGATATACCTTATAGAAAGTGATCGGTTTAGGTTACAGGTATCTCAGGAATGAATACGGCTTTATATCGGCGCGGCGGCTGGCATCCTCTAAGCAAACATGTTTATGGGCTATCAAATCGCTCATCGCGCACTTTGTTTATGATTGGAGTTCAATGAAATGATGAGTGGAACACCGAGATTGTGAGGTGAGGGATGATTGTTTTAGAGCAGGGGTCTCAAACTCACATCAGTGAGCGGGCCGCAGTCACGAATTTTAGTCCCGCAAGGGCCGGGAGAGCGAAGAAGGTTGAAATAAAAGGGGGGAGGGGGAGCGTTATCTGACATTAACAAAATGTCAGATAACGCTGCCTTTCCAGAATGGAACTGGGTGTCACGATTCGAGACACGTATCGATACCAATCTCCAGAATGACTAAAATGTGTATGTCTATTTTAAATTATCAAATATTTGTTCCACGATTATGCTTCAACATGTGGTGACTGTATTGGGTGCCCCACAAAAAGAGGCTTCAGGGCAGCTGCGTCTCTGTATCGTACTATAATAATCATTATTGATAGTAATTGACGAGAAAATATTTCCAGTTTCATTTATGAAAGTCACAAAACTTTATTCCTTGAGAACCTCAATGTAGCTGCTATTGTTCTAAACATGCTGGCTTGATGCCTGGTAACGCTTGGCTGCGACTAGAGAAGAAATGTCCGCATGAACTTCTTGAGCGGAAACGATCCTCATGGTTGATCGCAGGTGCTCATCAGTCATCCTCGACCGGATAGCAGACTTGTTCACCTTGATCAAGGAAAACAGATCTTCGCACAAGTAGGTGCTTCCGAACATGGCCATATTCCTTGCAGCCTGTTGACGAAGCGCCGGGAATCTTGCATCGTCAAGAAACTTGTAGAAGTCTGGTACAGCCACGTCCTGAAATGTCTGCTTCAACGGAGTATTAGCTTGCAGCTCAAGAAGTTCCCTCTGTAACTCGGGCGCTGCGTCATCCCCGGCACCGAAAAGGGCAACGAAAAAATCCGGAATTCTTCGGTGGGGCTGGTGATGTCTTGGAAGCGTCCTTCGAAATCTCTTTGGAGATCATGGAAGAGGTCAGCGAAGTTATCACAGGATTGTTTTTCCACGTTCTCCAGGGACTTCAGGGATAGAAAATGACCGAACTACTGAATTCTCATCTCTCTCTTCCAAAGCTGCAATTTGGATTGAAAGGCTTGAATGTCGTCTTGCATTTTCGTGATCAGTCTGTTTTTTCCCTGAAGTGTAACGTTGACGAAGCTGAAATGATCAGTGATATCACTGAGGAACCCAAGGGAGTGAAGCCACTTTTCGTCCGACAGCTCAACAATGGCCCTGTTCTTGCCCTTCATGAACGCGTCAATTTCCTCTTGGAGATCGAAAAATCGTTTCAGCACTCTTCCGTGACTCAGCCATCGCACCTCTGTATGGTAAAAACATTCACCATATTCGCTGCCAACCGCTTCTAAAAGAGGTAAAAATTGGCGGTGGGTAAGAGCTCTTGAACGGATGGAGTTCACTGCGCTGAGCACGATTTCCATTACGCTCTTCATTTGCAGAGACTTGGCGCAGAGTGATTGGTGGTGCAAAATGCAGTGAACCGCGGCAAATTGATTGGTGATTCCTAGTGCAGCGAGTTTCGTCCGCAATAGACCAACAAGCCCGCTCTTGCATCCCACCATTGATGGCGCACCGTCTGTAGCCAAACAAACCAACTTTTCCCACGGTAGTAAAGCGTGTTCGACCACTCTTTTGAGAACAAAAAGAATATCCTCCCCTATGTTCGTGCTTTTAATTGGGATTAAGTCCGAGAGTTCATCAGTGACGTTCAGGTTTTTGTCTACACCCCTTACAAAAATAGCACATTGTGCCTTGTCTGTAATGTCAGTGCTTTGGTCAACTGCAATAGAGAATGCTTCAAACTCGTGGCATCTGCAGATTAATCCTTTTTCAATGTCTTCACTGATCTCGTTCATCCTCTGGGCGACTGTGTTTGGAGAGAGGCTTATTTTCTCGAATGTCTTTTTCCTGCTGGGACAAGTACCATCAGCGACTCCGAGTAGGCACTGCTTGGCGAACAGGCCTTCATAGAAGGGCTTGGATGGTTTGGCGATAAGATCAGAAATGAGGATCTTGCCCTTACTGTTTCGTCACTTGCTTTGGCCGCCTTTTTCAACAGGTTCTGCTGCTTTCCCAACGCCGCCTTCAGTTGCGTCACGGTGTGTTCGAGAACGATTCCAGTGAGAGCACCATACTTCTCGTCATGACAAGTCATATAAAGTGGCGTCGAACATTGCACTCCTTGTCTCTTGATTCCGTGAAGAAATAAGAAAGTCCCCATTGCTCCTGAAAGCATCTCTTCTCATCTTCCACTTTGCGTTTTGCAGACTGCTTGGACAACGACACTGTGGCTCCCTAGACTTCCACAGCAGAAAGCTTCGTTTGCAGGTCGCCCAAAAGGTCAAAAAGACACCTGTCACATTTACGGAGGCGACAGGCACGTAGGAGCACAATTATGCAGTGCGCTCTATCATGATTGACTTGTGGCGCCGCTACCATCCACAGTGCTGTCAACAGCTTGCGAGTCGGAGGATAGGCGCTTGGTTTCGCGTCTCAAGTTAGCGCATGTGAACAGATATGTGGCGTTTGATGTCTGGAAGTGCACAGTTTCGAAGGACAATGTACAATCTTCTCCTCAGCAGCGAGATGTCACTCTCCCCCAGGCCATAAATAACGCTGCGACACGCCCCTAAACGCACGTGGGTGCATTTTAGAGCCCGAACCTAGCGTCCGACGTGCGGCCGCGCCATTTTCGCCAGCTGCAGCGCAGTGAAAGCGTTGGACACAAAGATGAATAGGAAAGCAAATATCCACAAACACCATACAACGCCCGGAAACCGTCGCGCTTTCGAAGAAGCCTGGAAAACTCCGGACAAGCCGCCGTTTTCTCATTCGTGACGTGCAGCCAGCCCCGTTCATAGGGTCATAAAACGCCACGGGCAGTTTCTCCGCGGCCTGCGCTTGCCCAGCCCTGTTCGCACTGCAGAGTACTCGATCCACAAGTCGCAGTTGCTTGTGACCATTGTGCACCCGACTTAACGGCGCCCGAATCGAGGGGCCTTCGGAAAAGAGGGGTGTCCGCTCTGGTAACAAGAAGCCGTGAAAGACGATAGTATCCACGCGTTTTGGAGCTGTCTCTGGCCACCTGCGTCCTTGGCTACACAAGCATGGCGCGCACTCACTCATTCGCCTAAAAAACAAACATAAATGAACCAAGACACTCATGACACGGCCGCGGGCCGCAATAAAAGGGTCCGCGGGCCGCATGCGGCCCGCGGGCCGCGTATTTGAGATACCTGTTTTAGAGCAATGATAGAGCTGAAGACCATTCTAGGGCTAACGAGGAGATAAATGTGGGGATGAGCTGAAGGCGCAGAAAGAAGAGCCTAACAACAGTTTCACGTCAAACAAGGTCTGCATAAAGAGTATAAAATAAATAACATAAAACAAAATGACTTCGAAAGGGGCATAATCTTAAAATACCACTCTATCTCTTTTGTTGAACTAACCTGTGATAACTCACTTAGCTCCATTCGAGCAAACATTTAGAGAACGCAAAACATATTAAAAAAGTGGAATTTTCGCTTACAGTAATATGATGTTCCCGCTTACTGTATTTACCCGATTCTAACGAGCACTTTTTTTCCGGAAAAATAGGCCGAAAAATCGCATGCGCGTTAGAATCGGATACAAAACCGAAACTGCCGAAACAGCGGAAATTTCGTCCCACCCATCGCTATCACCATCTCAAGATGGCGCCAAAGCTTTTAGCAACGATTTTTCGGACGCAGCAAGCCTAGGCGCCTAGGCTTTTCTATCGGAGTTCACTCAAATCGTCAAATCGTTTCACTTGCGGGCTTGATAACAGCAATGGCAGCAGCGGCTCCCACGCGTTCAAAACAAGCCGTCGGCTGAAGCGTGCACCTCTGGAGAAGCTCTCGGGATGGGCGTGCGAGGCGTGTGCCACTATCCCATAGACCATGGTTGAACGTTCGTTCAGAAGTGTGGCATCGCGAACGCGCTTGAAGGCACCGAGGCCGAGATGTTGTGGGCAGCGGAGAGCGACGAGGAGTGAGATGAGTGAGATTACTTCGGGAAATAAATCGTCCATTTCTCTCGCATTCGATCGTCTGGGTGACAAAGTGCCGTGTGCGTTATAATCGGAGGTGCAAGTTTTTTCGGTTTTTTTGCCGGAAAAATCGGGTGCGCGTTAGAATCGGGGGCGCGTTAGAATCGGGTAAATACGGCACGTGTTGTACCGGGCTAAGATACATTTCTCCCGTGTTACCTACATGTCACCACTCAGGTGATACGACTAATCCAAGTATTGTGGTAGTAGCCCTTTCATCTCCTTGAAGCAGGTATATCGACTGAACTTCGACAAGGTTCTTAACAACACAGGGGATCAATTTGTTTTCTTGCAAAGGCGCGCTTTGCATTGCGGGTAGAGCGTTACGGAACCAAACATAAAATAACGAATATCTTAAAGTTGCACGAACACAAGAAGATTCGAAACTAAAAGGGGAAATTGAAATATTCCTCCGGAGTGGCTCAGTGGCTATGGCGTTGTGCTGCCGAGCCCAAGGGCGCGAGATTGATTCCCAGCCGTGGCGGCCGCTGTTCTGATCAGGCCGAAAAGCAAGAACGCCCGGGTGTTCGAGACTTCGGCGCTCGGTAAATCTTCAGATGGCCAACATTAATCCGGACGCCTACACTAAGGCGTGCTACATAACCTGTGTGCTTTTGGTGCGTAAAATTCGATATTTAAATCAATGAAATCAAGTGGAAACAGATGATAAAACCGGTGTTGGTATTGTGTATGCTCAAGAGAATATCCTCTTGACCCGCCGCGGTGGCTCAGTGGCTAAGGCGTTGCGCTGCTGAGCACGAGGTCGCGGGTTCGATTCCCGGCCGCGGCGGCCGCTTTTCTGATGGAGGCGAAAAGCAAAAACGTCCGTGTGTACGAGATTTCGGCGCACGATAAAGATCCCCAGGTGGTCAAAATTAATCCGGAGCCCTCCACTACGGCGCGCCTCATCGCCTGCGTTGCGTCGGCGCGTTAAACTCCACAATCAATCAAGAATATCCTCTTGGCAAGCTTTTTTTACAATCAGCTACTTTCCAATTATCACTGAGTCACTACGTTATAAGCATGATGTTACTCAGCAAAGAATGACGCAGTTTTTTTAAGGGGCAGACCAAAATAAATTTACTTTGCAGCGGCCAGCAATCCTAAACTCCGGCGAAGAACCCTTGATGTCCGGCACCGTCTTCCGCCACTTGAATGGCCCAGACGTGATCAGTTGAGTTGCGACCTCCCTGCGCCCTTGGACAGGCCCACAGTATATGCACTAGGTCTCCATTTTGCACCCACTCGAGGCACTTGTCGCATTATTGGCCTTTGAAATAATGACGGTACCCAAAGGGTCAAGCTAGAGTTTCTTTCCAGAGGTCGTGAAGTCACAGATTACACTTTGCTGATGGTAGGGTGAGTGAAGGGAAGCGGCCCTGCTCTAGCCTATAGCGCTGGGTGTAGCCCCATACCCCCTCTCATCCCCGCCCCTCTCGTCTGAACCCGTACTGTTTTAGCCTACGTCCGAAAAGTACCTCGCATTAATTTCTTCCTTGTGCCCCCGTTCCCGCAGTGATCTTTCTGTTTCTGCGCGTAGCGTTTCATCTCTTCCACAAAACACTCTTCAGATTTGAGCTCGTAATGTTTTCACAATTCGAATTCCTTAAAATATCTGCTGCATTTCTTAAATGTTTTCCCCAGAATGCGCATCCACGGAACGGGCCATTAATTCTCTAAACCTATACCACTTCAAGGCAGCACTTTCTCGCGAAATGACTACACTGAATATATTAGCGCCCTATAAAATGTTACAAAGCCTGCCGTCAATAAGGTGCTCTTGACGCAGAATTTGCGGCTGCAGAAGACTACTGCAACAGATACCTTAGACCGTCAGATGGAACCTACGTTGGGCTTTTGTGCAGTTGGGGCACGTAATTGTGACGGACCTAAACAGCCACTGGGGCGTTCATTCTTTGAATTGGAGGTTGGTATTCGTCATCGAGAATTCTACAGAAGCAAAAGAGAACGCAGAAAATGTGCAGAAGTTTGGAGGATGGCCTACTAATGCGCACCCTTCTCAAACCGCTTGTCTTCGCTGTGTTTTGTTTAACGGGATCATGAGTAGCCAAATACCTCTGGTCATTTTGTTGTTTCATTTAGTTTCTTTGTTTGCCCTCACCAGGGACGTACATTTGCGCTCTTACAGCGAATAATTAGGTTAACTCCGGCAATTAGGGACATTTGTGCAACTACAGGAAAGTTACACGGTTGAGGCCACGCGGGCACTCGGCGAAGAATGGTACGCATTCAAAGCAAAATGAAACTTTTAGAAATGTGTCTAAGGGGAGGGGAATCAAGTCACCGCAGAAAACGTTCTGAAACAGGGGAAGTGGAAGACATGGCTATAATTGAAAGGTGAAAATATGAGGTGGTCGATGATCTCAAATATTTCGTATAGTTGGGGCTTCATTATACGTGCTATTGTAAGGAAAACAGTGCCAGTTAGAAAAAACAGTGTTCTTTCTTTCCTGAGCCTCCCCGTATCTCCATTTATTCCGGTCAAGAACACGAGCCGGATAAAAGCGAGGACATCTCGGGTGCCACTGTAAGCACGGGTGTAAAGTTCAGAAACGCTCACATTTCATCTTCTGCTGACCTGATACTGAGGGCAACTGCTTTCCTGAGAACACCTGCGTGACGTGATCTGAGTCCATCCGATACTGAGAACACCTCCGGGAGGAAATCTTTTGAGCAACTTTGTTTCAGCTGGTGCAGTTAAAGATTTTGTGAAACAAAACGCTATAGCATTTCTTCTTCATTTAGCTTCGGTAGGCAACAAATAAATTTTGTTTCTTCAGTTATGCCGCACTTCCTATACCCAACAATTGTATTTCAAAAAAAGCACGCTCCTAGAAGCCTTAAGAAAACAATTTTAAGCATTATGGTCCTACAAAAACACAAGCAATAAAATGAGTGAGCAAAGAAACAACGCAGCGACGAATCAGCCTAAGTGCCCACACTCTTACGTTTTGAACCCGCAAGAACAATCGATTTCCATCTGTTTTGGAACTTCACCAAAAAACATTTTGAAACGAAATTTTGTGCCAAGTACGGCCCAGAGCATCAACCGTGTAACGCGCTGCATTTGAACAAGAACGCATAACAGGTTGAGGTAACACAGAAAATCGTTAAAATAGGGAACATTGGGATGAAGTTTTGAATGGAAGAAAAAATACCAAAAAAGGACAAAATAAAACATTAAAAATAAGACAACAAAACTAACAATGCCTAACATTAACATCGCGCACACAAAACGAATACAAATATTAAATCCCCAAAAGAAGGGATGTAAACACCAATAATATCGTGGAAATCTACGAACTATGCACCACACTGTGTACCCACCCACAGATGAACAATTCGCGAAGTCACTGCACATCACCGCCATAATACTGCACGACCCGCCGCGGTGGCTCAGTGGCTAAGGCGTTGCGCTGCTGATCACGAGGTCGCGGGTTCGATTCCCGGCCGCGGTGGCCGCTTTTCTGATGGAGGCGAAAAGCAAAAACGCCCGTGTGTACGAGATTTCGGCGCACGTTAAGGATCCCCAGGTGGTCAAAATTAATCCGGAGCCCTCCACTACGGCGCGCCTCATCGCCTGCGTTGCGTCGGCGCGTTAAACCCAACAATCAATCAATAATACTGCACGTTTGTAATTTTGGCAAAAGGGAATATTGGAAAACTGAAGGCAAATAAAAGAAATCCTACTCAAATCTGGCTATAAGACACACGGAAGACAAGCGGCGCAAGTAGGCTTACGTATTAGAGCATTACACGCATTTTTTACGCAAGGAAATGCCGAGCGCATTACAATGCCCGCATGTGAGCGCATGCCTCGCGCTAACCTCCTGACAAGTAAAGAAAGAAGATGCTGAGCACTCGTTTGTGCATGCCTACCGGCAACCACCCAGCGTTCCGGCCGCATGTTTGTCAAGCCAAGCATACCCGCTTAGGGATATCGGTGAAGGTTGCAACGACCGGCCGGTACTTACAAAAACAAAAAATGCCAAGCGCTCGTGTGTACGTGCCTCGCGGCGAGCGCACAGGATCTGGGGCGCCCGTTTGTCAAGCCATTTAGGAAGATTGGTCAAGATTGACAAGAAAAGAACTTCAGCGTTCCCCGTAATCATGGAAACACTTGCTCAGAAGAACTATTGATTGATTGATTGATTGATTGATTGATTGGTTGATTGGTTGATTGATTGATTGATTGATTGATTGATTGATTGATTGATTGATTGATTGATTGATTGATTGATTGATTGATTGATTGATTGATTGATTGACTGTGGGGTTTCACGCGCTGACGCTACACAGGTGATGAGGCCCGCCGTAGTGGTGTACAGCAGATAAATTTTTACCACCTGGGGATCTTTACGTTGTTCCGATATTTCAAACACACAGGTGTTTTCGCTTTTAGCCTCCGTCAGAAAAGCAGCTGCAGCGGCCGGGAATCAAAACTGCGTCCTTGGAAGGGTTAAGGCTTGGGCGAGTTGGTGCATGATTACAAAAGCGGAACAGCGCAAACTCAGACAAAACCAAAGAAGAATGTGAGAAACAGGAGCGCTCACTTACAACTCACTTTTATTCCTTGGCTTTTCACATAGATATGCCAACAATCAAGAAACACAAGAAAAGCGGAAAATTTTACGACAGCGGGAGATACCAAACCGCTCGTCACGCTTCACTGACGCCATGTGCCAAAAACAGTTGCTGTACTACTGAGGGACAGGTATTTAATCTCTTTCTGAGAGAGAGAGAGAGAGAAGGTGGAAACGCTTACACATTTATCTTTTCTGCGCAATATTTCTCCTGTTATTTTATCTTTGGGTCTTGAACTGACCTGCGTTTTTTGAAAGATTGGGGCGCAGCCTCGGCAATCCCGACAGTGGACACCTAAGTGGCCACTAATCGCCGTATGTACGTTATAGTTATTTTGTTTTAATCTTTCATTGAGGCATCGTCCAGTTTGGCCTACGTACGTTTTCCCAGAAGACAGCGGAACAGAATAGACGACGCCTTTAGCACATTCAACAAACCGGTTTTCGTGTTTTACGGAGCCAGACTGCATTGTTGTTTTGGGTTTGTTTACTCTAGAACACATGGAGGAAAGCTTTTTGGGAGAAGAAAACACAACTTTTACGCTGGCTCTTTTTTCTATCTTTTTTAAATTGCGCTATCCCGTGCATGCAAGGAATAACATTAAGTTTATCACGTTTGTTGCCACCCACATCTGCTTCACTGTCTCGTCCCTCTCTTTTTAATCTCTGCATTATTGATTCTGCTACCGATGCTAACAGCTGCTTTGTGTACCCCGCTATCAGACGCCGATCAACCTGTTTACGAAAGCTTTCTTGTATCGACTGAAAACAGGACTTGTTAGGGCATTTTTAAAACACATTGTTATGATAGACCTTTTCACGAGATCAGAATGGGATGAGCCAAAAGGTAGAAGTGGTTTGCTGGCTCGTGGTTCATACGCCCAGCAGATGTGATTGTGCTAAAAATGAAGCTTAAGATCTAAAAACCGGATTGTTCTGTCCACGGGAATTTCAAAAGTTAAAACCAAAAGTTCAAAACATTGATGGAAATGACCTACAACCTGGAACAGTAACGATTGCAGACATGCTTCGTCGGTGTTAAAAACTACTAAAAAGTCGTCGACGTAACGAAAAATTTTGGTTACTTGTAGAATCTTCAATTGGTCTTGCAAATTGCGGTCGAGGTTCACTCAAAAGAGGTTACTTAAAATTGGTGCGATGCAGGATGCGATACAAATTCTGTTAGACTGAATATAAAGCTTATCGTCCCAAGTTGAGAAAGTTGAGTATAGGTACACCGTCAAAAACTCTAAAAATCCTTGAACTGACACGCCTGTGCTATATTGAAAGGCAACAGAACCGTACTTGTCAATGCGTTCCTCAACACAAAGCAACAGTTCACGATGTGCCAAAGAATAATATAAATCTTTTACATGAAAAGAGCATGCCATATAGTTTTTGTCATTACATTTCTTTAAAGACTCAATGACTTCATCCGATTTCCGCACAAGGAACGGGTCTTCGACTCTCAAGAGGTTCAAATGTTTCTGCAAAAATAACGCAATGGACTTTTGCCAAGTACCGTTCTCGGATACAATTACCCTTAGAGGGATATCTACTTTATGTGTTTTTGCGCTGAAAAACATATCCAGGCTCATACGACAGCTTTTTCCAATGTATTTTTCTAGACCGTTGAGCTTTAACTTTTTATACAATTTTGTGGCCTCTGCTCTTACTTTTATCAGGGAAATATTATCTCGGAATTTGAAAGCTGATGAAATTGCTTGCTCCGCTTTTTCCTTAAACCGGCTTTCTTTCAACACAATAAAGCCATCTTCTTTGTCTGAGGGTAGCAAGGATAGCGCGTTGGTCCTCAAAAACGACTCCGTCTGCCTAACTGGTACATCACACTTCTTCTTTCTGCATTTAAAGAGAACGCCCACTCCTTCAGACACGTACCTGTCAGCCTCAGCATCGGGAGCCAGGGCAGACACTTGCCTCACCAAGCTGAGCAGCTCGAGCGCTGTCTTGTCAGGTTCCACGGTGAATTTTGGTCCCCTAGCCAGAACACGGTTGATGCGGACCAGCAGCACGATGTCACAGCCGTTGAGGCGCCGTTGCAGGCTCAGAACGAGAAAAATTCTGGCGTCGCCGTCATTATGGCAACACTTGCTCGGAACGAGAAACATGTCTTAGGGTACGCCCCTTCGAGTGATGCCCAATGATTATGACTTTCACAAAGATAATTGATTGAATGATTGTGGGGTTTATCGCGCTGACGCAAGGTTGGCGATGAGGTGCACCGTACTAGATAGCTCTCGATTAATTTGGAACACCTGCGGATCTTTAACGTGCTCCGAAATCTCGAACACACGGGCGTTTTTGCGTTTCGCCTCCATCAGAAAAGCGGCCGCCGCGGCCGTGAATCGAACCCGTGACCTCGTGCTCAGCAGCGGGTCACGTTGGCCACATAGCCACCGGGGCGGGTACTTCCACAAAAATGAACGAAACTCACACTTATAGCCCAACCATCGAGTAAATGTTGTTACGGTAGCGAAGAAGAAGGAGATCAGCTGCGATCTGGAAATTAAAGTCTCCTACAGGATCATGTCAACGGTTTACCTTTGTACGTCATTGTTGCAACCGATGTTTTTGTTCGCAAGGAGAAGGCAGGCGTGGGTATTTTTCTCCCAGTCTAGATTGGGCCTTTTCCCTCCAGCTGCCTAATTTTACTACGTCTTTCCATGCAGAATTTCTCGCAATAGTCGTGGCCCTTCGTAAGCTTGGTTGCTCCCAACGACAGGCAATAATTCTCACGGATTTTTCTGCTTTGTTCGGCTCTTACTTTCTGAACTTCATCCCCCTACGTGGAGCCCTTGCTTTTTTATCGCCTTCCTCCCTTGGTGAACGTCGTTTGGTCTGGGTACCAGGACATGCAGGTATCTGGCCTAATGAATCGGTGGATGCTCTTGCTGGAATGGCATTGGGAGGTCCAGTAGGGGATGTTCTGCCTCTCATCTCCCTCATAACTTCGGCTCGCTTTCATGAGCTGTGCGTACTTCAAATTATGCCGGATTCTGCTTATGAGGACTCAGATCTCGAGCACCTTTGGTACTCATGGAAGTGCAGCACAACCCACTCCCGAGCTTGAAAAGTGACCCTCACTAGCTTTCGCAGTAGCGTGCCAAAGTTTAATTAATAATTGCACCGCTCCAATCTGGCCCAGTCGCCGTTATGCGCTTTCTGCAAAGAACCAGAAACAATCGACCATTTCTTCTTCTCCTGCCGACGGTTCTCCTCTACAAGACAACGATACTTAGGAAGCACATGCAGACGGCTAAACCTCCCGCTGTCGGCTACACTTATTTTGCCATTCGGGGCGAAGGAACTGGGATTCTGCAACGGGAATCTTTGCCGTGCCTTGCACTCATTTATCCTTTAATCAGGCCGTCTGCCGTGTTTGACATCATTTCGCCCTGCTGGATTCCCCGGTAAATTGTATGCGCGCCTAGCTCACTGCTTCGTCCGTACCACTTGCTTTCTTGGTGTTTCTTACTTCCAATTTTCATTGTATGGTGACCGTTTGTGCCTTTTTTATATTTCTTTCTCTAATCTCTATACTTTTATTTCTCTAGTCACCTGCTGCTAATCTATTCTAATATTTAAATATTTTTTTCTTTCCCTACAAAAATTACGTAATTTCTTTTGGTAAGGCGCCCATTTCCTGGCCAATCCTCTGAGTGGGTACGCGCCATTTCACTGGAACCACCTTCATCAAACCGTCGTGATGGTCTTGGAGATTCCGTACAGCTTCGCCACCTTCCGGTCCTGCGCGTTAGTGTAGGCTTCCTTCACTTTTGAGTCGCTTCTATACGCGCTTTGCGGATGGACCACCTTGTCATAGTGGGTAGCACATATTGTGAATAGCCCAATTGCTAATAGGGAGTATTGTTACCCACTTCTTTTAATGAGTATGAGGAGTTCAAAGCCAAAATGTGAGACCGTTACTTGGTAATTATAGATTACAATGTACTTCCTTCTGGGTACTGTTCACTTGTACCACGAATCGGCAGTTTGCTGTTGCATGATCTTAACTTACCTAAAGATGCTCCAACCTGCAAAAAGACGCAGAAAAGACATGAACACATGTAATAATCAAAGCAAAAGCTGGATGAATAGCTAAACTTGCTACATAACTAAACGTAAAACATGTTACACGAAACAGTGTTTGTTACAACTACACGACTCCGAACCTATTTTGTATTTATGCACCATTGGTGCACGAAATGTTTGTAGTATAGAAAATGCAAACATTTCAGCCACAAAACTAAGCAAACAATCTGGTTGACGCATTTGAACCATCGCTAACATCGTGAGGTGCTACAAAACGGTTTGATATAAAACAATTTTCGGTATAGTGTAAAAGAGTAAAAAAGACAGTTTGTGTGCATTCCTTCAATGCAATACACAACGAAATACGGCGTTTTTGCTCTAAATATGTACAATCAATGTAGTAGCAAATGGGTGGATTGCCCTCAAGCTCGGAGAACAACGGCGGTATTAACCAAACATTTGAATGTTCTAATAAAAATGAATATGGTACCCAGTAGTTTTGCGGAAAAAGGATAGGCTATATTGTATAAACAAATTCTCAATAAATAATTTGCGCACGTAAAAACGTCTTTTGGCTCACCCCTTCCAATTTTAACGGATAAAACTAGAGCGAAAGAGGAAATTTCAACATTCACATTCTTTACGGTTCGGTAAGCAATGAAGGCCAGGGGGAACAAAACATTTGCATAAAAAGAGTTAGGACATGCCAAAAATGTTACTTACCACAGCAATTAGTACACTGCGAAACATATCTCCAAGGCCTGGTAACTCGAACCTTAGTCGCAAACCGTCGAAGACATGAACTCTCGTCTTTATAGTCGGCCACTGGGACTACTACTGACCTCTTTTCTGAATATCGTGCGGTCGTGTTGGGTTGTAACAAAAATGAACTAACAAATATCCCGAAACATTGGCGACTACTTTGTACGGTAGAAATTGCAATGAAATGTGACAGCCAAAAAAAGACATGCCCACAATGAACAACGGCATTTGAAGTGTCAGGCAATGGGGCTTTGTATCTTCTAACGCACAAAACATGTGCGTATGTTTTGTTTTGTGTTGCTGTATGACGCCTATACAACCGATTTCGTACAAGAACAAAACTCAAATATCTTGTGCATGGTTGGGCAAAATTCTAACGAAGTCTCAAAGAAATAAACAGGAATGCAGTTTTGTCTCAACATAATATTTTGATGTCATATGGGTTCCGAGAATTACATTTTGGAGGGCTTTGCTCTAAGAATGCACCGGCTGTCTCTTGAAGTTTACATCAAAAAGTGCATGTGTGCTAAAAGGTTTGAATTGCAAAACACCACTGCAAAGAATACTACTGAAGCAGTTGCGACCTAAATTCATACTTTTTCTCAGGAAGATAGAAACTCTGTCATGTAAACTCTTTTATAGACAACTAAGAATTCATTACGCTCTATTAGAGAAAAACCAGAATTATCTATTTACATTTTTTAGTTTTCTACTATTTTGCCTAAAATATGTATATATTTTTTGCAAGATACTGCCGCCACACCGCTGCCCTAGCAGGGAGGGTTACCGAAGAGATGTTGATAACAAGCCTACAAAAGTATTTACGCCACAGCACTAAACAAACTGAGATGGCAACACTTGCAGTTTACGTTGTACGCGGGAAAAAGATTTTTCAAATAGTTTAGTTCAGCAAAACAACTTCGTATTAGTTTTAATGGCTCAGCCAAGTCAGGCTTTCGTGTGGGAGGCAGGATGTACATAGGTATCACATCTCAGTTCAAGCTTCCTGTTATAAAGCATCTACAGAAACTTCAGTCGTACCGATGGTTGAGGACTAACTGTCATTCTAGCTGTTTCAACGTTTTAGTGAAACATGATCGGACGCATTCATCAGAAAGCATAAACCGCACCGGAAGACGCTGTATCTGCCGTATATTTTTTACATTGGATTCGATACCAACGATCCATACTCAAGGACTGTTCGAACTAATGGGCGGTATTCCTCTTGTTTACTTTTTGGGCAACTGCATCAACTCTGTGCGCAGAAATCAGCTCTTTTCATAAATGCGCTATTGCAAATTTGATCGCACTGCCTGTCTTACTTCAGGTTATTTCTAAGTGCTAGACCTAAATATTTAACCAACAATATTGTTAAGTGGCGGCAGGGACAGACGACATGAACGACGAGACAGACGAACGATGTATTTACAGCTAATTTACATGGCGGTCATGCTGCGCGCACCCAGGTAGCTTCTTCTTTGTCAGAGGCTGGGATGACAAAGCCACGCTACATTGTCCTCTTCATCGTCTTCTCGTAACATGGTCTCCCAGTGGAAAGCGAACGTGCCGCTCGACGCCGTGGTGATAGGTTATGTGGGGAGGACGAAAGATGAGATGACAATGTACAGTGAAGTCCTTGCCGCCACATATGGTGGTGATGTCGACGATGATGCATGGTCCCGCTACACGATCTCGTCAAGGCACCGACGAAGCGCCTGAGGTAGCCGAAACCCCGTCGGACTACTGGGATGGGGACACGGCATCTTGTGTAGGTCACGCATCGTCTCGTCTGGTCGCGGCAGGTCTGGATGGGTTGTTCACGGGCTGGGGACACGGGGCGGGTGACGTGGTTGAGTTCAGGTCGTTCAAGGGCTGGGGCTGTCCGGCGTGGTTCGCATACAATCGACGAGTACGCTTGTGCCGGGACGTTGCGAATCGAAGGCCGGGGTGGCGATGAAGCGACCCGCACCTGTAGCAACATGTTACGGGGCGACATGACAATCATCAGGCGAACCATTGGCGATGGTGAAGTTTTGTGTTTACAAGTTGTTGCCGCAGAACGATGCGATCTAGTTACAGACGGCCATGATCGCTCGAGAAACGAGCCCGTGCCATCCACTGTTTCGTGGTAGTCAGCGATGGGTCCCGTGGAGCTGTGCGCCAGCGTCTACTTGCGCTCCCGTAACACCATAGTTTTATTGTACTGAGTTGCAACCTTGTAGCAATCAACCAACGGATTTTTGTGGTTGTCATTGGCATAGAAACTTTTGTTAATTTTTCGGCAGTGCGGCAGAATTGAGGGCAGACAGATAGAGAGACCAAATTTTCGCATTTGAGTAGCCGAAGAAAGATTACTATGGTTAAAAACGGCTACATGTAGCGTACCGCCAAGACGGAGCAATGAGTGTTTCTGCGGCGCCCTACAGGCTCAAGCCTAAGTGAGAAATATTTATTTCCGTCCTGACGAACAGGCAGTTTTCACTAAATTTTCCTCCCGGGGAAACACCAACCTTACGCGGACTTCACAACTTGTGTTACAACAGTGTTTCTTAATTTTTTCGCAACCAGCCAAACTGCTTCTGCTGAATGACTATTATTACTATTATAATTACGAATTACTAATTGCTAGTATATACTAATTAATAATTACAATACACCAGATTACCTCTCCCTCAATCTGAACGGACCCCCTATCTGGCACGTCTCGCCCGATTCGCCACATGCAGAGAGAGCAGTATATCTTGTTTTTTACTGACTATCCGTAAACAGCTAATACCTTATAATATAAATTACAAACAACTGGAACTATCTCTTAAGAGGACAAGTCGGGTGCGTCTTCCGTGCACGGTAGCAGGTAGGTCGTGTGAACAGTATTCAAGACCGACCTCTTGAATTGTAGCTATCACAAATTGGCACGCCGACTACAAAAACCTTGGGGATATTTGAGCACATGCCTACAGGGTCCGTAGACAGGGCCGTAACCTCTAGCAACGCCGCCTATATAACAACGCCGGCCGCATGTGCTGCTTTCCATTGGAAGGAGTAGGGACGCCTGATGAATGTCTGCCGGTGACGCCAAACCACGTATAGAGGAAGACACTCGGATACAAGGGGCAGAAAACATGGAAATGTATGAGCACTAACAGGGAAGGCTGTAAAAACAATCTCAATCATTTCGTGTAGATTTAGTGATCCGGCGCTACCAGCGGGCAGAGATGGAGACATCTACAAGAAAGTGGATGTTGCGCTTTTAACAGCTGACGCTATACACCATGGGCGTCCTTGCGTCTACACAAATTACCAATATGACAACCGGTCTGATCAGCCGATCATCAGCCAATACGACAAAAAATCAGGCCTGACCAGCCGTTTTTCATTCAGTTTAGACGGAACTTTACACGAAACATAGACGAACGTTTAGTCTACTTCAGTTGGAGAAGCAATGCGCCGAAGAATGGTAGTGGTCGCCGCTAGTTCAACAGCGACCCGAGTGATGGCATTACCGTTACGCGCGCTCTCAACATGGCCGGATATCCGTGAAGGTGGGCGCGGGGTGAGAGAGAATGAGATCGGATATCTGACTATTTGGTCATCCGTTCTGTTGGACACCGGCGGAATAGCGGGGAGGCGGAAGAACATATATTTCAGGTGGGGACTGTTGAATTCCCGCGCCGTGAGTTATTGCCGTTCGGGATTACCATAGCATCGCGTTATTCGTGAACGCCGTCTAGCTTCGTGCTCAAATGCTTTGAGAGATCCCAAACAAATTTAGCTCTCGGTTAAATTTACTCTTCACTTTTCAAGCGCCAAGATTTATGTAAAGGTGGTAGTTCAGAAATCAAGGCGTAAATACGCTAGCAAATGTAGAGGTGGTTGATAGGGCTCAAAAAAGTATTTCTAGCATACATTTTCTCAGGGTACAGGAGGGCTGAATGCCAATTGAGGAGGCCTGTAAGATTGATTGCTTGTAAATTAAGACATGTAAAGCCCGTCGCCATTAGATCTTTTCCAAAAATAATCAGGCGACAGTGAATGCTTTGCTGAACGTACGCGAAATCAAAGGCTGCTTTGAAAAATGCCTTGAAGGGTTGGAGAAAGTAGTCTCTCTGTCGTGCGATAAACTGAAGCACTGGGCGTTGAGGAAGGCAGTGGACAAAACGACGCCCTCCTGGCTCCCATTGAAATCCATAACAGACAGATTACGAGCAAAGATACAATTGAACGGCTTCGAAACAGCGTCAACTTGTTTGTGCTATTCGCGTACCGCGGAATTCATCAAATATTTACGACCATTTTTAGTAGGCCTCGGTCTACTGCTTGAGAGATCCTATACCAATAATATTATCTACTACTACGCCCTTGTTCAATCACACAACACGAACGACGTCACTTATTCCCAACGGATTTTTCCTTTACAATAAAGATCAACCCGACATGTAATATGCACCAGGTGCACGCAGATGGACAATCTTTTACCTTCCCGCAAGTAGCTTCTCCCTGACCAAGCTTTCTTTCAATTTGGCCAGTTTTTTATTACTGCGGCTTTTTAAATCTTCCACGAAACTACACAAGCTCCCATAAGTCAAATGTCACGCAACCCCCTTAGGGAACAAGCCAGTGGTCTTACCAGCTCCTTGGCGACCACTAGGGCCTTATAGGTGGGGAGCCCTGCTGACAGCTCAGTGGTGGCATAACCTGGTTTCCTCGTTGGCCTGGATAGCTTGCTTTCTGAGGAACGCGTAAACCTGGCCAAAGAATTCAACTTGCCGGTAGCCTCTGCCTGGGGAATTCACCTTGCGGGTAGCCTCCACCACCAGGGAAGCTTTCCCCTTGGTGATATCCACCGCCTGGCGGAACGATGCCCCCTAGTGGGTATCCCCGCTCGGGGGGTATCCTATGCCTCGAGAGTAGTCTCCCCTTTGAGGTTAAGCTTCTCCTTGCTGTTGGTCCATTGCTCTAAAGGTTTTCTTCAAGTGCCGACGCCGGCAGGCAGCGGATGTATCATGGCGCTACCCAAACTGGGGAAACGGGCGCGAGCAGCTACCAAATACCGTCCTTCTGAGGCATGAGGGCCCACCATGGCTGACGGCTTTTTAAGGGGCGCAGATTGCGTGAGCTTCCCTTTTGATCCAGACCATTGATTTAAATTAGGAACGTTTTTTGTAAGGCAATAAACACGATAAACAGCACAAAAGAATTGCATGTGCACGCCCTCAGGCATATTACACGCATTGAGATGTTCACACACAGACACTTGCACAGGCAACTTCAAGAACGGGCCAACTTCATGTGTACGCGCAACAGAACGGACCGCGACCAGAAAACCAAGGATCGTAAGTCCTGTAGGAGGGGTTGCCATGCAAGCCACTGGCAAAATTTGTGGGCCGCCTGGCACAAGTACCCGCATTCCATCACAACAGTTATGGCCTTTACTGGGGGAGAAAAAAATGAATAAGCCGAAGATCCGCGCACTGTTTATATTATCCGGTATCTCTCCACTGCAGTACAGCGCACAGCCAGGGTGCAGCTACCGCGTTCAGAGCCTGCAACAAAAACCTAGGTGCGGCCGACTGAGGGCCATCTAGTGTCAAGCCAGCAGGTTACCTTCAGACGGTGTGCTCTCAGTACCAGCCATGGTGGATAATCATGGTCAATTTTAGAATCTTACTCAACCTGTTGCATCGCTGGAGTAGAAATATGTCATGAGGGAAATCACGTGCTACTCAGTGCCTTCAGTTCTCATACAAAATACCATTCCTATCGCTTCTTTACAGAAGAATTCATAAAAATGCTTTCACAGAATGTCACCAACTTTTAGCAACCAAGCTACTGAGAAAACCGTTTGTGTATGGTGTCTGCAGTTTTAAAACTAGAGGTCACTCATTCCTTGCCAACATAAGCTCATCAAAATGCATTGCCTGCGACGTAATTGACGACACCATAACATTGAAACTCAACATCGCATCTGTCAATGATCACCTGCAACTGCTTCGCTATTCAGGTCTTGTGCGTGAGTTCAAGCATTACTGAAAATATTTAAGTAGTAAGGTACCGAGCATCATTTGGTAGCCATCCAAAAGAATGGCCGATATCAAAAGCGATGACTGCTGAAAAGCCCACAACTTCAACGTCAAGCTACCCGTTTTTACGACTAGACTCGTCTTTCCTTCCATCAGGAGGAAAAAGGTGACGCGCCAAGGAAGTCCGAAAGGGCTATGGTTGGCTGCTGCTCTTTCCTCCTTCGTTTCTTAGAGCTGTACGAACTCCTCCAAATACCACGAGAGGAGTGTCGTCACCCGGGACAATAAGCGAGAAGTTCAAAGAATTAGCCGGTCTAGACCATTGTCTCGCCCGTCGCTATGCAACTACGTATTGCTCGCCAGCTGTGCTCAGCCGCCCGCAGGGAGCGCAGCTCTGTTCCTACAGAATTATTGACTCATTTAGATTAGTTTCACAGACTAAAGGATTGCCGTGAATTTATCAGCACACAATTCAACAGCATAAATTCAGCAATTGATCAGCAGAAAACTTGGCTGCAAATTTTCTCATCGAAATGCCATAGTAAGGCGATAGTCTTCTGTATCCCCTGTGATGTAACGCTCCTCACGAGGCGCATGGTCCCTCCACAGTGGCTCAGTGGCTAGGGCATTGTGCTGCTGAGTACAATGCCTTAGCCGCGTCTGCCACTTTTCTGATGGAGGCTAAAAGCAAAACCGCCCTTGTGTACGAGATTTCGGCACCCGTCAAAGATCCCGAGGTGGTTAAAATTAATCTCCAGCCCTCCACTACGGCGCACCTGATCGCCTGCGTTGCGTCGGCGCGTTAAACCATACAATCAATCAACGAGACGCATGTGATCTTGCTTCTCAGGAAATGCGCCAGGCGTCATACAGGCATACGCGTGGGCCTCGCCGTGTGAATAGCTTGAAAAAATAGCTCGTCAGACGCCGCGTAATGAGCGCCCGACGCCGGCCAGATCGACCTTCGGGAACACTCTGCCCAGCATTCGTCGAATCATCTCTCGCGTACTGTTCTTGCCAGTTAACGTGCGTCCGTGCCTGAAGTAATCAGAACTGACGGCGAGTTCGCGCTGCTGACGCCGAGTTTGCAAAGCCGGTTGCCATGGGTGCTGGCGCGTGCTTCGCGCCTCGCGGTGTTTAGGTGCGAATGGGTGCAAACAAAATAGTCCGGGGCTGTCCGTCATGGAGTCCTCAGGGGAAAGTTCTAAAATAATGTGAGCTGCAACAGCCTCTCTCCTCTCCCCCGACGAAGGTAGAGGGGACGCCAGATCTGCTTTTTCTCGAACCTCGCACCATTATTGCAAGCTCCGCCAGTTGTTTGTGTTTGTGGGTGAATTTTTGGTTTGAACGCGTTCTTTTGTTTTCACTTGCGATCGCAAAAATTACACCCAAGTGTACTTTTTAATAAAGGAACAGTGCCAATGTCATTTTTGAGTTTGTTTGGTTTGAAATATCCCTAATGTTTTTTTTTTCTGAACAATCTTCACAAACATGATGTATGGTTCTAGATTTAGTAGCTGAGGAATATTTTGCTCATATAAAACTGTGGTTGAAGATTTTTTTTAACTTTTGGCAGAGGTGCTGAATCACGGGACATATAGCTGTCCAGTTGTACAGAGTGCACATTATGTACATAAATCTACTCAGCGACGACCCCTGCAGTTCCTATCTAAAGCGGGACCTGATTTAAAGTTGTAATGATAAAATTTGTTTATGAAAGACATACAGACAGACAGACAGACAGACCAAAGGTCTTGCGCTTAAGTAGCCGAAGCAACACTATATTTTAAAACCAGCTGCAAAAAGACGATGCCGCCACTGTTCCGCATGCTGCGATCATTTCGCTACCGTCCCCCTTGCCACTGCGGCCGGCCCCCGAAATAAGAGAAAAGCACGAACACCGGTGAGTGCGCGAGAAACCAAAGAGGAAGTTCTCGTCGCGAGAAAGGCAGAAAACAGCGGCGCAAACCCTTGTTATGATTATTTTCGTTAGGAGCCCAGGCAAAACCAACACTTGTCTGACTTTAAGCAATCATTTTATATGCGTGTGGGTGTGTGAAGGAGGTTTTGCTGCCTGAAACGGCTATCGCCGCTTGCAGTCGAGGGCCGAGGGCCGCCAAGCACCCAGTGGCTGCAGGTGCTTGGCTTGCGTTGCAGCACAGTCCGACTGCTCTGTTGTGCATTTTGTACTGAACGACAACGTTCTCAGACGCTTCGTTCGGAGGAGTGACAGCTTGCCCTAACGTCCTTGCAGTTCGGGTTGGTGCATTGGTTGCACATTCAAAATCTTGAGCTTATACCTCGAGCAGCACTGATGAAAGTGAGAGTGATTGACCTAAAAGTGCGGTGTTGTCGGTATATGAAAGCCACATATTTTGCCAGACGTATCAGGACAGGAGGTTAGGCGAAAACCCGCCATCGGGCGTTTGCGTTCATCAAATAAAAACATCCCCTTCACGAGTTCTTCCACAGTGCGACCTTAAACACGGCAGTAGTTGCTAGCGAGGGGTGGTCGCCCGCCAGTATACCGCAGATGAAGGCAGCGGAAGAACCACCAGCGCAATTCACCGTCATCGTCAGCTTTCTCACTGCACGGTGGCATAAACCAGAAGCGGCGCATGGCATAGGAGGCAGATTAAAGCCATTTGAAAGCAAACCCGTTCTTCAGCGGCAAGATTCCTGAGCTCTTCGACAGTGCGAGGTGATACAAGGTGTCGCACTCGTTGAGCTGGCATCATGCTGTCTGATTCACAATCTACAAACATGCTGAGGTGCACCAGGATGTTTTGTTTTCATTAGAGCGGAACATTTCACCGCCGCGGCAGCACGGTGGCCTGATATGTCGACTTGTAATTGGCACTGCACGAGACCATAGTCCTAGTAAATCCGAGGAAAATGTCCCCAAACGGGAGCGTAATAAAAACATCTTCCCACGGTGGGAACTCGAGTAAATGCGTCGCATCTACTCGAGTCAAGCAAAGCGTCACGTCAAGCGAAAGCCAAGCAAAGACGCCCTTGACTGAATTCCGAACGCGCGCTCCGCCGCTTATATACGTTGAGGGGACTGCGTAATCCGGTCCCAGTCGACGACGTTGGCGTACCTGTAAAGCGGCGTGGACGCTAGGCATTTGAGCCAAACGCGGATGTTGCTTCGCCGGAGAACGGCACACCGGTTATATGCGCAGCGCGCCCGACGGAGGGGGAACCGCGGAAGAGAGAGTACTGCACATGCGCCGGCCCCAGCGCGTCTGCCGCGGCTATGACGCAACGTGCCGCGGCTATGACAAAACACAATCCAACACAATCCACTTTAATCCAATCCAATCCAATCCAAATCCAATCTAATCCAAGCCAAGCCAAGCCAAGCCAATCCAATCCAAGCCAATCCAATCGAATCCAATGCCTTTCGCGAGAGAGTGTTCGAATCCAATCCAATGTCCCTCGCGAGAGAGTGTTCGCTATCGCCTCGACTCGACGCGCATGCGCAGTGAGCGTGCGGACTACGGACGCCAACGCGGGTGACATCGTGAGTTACTGAAATGCTTTGCATTTAAAACAAGATGGGCGCACGTACATCACCAAAAGTATTCCTTTAATACGCACAGCTGCATGGTGCGAACAATTTCGTGGCCCCAACAATGCAGTCGATTTGATGCGAATAGCTTAAATTATTTAGGACATTTTAATTGAGCGGTTCGACTGACGAAACCACTACACACCGGTAAATGCGTCAACGGCAACTGCTGAATATTGAGAAAGAGCGACTTAAGTGGGCGTAATGCACGCATTGTTAGCAGCGTTCGCCGCCTTTCCCCTACAACAATATAAACGGGGCAAGCGCAACGAACCACTCGTGCTTGCCCGGGCCACGTGGTTGTAAACCAAACTAACGGCGGCAAAGAACGCGTGACGCAGGAGCAAGAAAGGTGCGGCCGCATTGCCCGCCCGGCCGTCACCCCTGGTTTGAGAGTTCAGTGGCACAGCGGCGCCGCTACATGTATGCGACTGGTACACCTGCGTCCGAATTCGAGTTCGTGAAGAAAACTTATTTGCACTACTGTACTCACCAGCGATGTTCTCATGAGTGCACGCAATCACGCGTGCAAGCACTCGCAAATACATTACTCATGAGTATTGTATTCATGAGTACTGTGTATTCATGAGAACTGTAATAATGACCACTGTACATGAGTACTCAAACTCATGAGTACTGTACTGTCCAGTACTCTACTTACGTCTGTACTCACTCGTCATCGTAGACACAGTTTAAGTCTGCGTGTGTACTCACTCATCGTCTTACTCACCCACGAAATTGAGTACAAATGAGTGTACTCACGAGTGAGTACAGCGACCGGTGGCCCCTGCTGCTCCCATTGGAAAGCAGGTAATACGCAGGCAGTGTCATAAACGCTGCATCGGTAAAGGTTCAGCCTCTAATTACAGCGCTGTCGCCATGGGTCAAAACATCCCTTTTTTCTGGTCATGGCTAGCATTTTGTGAAGGCCAGTATTCACGCAGTGAGAGAAGTCGGTCTGGAATATTTGTAAACTAACCGACCTGCTACCGCACACGGAAAAAAAGCCCGGTGTAGCCTCCTTTGGAGTTCCTCCCAGTCATGTCTAATTAAATTAATTTTTAATATTACTTATTAACAGTGATTCTGGTCAGCCAATACGGTACGGTACGGCACAACTTTATTGATAGGGACTGCCGACGGCTTGTCGCCCTGGTCTTGGTAGGGTACTTCGCCGCGATGCGGCCTGTATGGCGTCTCGGTTGGTGTTACCTCTACTTCGTCCGCTGCCCCGCTACTTCCTCGGGTCGGCCAAGGCTGCCCCTGGTCTGGGGCGACAGTCTTCCCTCTGTTCGCTGGGTCGCTACCTTTCGAGTCCGCACGAGACCTGCTGGACGGCGTGGGTCTGGGTCTCTCTGTCGTAGCCCCTCGTGGCTACTTCTAGCAGCGGCGGGTACGCAAAGCACAAGACGGCGAACGCAGTAGCGCGAGGAGTCACTAACCGCGCTCCGGCAACCGCCGCCGTCGATCCAACGGGGTGGTGCAAGACCAAAGGCAAGGTGAACACGTACAACGAGGTAACAGAGTGGTACAAACACGAGAGGAGAACGATGCCACCGCCCCACCCGAGCCTGAGCAGGGAGGAAGCGGTGCTATATCGGCAACTCCAGACGGGGACGCTGCCCACCCCAGCCCTAATGAAGCACGTGTGCCCGGACGTGTACACGAGTTACCTATGCCGCACATGCCAGAAGGAGAGAGCCACAACGGCTTACATCCTATGAGACTGCAGCAAAAGTCCACACGAAGCGGCAACGAGGAAGATGGTCAGTCAATAAAAAAATTGAGAAAGACTGCTCTCTTTGGATATTGTGAAGCTGGGGAGGCGAGACAGCTTGAAGTTCCGTCCACACGGAGCTAGGGGTAAGTTCGATTATCTGTAATTATTATTAGTAATTATTACTACCTGATTCTCTCTAGTCATTCAGAAGAAGTGGCTAGGCCGCTTGAGCGAAAATAAAGAAAAATTGCGCCCACCTCCCCGCAAGGGGAACCCTGTGTAGATGCGACGCATCGTGGGGTTCACCTGGTGTTTCCGTTGGATTGATTCTGAAATCGCGTAAAACGTGTCGGGAATGCGTATGATTATTATGCTCTATGATTATTATTATGCTTTATTGGCCAATCTTGGTCAATCTCTCTAAGTGGTATGCTTGGGGCTTGGCTGTCGCAACGGCCTTTACTCCATTATTGTTGCTGTAAGTGGGAGCTTCTTTTCTTTTATTGAAAGTGTTAATCATTGCCCCATCATGCGTTGTATCAGTAGCTTCTTGACGTAGTTTGAATGAGTCAAGGATATAAGGCGCGTTCGTAGCATTTGATTCTCACTCGGTTTTGTGGCGCAGTGGGAGGAGCATCATGTACCTCGCGTTCCGCGCGCAGGGTCGTGGGATCGAAACCGGGCCCGCTAACTATTTTTTTTATCGTAGGGGGAGGGGTGTGGACGGACAACAACGCCGTATGGAGGGACAAGGCGAGTGAATGAGATGCAGTCCCATCTAAAAGCTGCTCTCACGGCGACTTTCGACGGCAGCATTAACTTGGCATGCACTCTCTTGGCGGAACCTTAGTGAACAGTGCTGTACCGTTTTTCGGGAACTTGAAGTTATTCATTATCGTTACCCCTGTTTGCACTGTTCCCATTCCTATTTTTCTGTGGGATGGTGATAAGCAATTGAAGGGTGGTGGGTGTTCTGTGCGCGACAGACGGAAAGCGGCATACGCATTTTTTAAACATGATAGTCTTTGTTGGACCACCCAAACGCGAAAATATTTCTGTCCGTCCGTCCATCCGTCCGTCCGTCCATCTGTCTGTCTGCCTGTCTGTCTGTATGTATGTCTGTCTGTCTGTATGTCTGTTGCTTCATTCAACGGTCCGGTCAAAAGTGAAAAATTCAGAATGAGACGTTGCGTAGGCAAAACATTGCCGCACTACTGGATGTGGTTGCGTTAATGTTAATACTTGTCAGCATTGTTCGCAAGTAGAACAGTTTACAACGCATTGACAACTTCAAGAAAGCCGTTAAACCGTTACTGTAAAATTGGAACGTAGTTCAGTAAACTGTATCCTGGGTTAAATACTTAGCACTAACGATTACAAAGATTCTTAACTAGGATACGCGTTACGATGTTATTTGCAACAAAGCATTTAGAAATCCCAGCTTTCTGCTCAAGAAAGCTGAGGTTGTCATTTAAAAAAGGTAAACAAGAGGCATGCCGCACAATAATAAGACCACTCTTCCAGTATGGATCAATTCTATGGAGTCCCTACTACTCAATACATATAAAATTGCAGCTATTCCAACGGCTTGTCGCGCGTTTCATTCCTTAAGAATAATGCGTACAATCATTTCTTACTAAAGCTTTCAAACACGTAAATGTACAGCCGCCCGTGAAGCGTCCACATATTGCCAAACTTAGGTTTCTGTACCACAATTTTCCACAGCAAAATTAACTTGCACAGTAATACCTATCTGCACTCTGCCTCCCACACTTTAGCAAGACTTGCAAACAACACGACCATACTTTGGCAGTAGTAAATATTTTCGAAATCTTTTTTCTTATACAATTGAGCACTGGAATGCCTTCTCATCTTATTTTAGGGTGTGCAGTGACTTTTGAAGTCATTTGAACGCTTGTTTTAAGATCTCTTCTCTAACACTCCCAGCTTGGGAAGCGACGCTGTCTGCAGTATCAAGATATAAACAAAAAAAACTGGTCATGTTTTAGGCAAACATGAATAACGAAAATATAAAAAAAACGAAGGAATGGATAATTCTTAGTTTTTCGTAGTCGACAGTGCCGAATGCTCACTTTTTTATTGAAGGGTATAACTCTATTGAAGGGTATTATAATTGAACAGTGTATAGATGAGTTTTTTCCTTCTCGGTGATTAGTCTCGAACCTAAACCGCAACGGCAAGAGTAATGTTCTTGGCAAGGGCATTTTGCAACTAGAACCTCTTGGCATACATGCACGTTTTGATATCATAAACTTGAACAGACCGCTGGGGCATTGTCATTGCAAAACACTCACAAATTTCATTCTCGGAACTCTCATAACACCAAAACTATATTTTGAGACAAAAGTGCAATTTTTGTATTTCTATAAGATTTCCTGAGAAATATGTCCAAGCATGCACGTAGCCTATATTTCTTGCTTGTGTACAAAAATTGTTGAATAGCCGTCACAGAGCGTAACATAACAAAAAAACATCTGCACGTGTTTTTTGCGTCAGAAGACACAAATTCCTATTGCGTGACATTTGACACTCTTTTGTTCATTGCTAGCGCGTCTTTTTTTATCTGTCAGATTTTACTGCAATTTCTAGTGGGCAAAGTAGTTGCGAATGTTGCCGCATCTTCGCAAGTTCATTTCAATTAAAACCACGTTTCTCAGCTAAATATTCAGAAAAGTCCCTCTCATTAGTCTGGGTTGCAGACTATCAACGCAGGTTCTTATGTTTTTTGACATTCTATGACTTATACTTCAAATTACCCCTACTGTGGAGATATGCCTCGTACTCAAGTAATGGTTTGGTAAGTAAATCATTTGTATTCCTCGAAAGTTTTCATTCCATGTTTGTGTTTCCCTCCTTTGCCTTTGATGACTAGAGAGAATAAAATATCATTGCGTGGTTTTAAAAATAATCTGTTTTGCTTTATTTTGCTGTAAAATGAAAGTAGTAGGCCAATAGCAGTGTTTAGTCCTACAAGTCTTGGCTGAAAATTGGCGTAGGCGTTTTCCCGAAATGTTCTTGTGTATTGATTTATTATGAGTTTTAACGCGCCGACGCTAAAAGGCGATGAGCGCGCCGTAGTGGAATGCTCCTGATTTTATGCATAAAACTTTTTATAAAATATTCATTTCCTATTACCAACTTACAATGTTTTGCAAACCACGTCGTTTTCTTCCAACCTTGAATCCAATTCATGCGTGGGCTACTACATTGATTTGGATACGTTAGAGCCACACAGCCTTAGTATGTTGCGTTTTTGTGGGGTATTTTAACCACATCAAGCCCTTTTTACAGCACATCTCGCGGTCACTGCTGGTTATATTACACAAACCATATAATTTGATTGGTTTTGTGGTGCTTCAAGTTTTTGCATTTTGGGCCCGACAAGACACATAGTGCATGAATGGTTTATAAATAACGAATATGCGCTGGCATAGGTCCCTGTCAAAAAACTTGTTTTTGTGGCACGTGAAATTATAAAGGCTTTGTAGCGTTAATTATACTTAGCCCAAGCTTTAGCTACTACCCGTTTTCATGTCTTTCATGCGCTTGTTTTTTCAGGTTGAATCACGTTTACGTAAGAGAAGATCATGCAAAAAAACTCCCTATTTGTAGTGATAGCAAACATTGTACACAACGAAGCACACTGAAATCCCCAGTTAGCAACCACCTTTATTATCTTTCCGCTTTCAACTCTTCATACTTGTAAAATAGGTGCGATACTATAACGTCTCTCCATTATCCCCAAACGTGTATATGGGGTACACAATGTAAGCACACGACCGTTGAAATACGCCAAGCGCGAAGGCAATGCACGATTGAGAGCGGGGCAACAGCTGATTTGCCTGCGAAGTTACTAACTTTTCATCCAATCATGTCATGACATGAAAACGAATCCCTTAGCAACATGGTGCTTTAGGGACTGCCTCTGAGGTCACCCTGCTTCCTCGTGACAGCATGACAATCGCCACGAACAATGAAAAGTCTGTCCTTGACACAGCCTCGATTGTGGAGAGTGACGCCGGCTTGCTTCTCGACCATGTTGCCCTCGTCGCTAAGGCCGCTGTGCACGTGAAGCGAAGTAAATCAAATGTTTTGATCACGTCATCCCCGCAACAGCAACAACTTTTAAAGAGGAATGAATTCATTGATCATACCGAAAAATCAAAGCAAAAGCCCTACTCCTACTTTGAACGAGAACTGGATAGCTATAGCAAAGTGCGCAGTTTTTCTACAGAAACCAGCGCTGTTAAAACAACAACATAAACGGTTAAGAACACTGCGACAGCCATTGCTTTTTGTCGTCATCAAATCAGGGAAGAGCGCTCTGGGCGAAGCTCGAAATATATACCCGAATATCATGGCAGATGCACCCGACAGTCACTTTACACTGGTTCGCACTATACAGTGGCTCGCCACTTTGCTTTGAGTGTAGGCGGAATCATGCTCAACACATGCTAGGTGACGACGCCATTGAGCCGTGGAGAAGGCCCTTTCTAAAGGAGAAAATACAGTGCCCTTTCACTCTTTCAAGAAGTATGACCAGGGCAGATGCACTGTGCACCAAACAAAATGCGTTTGTTTGTAACGTGAATGAACGAAACTGAGAACTACAGTTTTACTCTAGGGGAAAGGCATGAGCTGTTCGTATGGCTACTATGTTTCAGGCATCTTACTCTCTGTGTAACAAACCACGGAGGGCACTAGTCAGGTGGCAACCAGCAGCGAGACGCCCACGTTTTAATTACCATCAGTACAGGGGGATGTCATCGTTGAGTGCGTGAAGCCACACTATCCGTGCACGCCCTTCCTCCACCCCCCAAGTGCACCTACAAAGTAGCGCACAGAGATGCGTGCGTGCCTGAAAAGAAAAAAAACACCGGCTGAAACTTCGCGCTGCGCAAGAACATGTGTAGCAGTAGCTACCCTCTGCCCCTTTCCGGCGATTTCTCCATGACATCAAATCCCATAAATTTTATTTTCAACATTGCAATATTGAAGGCTTCCCTGCAATAGGAGTTGGTAGGCGCAGACGTTTTGCCCCCTGCGTCTGTTCGGGCCCCCTGCTCGGACCCAGCTGTTCGTACCCCCTACCCCCAAATATATGCGCCGGTGTCAGCTGTTCGGACCCCCTGAAATTTGGGCCCGCTGTGTCTAGCGGCGGTCTCTAGGAGCCGCTACCCACAGGGGCCTAAAACACATCTTTCACGGCATACATGAATAAATATTAATTAAAAACAACCAAGTGTATACAATCACATAATATAGTAAAACTATTTTCTCTAAAACATCTCTGTATCAGCACCTGTTGCTTTACAACAAATGTGGATTCATTTGATTTGATCGTAGGGTTTAACGCGCCGACGCAACGCAGGCTTGGAGGAGATCCGAAATAGAGGTACGGAATAATTATGACCACCTGGAGATCTCTAACGTTCGTAGAAATCTTGTACCACGGGCGTTTTGGCCTTTCGCGTCCATCAGAAAAGCGGCCGCCGTGGTCGGGAATGGAACCCGCGTTCTCGTGCTAAGCAGCACACCGCCTTAGCCACGTAGCCACCGCGGTGGGTTAGAACAAACGTGGAGCAGGCAATGGCAGACAAAGCTTTTCCCACACTTAACATTTGTTACTGAAAGCACACAAACGCATCGTACCGAAAACGTTAGTAAATATCACATTGTGCAGAAAATTTACCTATTGACATAAGCATCACTAAGTGCATGTCGCGTCAACTTCCTGCCTGAAAGTTCGACGTTTTGTCTGTTTAATATAGACGGGAGGTTATGCGCCAATGCCTGGTAAAAGTAATTCGCTCGTGGAAAATGAGGTGTCCGGATGTAGTACTATGGGTCCGCATTGTTAGACAAGATAATCGTGTAAGTAATTTCTGATAGACAGCATCAGAAAAAGTGCAGTTGGTTTAGAACAAGGTATTCATATAGGTAATCGATTCTTAATATTTTATGAGGTGCAAAACGTTCTGCAGTGGAATGAATGTAGGGCACGTTGTTAACGCAGCGAATGGCCGTCTTCTACATAACACTATGGTGGTAATATTCTTTTTAAAGCAAGCCTTTCTACCTCTACCAGCCAATGGTTCTTTCTTGGCGTGCGGGACAAGAAACCCCCAACGCGACTGTGGAGGGAAGGGCGGTTTTCCTTCACAGAGCACAGAGTGGCGCAGCGAATCTACCCAGCGTTCCCCGCGCGCTCATGCCGACGGGCGCATCGGCACGACCCGGCTTTGTCGTCTGCTTTAGCGACGGTCGTTTTGGGCCTGTTTAGGCGCAACTTCGCGGCCATTTCTCGCTTCCTTCGCACGACTTAATTAAATTGTTCGACAACTTCTCCTGGGTAAACCAGACACGACGTAATTAAGTGGTCGTACGGTAAAGATACGTTAAAGATTCGTTTGTAGCGCACGAAAAGAAAATGTAGAGATTACATACAGACATCTGGCCGCTAAAAAACACTACGCATTGCGCACTGCTTGCCACAAATGGGACCCCGTTTTATAAATTCGCGATTACCAATTGTGTTGTTTTTTTCCAGGTATTACAAAAGGCGAAAGGAGCAACTGGTTCTGATAAATATCGATTATACGAGTTCCCTCAACTTTCCCGCAATTCTCAAACCTACTAAACTAGCTAGTTTAAATCGCTATGAATGGGATCACTAAGCTCACATGCCAAAATGTTTCGGTGTCCGCGCTTGCGTCGCGCGCTGATGTAGCCCCGAGCTAGCACTTCGGGGTGAAGAGGTTCCGCTGTCTAAACCCCTCGCCGTTTTCTTTCTGCGGATGCCCATTCGGTCTACAGCGGCGACGTCCGCTACTCTATCCAGGCTGTGGCAGACGCTTTTGCGTTCGGGACGCCGCCCCGGCGAATTCTCGGTGACGGCAGGCAGAATCTCTGGTTTCACTCTTCGTAGAGCCCCGTGTGGGAATTCAAGGGACGTCGCATGGGCAATTTCTGTTGATGTCGTTTACTGGTATGCTTTACAACCACCTTCACAGCATGGATTGGAGCCAATTTTTTGTGGTAGTACCCCTAGCTAACGTGCAATATTTTAAACGCGATGAAAAATACAGCGGAGAATTTGAATTTAGATACTGAAAGGGAAGGCGTCCCGACACCAGTGACCCGTGACCAGCTTTTGGTGACCCGTTGAATGTGTGCATCCCAGCTGGTTCGATCTGAGAGCATCACCCCCAAAACGTGGTGTAATTATGTTAGATGGACCTTAAAATTACCTGGATAAAGCTTTTCACAAAGGGATACATGTTTTCGTTTTTTGTGTGAACCAGATAGCTTTTGAAGTTTTTGTATAGATCTTAAACAGTTTGCTTCAGGGCACACGCGCATAGTATCTAGGACAACATTTGTTGCATAGAACAAGCCGCAGCGTTTCCTGGGGACGACAACAGGCGCTCGTCGTCAGCATATAAGACAAACTCCACGCGGTTATCGATGCAGCTAAGGTCATTCACGTGTGCGTAAAAAAAGGGCCGAAAACCCTTTTTGTGGTGCGACGCAAGGTATTTGTTGAAATGACGACACATAGCCTTTTGCCGCCTCGCAAACAACAACGTTGTTTGTGCTAATGGTGGCAGCCGACCTAAGGCACTGCCAAGAAGCCTATCTCGGTGCTTGTGTTAAGACCTACACCGTGTTTAATCCGTTTATTCACTTTAGAGATAACGCACTGAACACCGTTTTAGACGCTGGCCCATATTTCTTCAAACTAGCATAATGTTTTTTCAACCTTTCACACGTTCTCTTGTTTGTAAAAACTTTTCTCGTGGCTTGAATAGAGCTACGCGAGTTACAAATTTTAGTTCACTCAAACTGACTGCAGTTGTGTTCTGTACGTCTTATGCCACAATTGAAATTACTGAGTTTTAAATCATTTATTTTATCAGGACAATGCTGACCTTGTTCGTTGTAAAAACGTGTTATTCGCTCCAACGGGCGCGTTAAAGGGGCCCTGAAAGGCATTTTGAGCACACTAAATGAAGTAGCGTAATCGTTAGATTTGGTCGTCAAGGTCATCTGGGCCAAGTATTACTCTTTTACGCGCAGCGAAAAGCTCACACTTTTGTTGCAACGTTTGCGCTTTTTTCTCACCCTTTCCTTCGTCTTTTTGGACGCCGCCATCTTTATATGTCTACATCATCGATTCCCAGATGTTCGTCATGAGCTAGACATCCTGCGGCTTCTTGGGCGGCTTCTTCACGCACTTCCGGCAAAGAGATGAGTCGTCTGCATAGCGTCGACTCGCCGGCTGATCTGCCAGGGGAATGTCGGAGTGCTTGAGCATTTTACGACAAACGAAACAAGTGTAAACAAACGCTTAACCGTTCGTATTGAATGCAACACGGCCACAACACGACATGGATATTCTCTTACCGGATTACGTTCCATAAAGAAAGCGTTGAAGCCCCGTGGCACTTCTTTGGTGCAATCGCACAGAACGCCCTGAGCCGAATGCCCGGGTTTGACGGATACATTTTTTTTCCACTTCAAAGCAATCCAGAGATGCGTTTCGAACGAACACAACGTCACAACATGCGTTGAAAGTCTGAACCACGATTGACAGACGATGGGTTGCCTCCTCCTGCCCGTCGTAAATTCGGCACTCACATCGCGCGCGGTTTGCGGGGACGAACAGCAAGTCACATAACTCTGGCGCGCAAGCCGAGATGGCTTTTAGCCACCCACACTGCACATACCCCATGCGAGGTTGAGTCGTACGTCGCTCGAGAAAGATAATCCAGACCATGGGAAGCACTATACACCCGCAGAAGCACAACGTCGCATTTCATCGCGAAACAAAGGCGTCCACAGCACACACACCATCGCCTCCTGTAATGCCAAACGCATCTCACACTTCCTAATGAGAGTGAGTGGTACGCCTGCAGTGCACAAATGTCGCGAGGTGGGGCCCCGAGCTGAACCGGGATCACGCAACCGTAACTGACTTCTGGGGCGGTTTGTGCCTTGTTGCCAAGGCAACCGATGTTTGAGATCGTCAAAGAAAGGCGCTCGCTCCAGCGCTAGAAAGCTCAGAGCCGCGCCGGAGCATGTTGTGCCAACGTTGCCGTTCTCCACCACGCGTCGCCCCAAGCTGAACTGGTCACATGATTGAAGCGTTTTGTGCACGGGTTCTGTATTGGTTTAAAATGTCTTTTTCACATGGCGCTGGCAGGAATTACCACCGCCGCAAAATAACACCCGGCACCAGCGGGGCCACATCTGATACGGCGCTTTTTGGATAAACAGTGCGTGGTGCATGAAAGGGACCGACCGCAAGATCCTCCCCAGCGGCTGCGAGTTCGCCGCCGATTAAAAGTCACGTGCTGCACTGCAGCAACGCACACCGCGAAAGGGCAAGGCCAGGCCACCGCACACATGCGGCCAGATTTTTCGTTCGCTTAACCATCCTTGAGCGGAGTGCGGAATTCATGGTGTCAACAAAGCTTGCCCGTAGCAGACGGCAGTCGGAGGAGCGTAATGCGGAAGTACGTAACCGCTGACTAGCGCAGCATCATGGGAGGGAGTGCTCGCGCGCCGTCAACAGTTGAAAAGAGGAGGAAACGCGGCGCGACGATAATGCGCGGTTTTTGATTTACGATTTCTCAGCGAATACTCATCGCTTTAACAAAATTCTTGCAGGAGGAGATTCCTAATACATTGTCTTATTTGGTTACGTGTATATCCATGCATCGGCGGAAGGTATTTCAGGACCCCTTTAAGCTCGTCCTCATTCTCCTTCTTGCCACTGGTCAAAAATTATCTTCGTCTCTATAGGAGCTATGATTCACTCAGCCATCACCTCGCAATGTCGGCATTATCGCGTGTATGCATTTGGACTTCTATCTTATCAAAGTGCAGGAATGGGCGAGTAGGTAATTGATGAAACTTTTGATCCGGAGTCTCCAGCTGCCTCTACGACAAAGTGTGGCATGGTATACTTAGTGTCTAGGACCCCCGTAAAATATTACCCACACTGTCTTTATGAGGTAGTTTATCTCGGTGGTATATCGTGTTTTCCACCTTACGCTACATTTCATTTCATTTATTTTCTCTGAGGCCCTAAAGGCGTTGAGGAGAGCTACAATAATAAACAAGAACTACAAAACTTTACACCATCTTCCCGCGAGGGGAACCATGGGGTAGATGCGACGCATCGGGGGTTGCCGTTGCGTTTTCGTTATGTTAGTGATGTCAGCGTGTGGATTGCTGTTGTGTATCCTATTTACGCAGCATGTTCACCCCGGATGCGTCACATCTACCCCATGGTTCCCCTCGCGGGAAGATGGTGTAAATTTTTTAACCGAGCGCAAGCTGTGCGCTAACGCCCAGCTGGCACGGCGACGGGAGCGAGCGCAGCCCAGCGCAAGCTGCCCGCTGACCGCGCTGACGCACAGATGGCGCTGCGGTGAGAGCGGCGTAGCGCGCAGCTGCCCCGGCGAGGAGAATGGGGGAGCGGTGCGGACTACGCCACGACAACGCACGACGAGGCGAGTTAAAGAGATGCGTTGCATCTAAAACGCGGCCGTACAGTTACAAAATCTGATCGCTGGCTGCAGACCGAACTTCGCAGTTTGATGAATACGCTGAAGGATGGACGGGGATTCCACTGCACGCTGGTGATTGAAACAAACGAGTTAAGATAGATTAGTTCGGGAGTTTGGCACACTAACATTTAGTGGCAGATCAGTGGGGGATGACAGGTACGCTGGAGTTGAAAAAGGGGAGCGTTTTAGGAATCATTGGTGTAAAATTAATTATGAAAAACCCCTAAGCAAGGTGTCATACTACAGGCCGCAATATCTGGAGGATCTAAAGATATTCTTTTTGCAAATTAGTGACTGGATTGCCGGGAATAATGAGAAGCAATAAAACGAGCGTCCCTATTTCTGACACGTTTAAGAGTGGAGAGGAGAATAACGGAATACGTACCCCATTGAGATGAGGGGTATTCAATCTTCGGAAAAATGAGGGTTTTGTAGAGCTGGTGTTTTAATGAAGTAGGAGCTAGAGAAAAATTGCGTTTGAGGAAGCTAAACTTGCGGTTCTTATTATTAGCAACATGTTCAATGTTCGGGTGCAAAGATCGGTTATCAGAAATATGAACGGCAAGGTATTCATAGCTGGTGACCGAAGAAACAGCACATCCACTACGGAATACGTATTTACAGTGCTGTTCCTAATCGTGCGCGTTACCCTCATACACTTGCACGTGTTGACGTTTTCTTTCATTATCCTGGTGCGACACCACGCCCAAACTGTATAAAAATTGATTTGAAAATTTCAGGGGTCGATCGGCTCAGAAATATTTCTGTATAAGACCCAATAATCAGCGAAAGGCGTATTGATGATGCTCTGTCATCCAGACGCTCAATAATCTGAATTGGCAAGAGGAGGGTCCCACTACTGATCCCTGAGGGATTCCATACGTAAAAGGGATAGTCGGGAGATTTGGTTTCATTGACAGTCACATATTTGAAGCGATAGAGCAAGAAACGTTTAATCCACCTTAAAAAATTAGCGTCAGTAGTAAGTTCACTGAGTTTATAAATTATCACAAGATGGGAAACGCACTGATATACCTTCGCGGAGTGAGCGAAGCAGCAATAGACTACTGAAGAATGATCAGGCGAGGGATAGATATCATTGCTAAAATTTAACATTTGAGTTTCACGTGAATTATTTTTTAAAAAACCTCGTTGGCGGACTGTAAAAAGATTTATATTCAAGATACCTCATTGATTTTAAATAACCCACGTATTTGGGTAGTTTATAGGGATTGATATTAAGACTTTAGGTCGGTAGTCATGAGGGGAAATAATTTCACCAAACTTGTTGAAAGGAATCACCTTTCCACCCTCCCAGTTGTCAGGCAGTAATTATTATTGTAGTGACAGCGAAAATACACAAGAAAGGGTCAATCAAGAGTTGACATTAGTACTTTTCATAAAGTTTTAAATATTCTAATCTACTTTTGAAAATGAAGAGATATTATCCCTGTGTAATAGCTTAAAACTTCCAGTACACTCAATAAAAATTGGTTTCATTAGATGAATATTTAGGTTCCCTTTAAAAAGAAAACAAGTTCATATTTTAGTAACAGGAATCATGCACCACCGTCTAACGACGACGATGATTGAACGCGAAGCTTCCTCTAGAAAGGCTCGTTAGATGTCGCCTGAGTTTGGCCTTAGTTGCGACCAATCTGTTCCCCGTGCCTCTTTATCGCCAGCGATACTTTCTGGACTATGATAATACCGTTTTAGACCATGTCAAGCGTATGTACGTGCCACCCAATGCCAAAACGTTTTTCATTAGGCTACATTCGCAAGCGCTTCCAGTTAAAACATGGCTGCGCAAAAAAAACAATGTCGATCCCTTTGTCAGACAATTGCCGCTTGTGCAATCAAACGGAGACTATTGACCATTGTTTTGTGCTCTGCCTTGATTCGGTGTTTTTCTGGGACGCTTTGCAACAGACACTACAAAAGGACATTGACATCACCCGCTAAACCATTCGCTTCTTGCCATTTCAGGACATTATTCGGGTGCCATATGACGTTTTTGTTCTCCTAGGATTGTTCAGCTTGTCGAAGTGCCGCATGACTGACCGTCATACGGACCCCCTTTGGCCAACCAAGTGCATTTTTCAGGAACAGGCGGCATTGCTACGGAGCGTTTATGCAGTGCAGAGTGATCCACCGGAGTGGCTGCATCTTTTGGATGCGTGCGTTTGCTTGCCTGAGTTTTGAAATGGTGCTGACCTTTGTACGACTGACCTGCTTACCCTTTGCTATCTGTTAGTGTTTGTATTGTGTGTCAAGTGCCTTTTCTAAGATTTTCCCTAACATTTCTATGGATTAAAGAAAAATGGAGTATTCGGTAATACACCGGCTTTGTAACACAAGGGACTCAGGTTCGATTCCGGCCGCTGAACGTTCTTTTTTTTTCACTTTGCCAACAATCGTTCATTATCTTCGTCAGCAAAATTCGGCTTTTCGGCATGGCATTTTGGCGGTACTCACCCCATCAGTGCTAACACTAAATCTTCGTTTAGAAACGTATTGTTGAGCAACACGCAGCACTACCTGCGTGAAGCAAATTCCCCGTCCAGCGCTTTTATTTTGACGTCTTTACACAAGCACATATTAACTGCGCTCCGAAACTGGCGGGGATCAGTGGATAAGAGTAACGGGAGCGCGTCTTGATAAAACTGTTTTGCATGCTAAACGGCTTTTTATATTGTGATGTGGCGCGCACAAAACCCTCCAACATGTCAGCCGTATTTAAAGGCCTACAGTGGCGGAGACTACATTTTCGTATTAGGCAGTCGGTTTAATAAAATATATCGCTGTTGGCCTTTAGGACAGAGCATTGGTTTCAACGGTGTGTACTTATCAGTATCTCATTAAACCTTGTTACGAATAAGGGCCAGGTAACATTTTGCGCGCGCTGCCAAAATCTAGGAAGAAAGTAGTCTACAAATGCCTCTAGTTAAGCATTTATTGCTTAATGTAGCTATAGTTTGAACTAAGTGGCGGGGCGGGAATACGCTCATGTTAAAGTGAAAGGAACAACCAAGCAGTCGCTCAAGCAGGCGAAAGCGTTACAGATGAAGAAGATTCGGGTACATTGGTTATGAAAAGGATGAGAATGCTAGGAGACGATTGGGTAATTCGAGTAGGTATTTTTTCCAAATTGGTATGGGAAAAATACTGAGCAAATGTCCGTAAAATTTGAAAATTTTTAGAACCAATTCTTTGTTTAGGAAAGGCCTAATTCCACCTAAGAAGTTGCCGTGAAGTTAAAATACCCCAAAACCAAAATGGGAGCTTTTGAAAATTTAATGCCAACTTGGTTAACTCAACTATGGAGTACATGACCAAAAGTCGGCGAACTCTTCGGCGGGCGGTAGTATGCACAGAAAACCAAATCTGCGTAATTTATATCATTACAAACAAACAATTCGAGAGGCGATGCAATACAGACGTCATAGGAGAAAACCTCTTCGGGCACAGCAAAAAGAATGCCACCACCTTCTCGCCCAATCCTGTCATGTCTGTATATGGCGTAATCATTTTTGCGATTCGGCAGCTCCTTACATTCCTTACTATTACGCAGCCACATTTCCCTGAGGAGGATAATATTGGCTGAGCACGTGTAAACCGTGTTCGATAACTCGTCACTTTTATTCACCAACCTTCTAATGTCGGTGAATAAAAACGAATGGTAGCGTTTGAGTTTCGCCGGGACGTCTGAGGATTGCAAGATAGCGGTTTGGGGCGGTAAGAAAACTCAGCTAGAATAATTCCTGCTGTTTTGTTATGGGGAACAGGGGCACTGTACGTCAGTTACATTGCAATAAACACCGCATTTTTTGCAAATTTACAGTCCTATTAAAACCCAATATATACTGATTATCGGTATCCTTGCCGAAATCAAAAAGCTTTTTGCGTGAGTGGCAAGTGGCTTTACGAAATTTGTCCTGAATGGTGATACGGGTACATTGAAGTTTTTCCCTTTGAAATAAAATTCATTCTTTCGTTTGAAAGGACGCAAATTTGAAAATATTGGTCAGCACTCGACAAAAGACCCTACTCTGTGTGCACGAGAAATGCCGTCAGCGGACACTTGCTAAGAAAATGTGCTATTCAAAGCTCCCGTCCTTTCTCTTCAGGTGACGCCCATGTATCTCATTGGGTATCATCGAAACCGTAAGAAATATGAAATACGAACGCAAAACCGTCGATCGACCAAAACAAAATCTCTTCATTTGCTGATGTTTACGGCAAGATAAATGATTGGTACAAGTTGCTGTACATCATTCTCCTGTTATTATGGATAACGCTTACGTTCTTCAGTGGCTGCCCACTTTCCTGCAGAGCGAGCTGCATGCGGTCTACCCATATGCAGGCTGGCATGTGTACTCTCTGACTAGAGCGAGCGGCCACACCTGTGACGCCGCATGAAGGCAACTACGGCGCCCGTTAGCTCACATTGCGGCGTCACATAGCGCGACCCATGTACACGCGCACCCGCGCCAGATGCGAACGGCGAGCAAGAGCTAGGCCCAAGCTTCAACGCACAGTTAACACTTCATACACGGCCAATCTTCAAGAGCACCATAATCATCATCATCATCATTGTAATCGTCGTCGTCGTCCACGCCAGCTACGAACTCCAACAACAGCCCAATCGGCACAGTTGGTCCATCGTATGTGCCAGTCCTCCAATGCATCTTCACGATCGTCGCCATTACAGCATGGCGGTAAAGTGGGCTTTGCCGAAAGGGGCGTGGGCCTACGCCAACAACAAAGGCACAAGTCAGCCGATAGGCTTCGGACAGCCAAGTGTGATAATTGCTATTGGTTCGGCCTTTGTACCGGGGTGATGACAAGTCATCTTACCAAATCCATTCTTTCGTAGTTTGCCGGGCGACCGCAGCGCCAGCCGTGGTGGACCCGCGCAACTCTGGGTCGGTCCCGCCTTGCCGAACGCCTTCAGCGCCCCTGAACGCACCTTTGCAAAAACATGTGTCATAACGGTATTTGCGTGCATAATTATTACATACTGAAAACAAGTCATTCAGAAATGTTATATAGTAGGGAAGGCCTCCAAATAAAACGGGGAGCTGATAGATGCTGTCGCCTAGCCGCCGAGCCGTAGGTTGACACAACTGGAAATATTGTGTTCCGGTCATTAGATCCTCCCGCGAATTGTTCTTCTCCCCTTTTAATTTTTTGATTTCTGTGCTCATTTAAGGGTAACTGTATCTCATGTATCGAATGTAGCAATTACTCTTAAATTTATTGTTATTAGTACATAAGGCGAACTGAGTTTATTATGTTTAAAAGAAGACCGGAATATGATACCCTGCATAAATAATCTCGTTATAGAAAAATACAAAGTTTCTTCATTCATACCAACGATGATATTTACTCACCAATGAATAACGCGTACCAAGAAAACCACAATGTGTAAAAACAAGAGCATGTGTTGAAGTAGCTACACGATGCATGGCGCAAACCACAAAATATTCTGTTTCAGTAAAAAAAATATTGTCTTTACGACGGGACAACGAAAATAATATGTCAATACAGTTTTATTGAAAATATAGGAGCAAATTACTAATATGCGAGGCTTTCCAGTGAAAACATATAATAGGCGGTATCAAATACCGACAGTCACCTAGAATAACTTTGAAGGGCTGTACAAAGTGAACCGAGGATTGAGCCTTAATAACGAAGCGTAATTTATAAATAAAACAGCGATTTTTTATTTTAGACAGGACTTTAAGCCGCCGCTGATTAAGGGCTTACATCGGGTATGTGTGTGAATTAGGATGAAAAACAATGTAACATCATATGTTGTTCGGACGTTTTCTACGCGAAGCTGCACACCGGATTGAGGCGAGTCACCTGAAAGAAGTCCAATGGGAAAGGAATAACAACCGCCTATTTTGAATTTAATATTACCCCTGCGGTTAGATTTGCTCAAACACTTTTAGACAATGAAGACTTTTTCCGTATCAGAACGATATACATTATAGTAGCGTTTCAGTGAGCACCCAGACATACAAACTTCACGAGATATTTTGAAAAGTACGCCCAACTCCAAGGAGTTCGCTGTACGAAGATCTAACTTATGACGTAATTGTGTGTTTAACATCAATTAAAGCATCTACATGACTGCCGGTGTAGCGTTTAATAGAAGTGAAGTCGAACTGCTTATAAAAAGCTCGGCGGGTCGTGTCATGCCTTGCTGGCCTATTCTATATTTTCCGCCGTTTGCTTTCTCTTAAAACGAGGAATCCTTCGCATCTTTTTTTCCGATTTATGGGGGATGCTGGTACTGCACCCTGTCCCGGTGGTGAGCTGGGTTTCATCTAACAGGAAATAACACTTGCCTCCATGGACCACACACGCAGGAACTGAGAAGCGACTGGTGCCGGGCTGCCCGTTGAAGTCGCACCTCATAACGCTGGCCTCTCACATACTCGGCGCAATGGCCGGTGCAGCAGCCATTGCGGTTGCCATATCCCAGAAAAACACGGATACCCTTATGGCGGGCGTGAAACAGGCTTGCCAAAACTGTGGTGCTGCCATGATGCCGCAGAAACCATCCGAAATAAAGGAAAATATTGCTTGGATACCTACCCACACGACCGTGCAGGACAAGACCATCCACGATGTGCCCCGAGATCAATCCCTGCAGCCGACAAGAGAGCCTTGTCTTTAAACGGCGCATCGTTTGGTTAACTCTCCGAAAATAACTAAGTATTATCAATACCAAACAATGACCTCCCCTCGAACTCACCAATCCCTAAACAAGGGATATTAGCATTGCGTTCGGCTCCCCCAAAATGTCTCCTTTGCTCAGCCATTCGAACACCCCTTTATTCTATCCCATTACGCGGTACTTCTCACCGTGAAAATTCTGCGCTGCAACTTAACCCCGTACAACATGATATGGGAGGGTTCGGAGCCCGCAAGGATTTCTAGAATATCGCACCCTTCCGGTGAGCAGTGGGAGAAGGAGCTGTCCAGCTCCGGTTACGACTCTCACCATCAGCTGTTGGATATGCCCGTTTTAGCAGGAGTCTCTACTGATGTCCTGGACTGCGAATTTCACCCCACATTACGATGCTCGTAATAAGTTTTATTCCCTCTCACTCTATCTTTGTCTCCTTGCGTGTTGAGCGTGTGTGTGTCGCTCCCGCGGGGCCGGAGAAGTGACTGGGGCCCGGGAAACCCCAGCAAAAGTGTTTTCGCTGATCAAACAACGTATTCTGGCTTCAATGCGTGAGGCAAGGAAACGGTGCGTGGCTCCCACGCAAAGCGATGGGCGCCATCAGTAGTACCGCCCGACACGACAGCCTTTAAACCTACTGAAAATTACGTGTTCCCTCTTACGCACCACCCCGCCAAGAAAAAAAATGAAGTGGGAAACAATAGGCGCCTCAGCAAGGCTATCGCAGTTTTAAAGCCAATATAGAATAAACAAAGGCGGCTTGCAACCTTCCTCTTTTTTTTATTGTGAAAGTATCCCTGAAGCGGCAGCCTGAAGAAATTCTGTAGGTCCACCAATCAGGCACGGGGGAAGTTCTGAGTTGTCAGGAAAATCGTCTACCTGGCAGTTGACGTGGGCCGTATTGCCGCAAACCGCTGACAAGATGATGCCAATAGTAAGGCAATATGCGTCCACCTAAAAAAATGCCAGGGTTGACACTGTGAAAGCACAAGAGAACAGCCTCGCTTTGCGGGCATCCTAAGCCACAATTTGCGAATTTGTTTCTGCGAAATAATTAATAAATGCCTCGGAATCTCTTTTTTTATTTCGACAGTTTGCCATGCGCAATAACGGTACCCTCTTGCAGGAGTTTCTAAATACTAATATTCATACTTTGATTTAAAATATTGGTGTGATGACAGGTAAGTAAAAACACATTTCTATCTGCAAACCAAACGTTATAAAGAAATAAGAAAAGAAAGGAGGGACCCGACAAACCCCTGCATGCTGCCACGTGAGGTACAACAATAAAGGGTTGCTAGATGTTCACATATAGCTGCAGGGGAGCCCGGTCGACAAACCTAGAAGATAATGTAGTTTTTATCTGTTCAGATCGGGCGTTTTTGTAAATTTCGCAAGGGCTGAACTACTGCAGAAATGTCTTGTTCGGGGCAAATTACACAGTATGAAGCGTTTGCGAGTGTACAATAAGCAGCTTCGGAACATTGAAAGAAATATACGCTGTTATGGCGCCACCAGGGATAAAGTGGTCAGGTTCGTAAGGAAGTATGCCTTTGACACAGCGTGACGAAAGATCATTGTGGCGTGGTGCACCGTATTTACGTAGCATACGGGCCACTGAGCCCTCCTCGGAGATTGATGTGCACTTGTGGTTCTTTCACTCCAAGTGCTCCAAGGCTCGATTCTGTGCCTGCAGCCTTTCTTCTGTGACTGCAGAAACGTTTATTCCAGTCAACTGAGCGTCGTCACAATCGCGTAAAACAATATGACGCTAAACTGAGTTAGCACACCCTTTTTGAAATGCAAATGGTGCGTTATACATTCAAGGGAGGTGGAAGGTGTATGCAATAATTTAAGTACACGGTGAAGTCTTTACTAACGCAACCAAGATTTCATGGTTAGCTTTAAATATTGCAGAAGCCGTACTTTGAGTGTTGCAATAAAATGACGATTTGAGGAGCAAAAGAGCTTTGCGAAGATCATGCTAACTCGAACAAGCAGAATTAAGTAGAAAGGCCATATCAAAGTACAGAGCAATTCAGAAAATATCAGCACGAAGTATTTTCAAAGTATACACAAAATATTGTGTAATTTAGAATAAAGTAGAAAACTGATCTACCCAATATCTTTTGAGGGCACGAGAGTCTTGCAGCTATGACTAGTGACAATTCTGATCCCACTACCTGTCTCGAACTTTGGCCTACATCTCCAGCAATCGACGTTAACATAACGACACACAACGATGGTTGGACACCACGTTGACCTCCCCAACTTAGTTATCCGACTTGTATATTTGTCCAATTGCTCTTCTATTATACACCGACAGATATTTAGTTACCATTTCCAATACCGGGGCATTCAAAACGTATTTGTCAAACTAAGTATTTAGCTATGGCTAATCCCCATAAGACAGCAATTAACTGTAGTTTGAGGGTAAAAAGTCACATTACGTCAGACAAGTCTATGCTGCCCAGAGGTTAACCAAAAAAATGAATGGATTGCTGCAGTTATTCTTTTAAAATCGTGGATTATTGGACCGCTTGCTAAAAGTTGGACCTGCGAAGAAGCCGAAGTTTGTGGTGCCAAGCAAACTCTGTAAGATGTAGCACTCGATCGACTAGCGCGCCAAGGGCTGCTTGTTTCTTCTCGTCTTCACCTGTGCGTCATTCTAAGACCCCGAACGTGGGGATTGACATCACAAGTAGGACGGGCCCAATCACTCCATTCGTATTCATAAAAAAGCGGCAGTTTTTACATTCCTCGCAACTACTTTTTATGTGCTTTTTTCTAATTTATGTTCGCCAAAGCAAAGCTTTTGTGTTCTTATTGATGCGTTGTACGGCAATAAGCCGTGCAGCGAAACCACCTTTCTTTGACGATGATGATGAACGATCATTGGGGAAATGAAAGAGAAAAAAACGCTCCCCGTGACCACAATGTAACTGGGGTCTCTGGCGTTATGAAGCCAGCATCTGTCCGATTACTCAATTTTGACGAGGTCGAAACAAACTCCAAGCAGCAGGGAGTGATTCCGCCCGTACATGCCAAAGTAAGACGCTTTTCCTACGGACTGCACACCCGAGTGTTACTGCAAGTATTGTAGGAAAGTGGGGCGCACCCCCATAGTGCCACATACTCGCAGTGTGGGATTGGCCAACCCAAGAATTCATCACAACAAAGCTTTGCGTTCAGTCAATGTCGTAATTAGATAGAGAGGTACAGAATTGTTTCGCCTCTGTATCTCCCATTATCGGGAAATGTCGTCTGAGGGGCAATCAATTGTCATAAAGCTGTGCCCTGTGCTGGTAAACGTCTATTTTTCTACCAGCAGAATAGCTCTCCCTCTTAGGGGGCATGTGCCGCTCATCGCGTCGAAGCACCAACAGTACCATCCAAATTCGCCAACCGGTAAGCGTTTGTCACCACTGCTAAATCTTCCTAAATTTTTCCATGTCCGACGCTAAGCGACAGGTCCAGCTTTTCGCTGTACTCTCCGGTCGCTAGTCGAGCTCTGAAACGAAAACATCGCTATTCTCACTTCGTACTTCACACCGGCTGTGATCAATTGGTGAAGTACAGTACTTTGAATTCTCAAGGCACGGCGGGTAACGAACGAAACGTTGAAGGGTTTGAGTAGTGGCCCAAAAACACAAGTATAAGGGGAAAGATAGACGGAAACGTCGCAGTAGGTTTCGGGACAGTCGTTTTCCCTGTAGGCTGCAGTCATGTTTCTGATGCGGGGATGCCTTCCTCAGTTTATTTGGAGGACAGTTCTCGCTTGCTGCCTATGTAGCTTTTGGTTACTTTACCTAGAATGTACGGCGAAATCACATCTTTCATATACAGGCTTTAAATGAGTTTCATTTGGACGCGATGGCCAATTTTAGCAACGCCGCCGTCATGAAAGTGAAGGCATTGTCAAGCGCCAGAGACTTCATTACTTTACCCGCTGCAACAACTTAAGGCAAATGCATTCTCGTGGAAACCTGGAAGTTTTTCTAAACATCTAGTTTTAAAGCAGAAATCAATGCTTCGAATGATGCCAATTATTTGAATCTAGACTTTTCTATTCACCGCAGCACACTTTACGTTATTTCAATTCAGTTTTCAATGTTCTATTTTCTCCTGACTTCGTCTTACTTTTTACACCCTAGGATAAGGAATGCGTACGCAGTAATGCCAGTAACAGGGTTTCCAAAAAAAGGTCAGTCTATGTTTTGACGCGCCAATACTTGCTCTTCTGTCGCTGAACCTCTTTCTTTATTCCTAGCGTCACTGTTCGTCTGCCCGTTTATCCACTCTAAGTCGGGTTCCAGTGGAACAAGCTCTACACGCATCTTCCTTCTCATACCTTCCCGTCCCTTTTAAAATTACTCTCCACAAAATCTCTAAAGGTTCGAACTTTCGTCGTTGTATTGCTAAGGTGGTTACGAAGGAATTTGCATTGATGCTGTCTTGGCTGTTAAATTGTGGCTTGGAGTTACAAGCACTTGGGGGTGCAGGGGCAAAGTGGGGCCCTAAGGCCACCCTTCATGCCCCACCCATCAAAAGTAGCAGCGCTGGGCACACTAGTCGCCAACACACTCATTAGACGTCTGGGAGGTGATATAGCCAAAAATAGCTCCGTGTGAGTGCATGCTTTCTTATAACTACCGTGAGCGATGGCGCTTCTGTACGTCTCCTCCCCGCTCGATACAGAAACGAATATTCCGTAAATAAACATCTGAAAAGACACATTCTCAATGAATGCTTACTTCTTAGGAGTTATCTTTTATGTGCCTGAAAGATGTATGCATATCAGTTCGCACTCCGCGCCCCCAAGCGCCATTGGTCAGCGACTACGTATTTGCGTTTGTGAGCGCGGGCGCGGGATTGTTGGCAAGTGTGCGTGTGCACTTGAGTGTGTTGTGCGCTCCACGGGTTTTTGTAGTACTCTTTATTGCAGCCAAAACTTTCCTAGGGTAAATCACAATTTGTTCCCTCAGCGCGAAGGATGCAATAATTATCGGCAATTCACTGTCCTCACACCGTAACGGGCTTACATTCTGACGATACAACAGTCCCTAACACCTGGCGGCCATTTCGTGCGGTTCACTAACAAAGTGCTTTATTTATCGCAGGTCCTTATCAGAATAGGAAAACAGTCCTCCAAGCTATGAGCCAACCGCACAGAGCAGGCTCCCCTCTTGGCGGAAACTACTCACGAAGGCAAAGCTCCTATACCGCTCAAGTGCACCCTCCACGTCCAGGATCCTCACCAGGTGGAGCCTATTCTCGTGGAGAAGGAAATGAGGGTAGTTCAGCGTTCGGTGGTCATTGGGCTCGAGTATCGGAGTCCCTGGTGGTGCGCAACGGGGAGGTTTTGTGGGCTGCTGCGCCACTCACAGGCATCTAGCAACACTGGGGGACTGCGAACACAGCTTTAGTGGCTAAATTGGTGGGGCGTGTATTGCCTGATCCGAAGAGCATACGAACTCCTCCAGCTTGTAAAGCGTACAAACTAGAGAAGAACCAGCATTGCCTTGTATATCTGAATGTGTGCAGACACACTCACTGTACACTTATTTATACAACTTTATCATGGCTGACAGGATAAACTTTTATGAGGAGAGTACACAAGCGCAGTTTTGGGGCAGAAATTGAAAGACCCAGGAGCTTCTTCAGATAGGCACCTGCCAAGACTGGAAAACAAGTCCTCATAGCGATATTAATGAGGGGTATAACTCCATGCGGCGCTTGTTGAATTAGATTGAATCGGGCAGGATTTGGTGTTTTCTAAATAAATAAATAAATACATAAATAAATAAATAAATAAATAAATAAATAAATAAATAAATAAATAAATAAATAAATAAATAAATAAATAATAAACAAATAAATAAATGAATAAACAAATAAATAAAATATTTACTGGTATTATACAGGGCATTTACGTTCCCAGTAACATCACACCACGATTTTTCTCGACACTGCAGTGGGATGGAGCAGTAGTGGATGGGCATTTAGTGGAAGTAGTGGAAGGTGACCGATCCGTAACCATGGCAGGCTACATAATATAGCGTTGAGATTTCCTCAGTAAGTCTTTTTTGGACTTCTTTTAAAATATGTTGTATTTGCAACACTTGTCGGTGCTTACGCTTACAAATACGTGTGCGGTCAATTTTAATTTGGTGTTGCCTAAATTATACAACTGATGTTCTTTTTAACCACATTAGTTGGTCCACCCTATTTTACTTTCACTAGAATCAATGCATCCGTATAATTGTCACGGGCTTATGAGCCTTCGTGAAAGACCTCAGTAATGAAGCCAAGGGTAGCTAGTGGTTCAGGCAACGCCAGCAACCCCTCAACGGATACGAACTACGGCAAAGACCTGAAACCAAGCTAGTACATAGACATAAAGAAGCAGATGAAGACACTCAGAACCGTACGGACGCACGCTGCGTCTTGGACTTCGGAGCTGCCAGAGGTACCGGTGCCTTCGTCTTAAAGTTAGAGAATAAATTTATTGTACTGCCGTAGAGAGTTCCTCTATGGCCACGTTTTTTATTTTCAAACTTGTGTCCTAGCGACACCCATTTTTGAAGCTAGTCCGTCCACTTGTTTTAGGAACTGAAGCTTCGACACATCTGCCATAAATACTCGTTTCAAGCAATTGGTAGCAAAGGTTAAATGAGCCCTGTGGTGAAAATGTTTTTAACACCCAATACAATGTAGACAGTAGAAATTTGTTATGCAAAATCGGTTCCAGTTGCTTGCTAGCAAAGCTAAAAGAGTATTGTACTGGAAAGGTGTTGGACTTCCCGAATCACTTAGATAGTAGAAAATTTCCCGTACAGAAACCCACCAGTTTGTCTTAATATTTTTTCTTGTAATGAGTTCAGTTAAAACAATGTAACATCATTTTTTATATACGTCATCTGGCCATACCACAACACTCACTCTATTATGACCTCACATTTATGTCAATTTTACAAACAAATTCTTGCCGCGCGAATCATAACCAGAAAACATCGTTGAAACGATAATAACAATCAATCTTTAACCGTCAAATCTTCGAAGCGAGGAGGAGAATGACATGTACAGTGGGAAGCAATGCTCTATGCTATGTTTGAAGTGCAGGGAAACAGGACTCCCTCATTCAGCAAACGTTGGGTCTTCTAGTATTATGGCTGCGCGTAACATGCGCGAATCAGACTAGGTAAAAAGACTGGCGAACCATTGGCTTGAACCATAGCGAAGCTGCGGCATTTTTTTCTACTTAAGCACTGAAGGACACATCAACACGCATCTTTACAAGTTTGGAATAGTTTATTCGCATGTTCCGTCGTCGTTTTTGCACTGCGCTAGCCGTAGTCATCATCGTATGTATTGATATTGTAGTGTTGGTCATGCCATGTATTATATGCGCGGTAGCGGATTACGACAACTGGGGCGCAGCGGCGGCGCGTATGTGCACGGCGCGTGCGCGCCATTCCTGGGGTCGCGTGGAGATTCCACGGAGCAGGTGTTGCGTCAGCTGTAAAGTTGTTCGTGGCCAGGCAACGCAAGGCGCTCCTCTATGGTTTCTTCCGTTTTTTTTTGCATAACCCACGCCATGGGTCGACGACGCTAGCCGGCCACCGTGAGGCACGCGCTCACGAGTGCTCGAATTTTTCAAGGCAATTTAAAGCTAATGCGCAACACATTACGGCCAGCTACAGAAGCTCTGTTGTAATTAAACATCATGTTCAGGTGGCTAATCAGCAAGCCATGGGGCTCCCGGCAAGCGGCTCTACTGAACGGCTACTGTGATTTGGCGTCCACAACTAGGCCAAGGAGTTAACAGAGGCGCACCTGTCAAGCCGAAGATGGCGGTTGCGAGCAACCAAAACGGGGAGGTTCATCCTCTCACGCCTGGTGCTTCTGCCTTCAGTCAGCCACCCAGCTGTCCTTAATAGAATGTACCCAGATCCATTAGAAAACACTAAACACTTAGTTGTGCCTGTCTGACCATGCCACATGCACCCTGTGCATCGCGAAGAGCGCAGAGAAACCTGGGCTAGGACAATATTGGAACTGTACGTGGATAAATAACCTACCGTCTACACGGACGCAGGCTGTTACCCGGGAAGAGCAGCGATGACATCTACCATCGTTTAAATACATGGATTTATCCAATGAGTCCAGGTTAACTATAGCTAAGGCCACGCACACAGCCCTATCTAAGGCGGTTAAGCGGGGATAGCACTTGCGCCTACCCAATGCAACGCGAAAGTCATCCTAAGAGACTATCAGCAGGCATGTCGCAACTTGGCCAACGTTCGAGCTCACGTCAAAGGAGTACGACTAAGAAAGCAAGAGATCACCAACGAGACCAGCCAGGAATATATTGGCACCAGCTCAAAGCGGGATCCCTGGCAACGATACCGCCAACCCCGTGGAACGAGATTCTGCCGGCTAAGCCCGCGCTGATGAATTCGTGCCGAGTGCATGGATTCTGTAGTCTCATACCAGGAAATTACGCAACACAATAGGCTGTCCCGTAAAACGCCCGCGCCCCGCCGTATTTTTTACCAAGAGACCAGGGAAGATTCTCACGCCCCACCGGAATTAACCTCTTACACCGTACTGAATTTTCGACTCTTCGCCGATTCTGTGGAGACCCTGTGACCCTCATACATGCATTGGGCGGCTGACATAAATATACCCTACACCCACCCAATATTTCCCCCGTCATAACAGCCTTGGGAGAGCTTTGGCCAGCTCCGGCCTCGAAGATTAGTTCGGCTTTATCGAAAAGGTGGTCGGCGCAGCCAGAGTTCAATGTGTCCTGGATTAAGGCAGCCACTCTGAAGAGTTTTACCATTTTTTATAATTTTTATTTATTCCTTGGCGAAACCATGGGACGGCTGAGACAAAGGAAGACATTGCTTGACGGAGGCCTCACTTACCCGATTCACAGTGTCAGCATAAAAAGTGATTTTGCTGTACCTAAATAAACTTGATTCACTATCTCTTTCTCTCTCTGAAAAATAGGATTGCTCATCCCATCGCGAAATTACGCCAAAGAGTAATAATATGGCTAACACCATTTGACTGCCAATCTTGAATAATCTTTTGGCCGGGATTGTTTTGCAGGAAGGAGGGAGCGGCAAAACGAACTCACCGGATATACTTGCTAAATGTAGAAAGCGAGAGAAAAAAATCGGGGATATACATACGGGTGGCAATCTATGAAACGCCAAACAGCGTCGAGTGCGTCCAGAAATACGAGATGCAAGCAGGAACGTTCGATGTCTCAATACTTGGGGCGAACAAGTGTTCAGTCGAACCACCAGTTCTAGACGCAGGCCGTGAACAATGTGGAGCGTTACAGCTAAGGAAACTCACGTGATAGGCATGTACCATTAGCCTGGTAACCGCAATTTTGCCGTTTTGAAAGGTTGAGGTGAAAATCTTTAGTCACAATGAATCGTGTTGCACTGTGCTGGTAGTTGTCGTCGGCAACAATTACAGCCCCCGGAGCGTACTTAACGAACTGCGCGGCAAAGAAGCGTTTACTTCGAGTTATCGATGTCGCCAGACTGATGGAACACGTGGCCGTACCAATGATGACGTCCCAACACATGGCTGGCACGACATGCGCATCATTCCCACCATCAGTGGGAATGAGCTCGTTCGCTCAGTTTTTTGACAGCGACAACTAAAACAGGCGGACTGAGAAGCGCGTGGAAATCTTTTCAAAGCAGTGCAACAGCTCCAGCGAAACCCCAGGGCCAGCACCATCTCATATTGTGTGGAGATATCATGGTCAGAGCAAAACCAAAGCCTCAGTATGACCTCTAAAAATTTGAAGAGGACGGAGAAAAAAAAGTGAAGTATCTCCACTAAATATGCTCGCAGTCAACTGCGAGCATTCATTCGCCAAAGGGGCTCTGGCGCCTCTTCTGGAATACTTTTAGTATGGAACTTTTGTTGATACTAAAAGTAGTCAAGGGAGGCACGCGTAACCCGTGAAAAGGCCTATAAACACACGCAGGACTGCGTTTTCAACAATTTGGGATACGTAATGTGTAATTCGCTAGTTTTTTCTTCTCTTATACTAATGTGTTCTTAATTGCGGCCTAAAAACGGTAGCATCCGTGGCAACAGCGCAGCGCTAAGATCACCCTCATGACATCCGATCAATAAAGTGGGCCCCTGTGGCGCAATAGCAATGACGTCGGCAACGTAACGCGAGGGGCCAGCCAACTTCGAGCATGCCCAGCGGAAGCGATGATCGTTTTGTGGCCGCTGTTTGAATGCGTGACGTCGAGTGACGTGAGTGGCTAAATAATGTGACCCCGAAGAGCTACGACGACAAGCGGGGTCCCTGAAGGGTCACGCCCCTAAAATATTCCTGCAAACCTAATACCTCCTGCTAATGTAGTGAATTCAAATACATCAGTGTTAAATTTTGGAACGGGCATGCGGGTCTTGTGTGCGGCGAAATGCTGTTGATGTAGTTGGTTCAGAGTCCATCGCCGCAAACCCACTGATGAAGTTTGCTCAACAAATGACGGGTGGAAGGCAGTATGGTTATTCTGTGCACGGGAATTCAGGTGCTCGATTTGCACTCGTGTGCAAGTCACAATACAATCCTCCCTTTGATAAGTTTCCCTAATTTTTCGGTTACTCTAATTGATAGATTGGGCAGTCATCCTTGTTCAATCTGCATGTACGCTAACAACAGGAACATGCCCTTTGACTCAATCAATAGATTCTTTTGCAATTGCAATGCTAAGATTTTTCTGCATCGCTGAGTACTTTTCGGAACCACTTTTGCATTCCAAAGGATACTGGTTAGAATTCATCTCAGTGCAAGCAACGTTTACCCAACTAAATTTGGTTTAGAGGATTTTTTTATTAATGTGGCACCATTTTGAGCTCTCATCAAATCGTTTCCATCGTTTACCCAGCCGAGCCTTTTATGTTTTATTCAGACGCCCTCGGTGGGACATTAACACCGGCATTTCGATCCGCATAGTGATCTGTTGCTCTGTTGCTTTTCAATAAAGGTCCCTAGAAGCATATGAATTGGACAGACGCGTTTATAACCCACTCAAGTTTATGAAGAAAAAGTTACCATGGACCTGCCGGGACTAATCATCATCATCAACAGCACCCCTGTTCCACTGCAGGGCGAAGGTCTCTTCCTTCGACCGGCAACCGCTGCTTCCCCGCACCGCTCGAGTTTATTCTATTCCTCCGAAATTCGTTCTATCGTGCCGACATCGACTAACTGGTGGCCCCTTTGTCTAACCCCGTGTCTCGCTATCCACTCTGCCACCCTGGTAGTCTACCCGTTGTCATTTTGCCTAACAATGCCTGCCCAAGGTAATATCGTTTTTTTTTATTTGAGCTGCGATATCTTCCACTCTAGTTGGTTCTCTTAGCCAAGAAGCTTGCTTCGTTTCGCTCAGCGTTACTCGTATCATTATTATTTGCGTACCCCGCTGAGCCGAACTAAGTTTGCTTTCAAGTTGTTTAGTAGGGCGCAAGTTTCCATTCCGTATGTCATCACTGGAAAAACAAAATAGTTCTATATTCTCTTTTGTTTGTGTATTCTCCTACGTGGACTAGTGGACGGGATTATCAGCAACATCTAGCTTCCTGTGTGCCCCGTGCGTGGACTGTGTCTGTAGACTTCGTGTGGCTACCAATTCTGAGAAAATAAAGTGGTGTTTGATCATCACGTTCGGGTTCAACTGACCACTGTATGTGCTGCATACGAACCATGGGGTAGGCTTATAACGGCATGCGACTATTCACTTGCGTCCGTGCAATGTACGGATCACCCCCTGAACAGTATGCTGTTCCACCAGATCCCCCATTTCCAACGCTCACTGTCAGATGTTCATACTCCACATGCATTTTGTCAGCAAGTTTACAACGTGACACACTTCAGTCGCGCTCAAAATTTAAACGGGAGTAGCCGTCACCACTACCAAGACGTTGCGGCAGGCCGCATTTGTACTCGCGTGCTGCTCACTGACACAATGCTAGCAAATGCACAGCTCTTCGAGACGTGTCGGTACGGATCGGAAGCATAAAAAATGCCGCATTCTCGAGCACTTCCGCATTCTCTGGCGTTCCAAATGCCACAGTCTCTGGCATTCCAAAATCATCCCCCTAAACCACAAAAAGTATCACGCCTAGCCTCGTGGGTAAGGCCAGCTTGAAACAATGAGCAGCGGCAGTAGGAAAACTCCTTTTTTTTTACGCCGACGAGGCAGTTGGTGCTGCAGTTCGGGTGGGGAGGCGAGACCTCTGCAAATGTATCTTCCTGCGTGTATAAAAGTACCGGTATCCCGCACAAAGCGTTTCTGTTTCCAAGAGGAAACTGAAACACTTTTTCAAGCGTTTTCACGAGAAAACGCTTTGTGCGGGATACCAGTCTGGGTTACCGGCATATCAGAACAAAGCCCTGGGTACTATTTAAATTTAAAGACAGTTTTGAATAGTACCCAAGTGTTTGTTCTAATATGCCACAATGTGTGCTGGTTGGGCGTTTATCAGAGTTACGGGGTTCATGGCCACCTACACATCATCTCAAAGTACTCAGCCCGGCTTACGGGGTGCCACCAGATGGCGGCCTAGCCAGATACCCAACACCGTTACAATTTGTTTTAAAGCGATGTTATTATTGGCTCAATTATGCCATTTGATGCCGCACCACAAGTCACTTGAGGAAATGCAACTTTACACAATGGTATTTCAAAACGATGATAATGGTAAGCGGAGGCACGTCAATAGCTTCAAGAAAAAAAAACGCTTTCTGCTGTCGGAATTGAGCCCGAGTTCCACGAGTTCTATAGCCGGCGCCTACACGAATTCAATTCCGACATGGTCAAATCATTTTGGCGTTTTAACCATCTTTCTCTTAATAAAGGAGCTTTTATTTTTTCAGGGCACAGTGGAATATATGGATCAGCACAAGGCGCAGGGTACAGTGCAGTTGACCATGGCCAGGGAAGCTCTTTGGGAGGTTCCGGAGCAACAGTGAGTTTCTGACCTCTCATCTGATGGCTGCGGCCGCATAGCAGTAGTCTTAGCATTACTTGCGGAGTTTACATATTTGAGTAATTGAAGCGCGTGTTCCTGATCAAGTTATTAAAACAAAGCAACTTTTCACCAGCGCTTCGGCTTTTGTCCCTGAGTGTCTGTAAACGTAAATTTTCCCAATTGACTTTGTAGTAGTTCGAAGGTATGCGTGCTTCTAATTACAGCACAAATTGCGCATGACTACAGCACAAAATCACGGATGAAAATGTTCCATAACAACGGTGTGTTTCCTCGCTATGTTTCCTCTTTTTTCTGGTTGGTTCGCAAAAATTTGTTTGTTTCTCCACTCATAATAACATCTACAAGTTATACATTTCATTGAAAAATTCGTAGAACAAAAAATTAGAGAAGCTTGAACTCACGCGCAAGGCTTCAAGGAGAGGCTGTTGTATATGAGCATCACCTGACCCAAGTCAAGTTTAATATAATTGTTTATTTTCATAGTTGAGGTGCTAGTAATATTCATCAGTACGTCGAACAGGCCATCGTCTACTCCTTTGGTGAGTGGTCGATCTAAATAAACCTTCAGCCTTGTATACTTCTACCAGCTCCTTCCACTCGGGGCAGCGGTGGTGGGATCTGAAAGTCTTCTCTGAAGGATTGGCACCCTCGTAGGCGTGTCTCCAACTACCCATATACAAATGCAGCGGCCGTGGTGATCTTTTCCAAAGCGGATGTCTCCTAAACTTTAGAATCAGTACTGAAGTCGTGTTTATATAAGCGTTAGCGGTTGAGGACAGCGCAGGAGTTTTTCTTGTTTTGCTAAAGCCGCTACGCGAGAGGTAGAGTCGGCGGTCACCGCAAGGCACACGTGCTCACGAGCGCTCGGCATTTTCTCACCCCCGTGATTTTCAAGCTTTTTTTTAAAGTCTTTGCGCGCGCCGAGGATGTTCAGCGGTGCCGGCAAGCCACTCGCTAAGGAGCGCTCCGCATTTTCTTGACATTTCTTTCTGCAACGCGTAATTTACGGATTGTGCAACAGTTCTGCTCGTAACATCTACTGTTGAAAGCAAATATGCCCAAACCACAGAACTTGATAAGGCGCATTATTGGTACCAATGTTTTTATCCAGTAATATATAGTCACGGGCAGTTGGGGCAGATACCCACTCGAAAACCAAAGCCCATTTAAGCGCTGGGCCACAAAATGGGAACAACACGAATGCTTACAACAAACCGACTTTTAATATCTTCCCAAACGCATCAACCTAGGTTTCTTTAATTCTTTGCTTGTTGAGAAAAAAGATAACCAGTTGGTAGTAACAGACGCGTCATTTAATGTTTCTCTCGCTGTTTGCGTTTCCGGTTTGGTTTTCAAACGTGAGCGCAGTGCTTCCTCCTTGTGTGCAAAACGCCTCACCCCCGAGCAGCTTCTTTATGTGTGTACGCAGGCAAAATGTAAGTATGTATGTATGTATGTATGTATGTATGTATGTATGTATGTATGTATGTATGTATGTATGTATGTACGTATGTACGTATGTACGTATGTACGTATGTATGTATGTATGTATGTATGTATGTATGTATGTATGTATGTATGTATGTATGTATGTATGTATGTATGTATGTATGTATGTAGGTAATAATGTGTGTGTATGTATGTACGTACGTACCTAGGTACGTAAGTATGCATGTATGTATATATGTAAACAATCTTCGAAGATCCTAGAGAACACAAGAAAACAATACTTCGAACAAGGTAGCCATTGTTGCCATGGTTTCAGCAAACAGACTTGCCTTCATAAGGGCAAACCCTCGCCTTGCTGGCACGCTTCATGTAGGGGTAGGTCCCCAGGTGAGAGAACTGAAGGAAGTGGAATGCAGGGGGAGGTATTGAGGGGGAGAAAAGGTTGTATAGTTTGAGCCACGAAGTCGTAAGAGGAACGTCAGGTGGGGTGGGTATTCCGGGAAATTCTTGGGTAGAAAGGATTGTCAAGCGGACACGTTTGTCAAGACAACAATACCAACTTAGGGAGAGCGGCAAAAAATAACTTTAGCATTCTCCTTAATCTAGAAGAACTTGTTTGGCGAGTTGGTGCATTTTCTCAAAAAGGGTAGACTGCGCTAAGGAAGACGCCACACAGACAGAGGTACACAAAGACAGGAGCAGACTTGCAATTAAACTCTATACAACGCAGAAACACACATAAATACAGAAGGGCCTATCGTTGCGCACGGGCGAAAAGCAAAACAAACCGCAAAACATAACACATCAACAACATCTGGTGAGAATTTTCACAAACGCTTGTCGATAAACATCATCTCACTCTTGTGCAGAACAATCGATGTATCGCTGGCAGTCATTTTCCTTTTTCCTGATATGGTAAGCCGCGCGAATCTCTCTTGCTCGGCTATTCTTGCACCTACATAATATCTTAACTTGCCTGAAGAGTGGCTTACAGAGTGGTTTACACGTGCATGCCGAGCAATGAATGGGGCGATGTCCGATTGCGTGATTCCTAATTGAAATTTCGTGTTCCCGCAATCTCATGTTCACACACCCGTCAGTCTGTCCGACGTAAACGTTGCCGCATGAAAGGGGAATCTGATAGACTACTCCAACGCAGAAATCAACTTAGGAATTGTGCTTCTTTCGGCACCATTGCCACCTATTGTTACCGCTTTCAATGAGCGAACACATCCCCGCAAGCTTGACAGGTGTCGAAAACGCCATTACCGCGCCATATCTTTGCATGACGTTCTAAAGGTTCTGGCACGTCTTCTGAACATAAGGCACAACTCTAGGTGACCTTTTCGGCACCTATCAAGCTTGCGAGGATGTGTTCGCGCATTGAAAGGGGTAGCAACAGGCGGCAAGGGTGCGGAAAGAAGCACAACAATTCCTACGTTGACTGCTGCGTTGGAGTAGTCTAAAAATTCGCCTTCAATACGGTAAAGTTTACGTCGTACAGACAGGCAGGTGTGTGAACGTGAGTTTACGTGAACACGAACTTTCAATTCAGAATCGCGCAAGCAGACGTATCCCTAATCTTTGGTCGGCGTGCACGTGAAAGCCACTCTGTAAGCCACTCTTCAAGCAAGTTAAGATGTTATGTAGGGGCAGAAATAGCCGAGCAAGAAAGATTCGCGTGGCTTACCATATCAGGAAAAAGGCAAATAACTGTGTCAGCGATACAGCGATTCTTTTGCGCAACAGTGAGAGGATGTTTAGCGACGAGCGTTTCTGAAAATACTCACCACATGTTGTAGATGCATTATGTTTTGCGCTTCTTTTGTTTTTCACGCGTGCGCAATGATAGGTCCGTCTGTATTTATGTGTGTTTCTGCGTGGAATAAACTTTACTTGCAAGTATGCGCCTGTCTTTGTGTACCTTTCTCTGTGTGACGTCTTCCTTAGCGCAGTTCATTAGGTGCCGAGCACCTTAGGACCTCACAGTGTCCATCCGCGTCCGTGCGCATAGCATTTACAATAGCAAAAATTCACACAAGCACCGGCAGCATTTGAACCTGCGTCTGGTAAACCCGACAGGGTTACTGACAGTCATCTCACTCACTGGGTTACGACCGTGAGTTAGTACCCGAGAGTCAAACGGCTTACTTCCTCGCCTGTAACGGTTGCGGAGTACATTAGTATCTCCCAATGTCCGTCCACGTCCATCCGCGCGCACACCACCATCAAGCGAAAATCTGTGCGGAAAGTATCTAAAAGAGTACAAGAACACTCCAAAACACTCGAAACTCGACACGAGCATAACCTAGCAACGAGAAAACGCGCAAAAACACCGGTGTAGTCTGGTTGTGATCAAGTTTTAATACCGCAGTGACTGCATCAAACTATGTTCCATTTACACGACTCTTCACAATGGGTGGTAACATTCAAACCATGTGCAACTACTGATGGAACATAAGGACCACGACAAGACAGGAATTCGGCCCGACGGAGCGCCAAAATCAGTGGAGGAATACGACACGCGAGAGCACCTCAGAACCATGGCATCTCAAGAACACGAGAAGACGACAGTACGACACGCGAAATTACGGCCAACTACAGAAATTTTTTTTGTCGTCATTTTCGACTGGGCTACAACAGCTTTGCCATGCCTGGCTTGCGCTTCAATGGAAGCTTCCCTGAAGTTTTTGTTCTAGTGTAAATATTCATTTCCCTTTTAATAGAAGCAACATTTTCTCCATAACAACCTTTACAAAGTCTACACCGCCCAAAAATGTTCATATGTGCTTCATTCTTTCGTATTTTACAGGGCGGAACCCTGATGCCATACCCAAACTTCAACGCTGAAGCAGACGCACAAGCTCTAAGGACTGCAATGAAAGGACATGGTTAGTTTATAAGCCAGACGTTTTGCAGTATTTTTATGTTTTCTACTGTCGAGCAGTTAAAACCCTTTGTTTGGGGAGATAACCTCACGTAGCATACATATGTGCTCGTTTCGAGAATGGGATTGTTCGTAATAAATTCCAAATATATTTCATAATGCCATTGCGCGGATACATATCTTTTTTTACGGCCGGTTCAATAACTGGGAAAAACATTTGTGCACTACTCAAGCGTAAGGGTGGTTTTCCCGTTTTGCCAGACGTGTGAACACATCAGAAATATCGGCGGTATCGTAAGTCTGCAAGCAGATGGCAGCAGGTACTGTGCTTGGGGAAAGTTTTACCATTTTTATTGTATTTTTGTAATTTTTGTTTTGTAAATCCCTATTCGACCAGGTACCTCATTTCACCATATAATCACTACAAAACGCGTGAAGTCCATTATTACCTAAGATGGCAAGCTGGGCGAGTTGGTATTGGTTCATGGTGATAGAAAATATTCAGCGAACGAGGAACGTAACGAGGAAGGTAAAAAAAGCCGCGCTGTGTCTGTTACCTTCCTCGTCCTCGTCTTCCTTCCGCTGGCTATCTTCTATCACCATGATCCTTTATTACCTTTTTTTGAATACCTTAATTACGCCTTTTCGTGCTAAAGCAGGGCGGTATACCTTTGAGACTACAGGGGCACTCGTCAGACAATGCTAGCATAAATATGCCTCACCTAATAACATTCCTACGGGACTGACTAATTGATGAACCACGGGCCCAAAAGGCGTCAAGTTTGAATAGGAAAGTGTTTGCAAATCCATTGGAATATACCTAATTGCCTAGTTTGCTTCTTTTAGACGTGCATCGCTTCTTTATTGAAATAGAAAACAAATAAGAAAAAAATTTGGGGCATCAGTTTACTAGAGGGTTTTATCGGCCTCGCAAGGAACAGTTCTGTGGATTTAGTGCAGTACTGAAGTAACAAATTTAAAAAAAGCAAACTGTGCCGTTGTGAACATTTATGTGTATTCGTAAAACTTTTCGTATTTGTGTTGACTGGTTTTTAAGCCCGTGGGTGGTGAAGTACGTCTCACACAAATGTTAGCACGAGAGTATTCTGGACATGGTTTTGTTATGCGCGAAAGCAGAGGTAGCTGTAGTGGATTCGTGCTAATTAACTGCGCAGAACAAAAACGGTAGAGTAAATGGAATAAAAATGTGCGAGCATAGAAACGTTTCTGCGTCCGGTTGTTTGGGCAGTTTAGAGGTTCTGCATCATCTGACAAGGCGAACGTTATGGGGGTTGACTTAGTGAAAATATTTTGTTATTCCGTCTCAAATGCCGGAACATGTTGCCGTCACATTCTCGGATATTACATGGCAGAGGTTTGTGGAGGGCGCAGGAGTGAATAAAATAAATCATTGCCTAGTAGGGCATCTTAGGATTGTCGAATGGATATGGTTTGGGCTTTTGAGGTGGCTTGGTATGTACATACCTTGTGGTCTAACAGGCTTACTGTGGCTTTGTGGTTTGATCTAGGCAGGGTTCTCCTAGGTCCTGCTTCATAGCGTTCCATGCGCATACTCCTACTGTTTGGGCATTTATAAACCCCGAAACGAAATTTTCCAGTTTAACGACTTAAATGTGGCCAAACATATCAAGCCAAAAAGGGATCAAATTGCACCGCGCCTTGCCGTTCGTCTCTGTTTGTTTGAATTTCAGCAATAAATTGGAGATTCAGATAATACAATACTTCATACGTTAAAATAACGCTTTACCTGCAGCAGAAAACGCTTACGTTTTAAAAAAGGCTGTAATTTATTCGGATCACCATTCCTGTCCCTGCACTCTTCATTTTCTCCAAAACAGAGTGCTTCTTGTTTCATAAAACATTCACTTATTCGGTCCTAAACCTAAGGCTTTTTGTTTGTTCTTCTCGTTCTTTGTCTTTTTTCAACAATCTTCTAGTAATGTCAAATGTGAAAACATAGATAACTTTTTTTTTGCGTTCGCAGGCGCGGACGAGGCGGTCATCAAGGATATTCTTTGCACCCGATCTGGCGACCAGAGGGTCGAGATTGTTAGAGAGTACAAGAAATTGTTTCGTCGCGTAAGTATCTTGCGGCCAGTGGCTTTTCCTACGGACTACTATCACGCAGACACTCTGTAGACAACCCTAGGATTTGTCTCTTGTCTTCCGCGTTCAGAACTTCTAAATTTTATTATTTCGAATACAAAAGGTGAAAGCTAATTGCCTACCGAAAGGAGTAGTTGTTGCTCATCTTGCTCCAAATGCTAGCACCTTCGTTACAAACACCTACAAACCCAGACTTCTTATCGTGCGAAGCACTGTGACAGGGTGGCGCAAATATGAAACACGTTGATAGTCCTTCCATCGCTACTAAGCTTGCGAATCCCTCTGCCAACCATTTATGGCAATGGGTACAAATTGTGCACTCAATAACATGCTTAGCCAAGGTGTCCGATTCATCAGGTCATTTGCATTGTCAGCGCATGGGCTTTTTGGAGCGGCTATGAGTGTGTTTTGTGAAACACCCTTGGTAACCATTTACATACGCCTCATGTTCACTTTTATTCGTCATTCAGGACAGCGGACATCAAGCAGAAGTGACGGGGGGCGGGCAGCCAGCGTCCAGTAGAGTACAAGAGATTTTTCCACGTGTGGGTTCTAATGGGAATCATAAGCTATCGCTAGCCTCACGATGGCCTTATTGGGAATGATTACTATCGAGAGTGGGAACTTGTTGAGGTAGTTCGGTAATATCTGTAGTAAAAGGAATAGGGCGCTAGAAAGGCGAAGAGAGAAGTAGACACGGCGACATATACAGGCACCAAATATGACAATAAAAAACTGGCACCGAACAAGAATGTTTAAAATTCAAATAAAGACGTTTCGGCTCCCATACGGGTGCCTTGTTCACCCGCGAACAAGGCACGTGAAACAAGGTTAACAAGGCACCCCGTTGTTAACAAGGCACCCGTATGGGAGCCGGGACGTCTTTCATTGGATTTTAAACATTCTTGGTCGGTGCCAGTTTTTTATTGTCATGTGTTTTCCTGACCAGACGGGTTTCCGTCCAACCCTAGATTTCAGGCGCCAAATATGGTGCCTCTATACGTGGCTTTTGTATATTTTTCATCTTCGACAGTTTAGCGCCATATTCTTTTCACTCTTGTGAGGATGACAGGAGCCATTACGGGTATCGGTGGATGAACCGAAGCTACTTATGAAGTGAAATAATCAGGAAAAATACGCCAGAAATAAAACTTTCAAGCGGGTTAAACCAATGTCAAACACTGAATATGTGCTGTGTACTAGGAAGTCTAGTGAGAAGCTACGCTTACGGTCCGTCGCACGGTACTTCGCGTTTGAGGAAGGGCGATATTAGGGTGGAATAGGCGAGAATTGCGCTAAAATGTGGGCGTACCGCGCCAAACGTCGTCCTAAATTATAGGGCATCTAGAATTCACCACCGAGCGAAACGTGAAGCCAGGACTTTCATCATCGAGGTTGAATGAACCTCAGAGATCGGATACTGGACGCTCGCGAGACGTGGGGAATTTTATGGAACACTTATGTAGATATCAACATTGCTTGAAACTAAAAACAATTGCGACTCTTTCTGCGATAGGTATGAAAGACTGCGGTATTTCTCCATTATATTTGCGTAATTCAGTTCGGAACAGCATCGTCAGTGCAGCATTAGGTTCAGGCATTTAGATCTTCTAGTTGCGCTCTACCCCTTCTACGCTTTCGTTTTGGCATTCCTGGGTGTTGTACCACGCTCTACCGACACAGAACCTTTCAGTACACCAAGTCATGGAGTGCGTTTCATCCCGAGACATAGGGCGAGCTACTTCAACCGTTGCTGTAACACCAAGTAGACTGACGGCTTTCCCTAGCACGTAATGCAGCCTCAACAAACGGGTACCCGTGGGGGCACCAGGGGCCGTCGCTTTTTTTGTGGTTTGTTTTTTAACGTTATATGCCGGCTCGTGGCACAGCGAATTATCCTGCCACGCGAGGAGGAACGCAGCAGGATTTATACCCTCGTGTGCACGCTCGGCTGTCGTTGTCACAGGGATAGGATCACTGTGTCGGTCTGTTACGCATTCGCTGGGTGGAGGGAGTTATTTGACGTTTACGGCTTTGCCGTAGAACCTCTTCCCGCGCAGTTTGGTGTGGTTCGTTTAAGATGCTTTGTTGCAGTTTGTGTTGCTGCATACATTACAGATATTCCCAAGAAGTTTGTTGCGTCGCAAACCGTCGACACGACGATGCGGCATGCAGTTGAATGCAGTGGCTGCTCGGAGTGGCTGCAATGCTCTGTCTTAGACCTGGCGGAAAAAGTATTGTTTATAATTGTATAGTTTATGTCTAAGATGATTCTTTAATAGGCACCTTCATCATCAAACCAAAAGTTGCATATTAAGAGAGCCTGATAAAAAAGCCGCCGGTACACCTTCAGAAGGGTGGTTTTCGCCACACTGCCCACGTGTGTCGGACAGTACCCGTTATAACGGTTACTATTATGCAGCACGGAAGATTTCATAGTTCTTATTAGAAGATAGGGATTATAAAAAAAAGAAAATATGGCCTAAATAATGCAAAATGAAATATATAGCAGGTTTAACGTAATAAAAAGAAATGGATTGCAATCTGTGAAAAAACAGTGCCCAGGTGTTTATTAAAGCGAAGCTTTCTTGGACTCACTAATATCCATGTCGTATCCAAATTCCACATCAGCACAGCTAACTTTACACAACTGGAGGGCACATGATGATGATGATCAACATCAGCAGCAGCAGCCTATGTACGCCCACTGCATGGCAAAGGCCTCTCCCATTAATCTCCAATTATCACGGTCCTGTGCTAGCTGCGACGAATTTAACCCCGATGATGATGATGATCTAACAAGGAAATAAATGCTTCCCATGGACGGAATAGATTCTCGATCACGCCCGCTTTGAATGCGACGTCTACCTGATTGTGTCATAATTGCCTTTGCGACGCTTGGCATTCGCTTCGGATTCGTTGCTTTTTCGTTAGATTTAGATTTTGGCTGAGTTGAAATAAAATTCACCTTTAGACTCTGGTAGTTTGGATTTTCAACTTTCGGAGCGTGAATTTGGAATTTGATTTCCCTCAGTTTTCCCGGAGAAAGTCTCGGTCACATTTTTGTATCTTTCTAATAAGTAAGGGGCATTGATTCTTTAGGAGTCGTCGTATGTCGCCAAAGCGAACGAAGTTAGGGCAAGAAACGTCGTTACGAGAAATCTTCAAGCTAGCTTGACCGCATGTAGGGCGAGGCCTTGTCGTAAAATAGAGCGCATCCGAACTTTCACGCCTCGCGTCGGCAGAAAATTCGTGACAGCTTTTCCCGGTGAGAGATGGAAATATAAATGTTAGCATCAACGTGCTGAGCCAGCTTTACTGCTTTAATGTTGAGTGCGTGCAAAGCGGGAACAAAACGATGAGAATATTGTGCCACGGGAGTCCAACCAAAGTTGTTCAAATACTCACGGAAAAAATACAAGTGCACACGGTTGTGGAACGTTACCACCCAGACAGAGGTTTGGGTAAGTTTACAACACGGCATTGGAGCACTAAGCTACAGGGATTATAACAGTATAACAGTTTATAACAGTTTAAGCGAAGGGTTATGCATGCGTTAAGTCTCAACGTTAAGTTTCAGACGAAGTGAGCTTAGGCGTGGTTGAAAATGTCGTTAAAGTTTGCGGAAGGATGGGCTTTTGAAGGAGCTTTTTGTTGCGTCACGCAAAGGTATCACTTTACCCCTAGCAACAGCTTCTGGCAGCCGCTACACAGCAGCGACCATTGATTTGGTAGTCGAAGCCGCGCTTCACAAACAACAGTTGGATGCAGTGTTGGTGCTAATTTGGACAAACTTATCAAACGGCGTGATTCGTCGGTAAAGCGACGGGGTTTTAATATATATATATATCGTGGTGTCATCTGGAGGTAGGGAAAATGCTTTTCGTTACTGCGACTCCTGTCGCAAGTGTCTCGGCCTGAAGCTGCATTGACAACATGCAGGCTTTATTGAACTGTGACGCTTTCCGCGAATGATAATGCCAATAGCGTATCGCATATTGGTTGTGGCACAGTAGATTCTTCTGGTAGAGTGAAGGCTGTGCGTGTGCATGAGCACATTGGCAACCGTTTTGCTTCCGTAGAAGTATGCGGCTTTTTATGGGTCTTATGGCGTTATGTGGCTTTGTTTGTGCGGCGACTGATTAAATGTAACTAGCCGCACCTTTTATGAGTATGACTGTACGTTCAGATGAACGGGAGCGTCGTGAGCACTGGTAGGAAGACAGCCGTGACTTCCAGGGCGCCTTTGATTAAACAAATTAAAACAGCCATGAAGAGAAAATACAAGTTTGGTTCATTAAAAAGAGTGACTTGTTGGAATCATACTGACACCACTTTTACCGTAAACGTCGCTCAAACAAGCTACATAATTAGGAAAAAACAAAGTGGCTGTGTAACCCACTAGCTCATTTCCGGCAACAGAATCTATGATGTCATACCAGCCAGCTCTGCGATCGGCGGAGGGCGGAAGCAGCAAACGCGAATTAGGCAGATCTTGCTTGCCGAACGAGCTATTTGCCCTTAAATTTAGGGCCCATTCTTTAAAAAGCCGTAAGCATGGTGGGGAAAACAGTGAAAGTTACGAAAGCACACGTGAACATAGAAGTATCGATGCGTACTGGTGTTGGTACTGCGCTCACTATGCTTAATTTAGCTGCACAGGACTGCGGGGCTTTGGGGTTGTCTCAGACGAAACTGCCCGATTGACGATGGCAACGGTGTCGCACGTGACCACATTTGTCGGGCGAGCGCTATGTTTCACAAAACGATTGTTTTCTCCCTGGGCAAGAACAAGCCAGGTTGAAATACAGTCAAAAACAAACCAAAGGCAGCAAACGGCTTGCCATGGTATTGTTGCGACATCTACGTTCAATAACGGTAGACAAGGCTTCCGTATCGGCTGCAGAGCGGTCGGTTCCTGTAATGTCATTGCAGACCACGAAAACGCACGATTTAGCGGTAAAAATAAAATTTCAATTCAAAATAATTATTTCTCAGTGAATAAAGCATCCGTTGCCTTCGGACAAGCGCTGGGGGCATTATAAAACACAAAATCTTTCGAACGACACAAACTTGTATTTTATCTTTATGGCTCCTTTAAAGAAATGCTCTTTTTTAGGACACCAACGGAGCTCAACGCTCGTGTGTATAGAATTGAGCAGCGGTTTTTTTTAGTAGTCACACACAATTGTTAGTTGGTCCGGCGTTTAGGAACGACGAGAGAATGATATACGGGTTCCCAGTTCCGAAAACCCCTGAGGGAGTAAGGGGGGGGGGGGGGGGCGAGAAGGCCTTGACGGCGACACCCCCTTCTGGCGTTTGGTGCAGTGGTGTCTTTCAGTGGCGGGACGAAGTGTTCAAAAAAATGATCGAGAACAGTAGAGGTGATTGAAAGATGCCAACGATTACCGGGTAGAACGTTACAAGGCATGCTACATCCTTGTACTCTTTCGAACAAACCATGTAATAAGGGGAAATTTCATTTCCACATTCACACGAGCCCTACACTTGCCGTAGAAACCGTACGACACGTAAAGAAGGTGCCGGGCTCCAGCATATCAGCGCCACCAACCAAAGGTTGCTGAATCTGTCAAACCAACGTAAACCCCGAAATGAAGGAGTCATGCGCTGTTGCAATTCAGGCTTTCGATCACTTTTCTTGAACTTCAAAGCTGTATATGTGTGAATGCTTGGGGTGCTGTTTCAAGTGAAACCGGGCTGACAAAACAAGTTGCCAAAACGCAAGCGTTAACTAGGATTAATATTTATTGCTTCCCTTGCACTTATAAACCATCACCGGCTTGCCTTAGAAAAAAAGAACGCTGCTTACATTCTGAGGAAGCAGTTTCAACAAATAGACCGGTTGATACGAACTATTTTCTCACCGAGAAAGCTGTTTTCTACGCGCAGAAGTAACCTGGATTGAGGTAGCTGTTGTAATCCTACGTGCTGCGTCCACCACGTGTGCTTTGAACTAATAATGAAGTCAGTGTTTCTTTACCCCTTTTCCGGCATTTGTTCAGGCACGTGCAAAGAGGTTTGCTTCCTGTTCTGCCTCGCGGATTGCCATTCGGCCAAACAAAAAGCAATAAACAGACACCAATACTTGCGAACACCTCTGTGATCGACTGCTGTTCTCAAAATTTGCATGAATGTCTTGCATTGGTGAAGTAGTAGAACTAAGCTGTCGGCATTGCTGATGAATGAATGTTCCTCGCTCAATAAATTCGGTAGCCTGAGCGAGTAAATAAAAAAACGCGACATTTGCAAAATTTTCCAAACCGCTGATTGGGCGCACTTATAATTAGAGCTAAAAAACAACGCAGATGAGGTAGCAGTGGGCGAAGGTCAAGAAAATAAGCACACATCTACTCGTAGGGGTTGATAATAAAACCTCCAGCAGCAGCTAGTGATTCAAAGCCGTGATGGCTGAAAAAAATCTCCGCAGTGCGCTAAACAAGGCGACGTTAATATTTGTAGTCGTCAACAGATTCTCGCTCATTTCCCCTACTCAGATAGGGTAACAAGATTTCATCATACGAAAGGACTGCCGAATAAATGGCAAATACCAGGAACAGAGTGGAGTTTTTGCCGGATCACCCGTCCTCAGCTATCTCAATCGCGGAGCACGTATTTCCGAAATTATCGATCCGTCGAATATGTACAACCAACAAAATGAGCACTGCGTATTCTTATCCTCTTCACGGACTACCATTTGGTTCCATCGGTTCCATCTTTAGAATTTACACAAATTTTCCGCGCACGAACATACAACAAAATGTAAACATGCACTTCCTTCAAGCACCGCCAACTGCATGTCTCTGTGTTCGCTTGCCGTGAAGGCATGAATCTGCTACAAATCTGAAAAACTTACTTACTAAAAGAGAACTTTAGTATTTGCACAGGTCACAAAGTAACACTTATTGAGCATACCATGAACGTTCCATCACTGCGTAAATACCCTAGCGTTGTCTGTTTCGCTACCCGTCGGGTAGTTTGGGAAGCACGATTTCTGACACGATCCTTATACGCATCCAGCTCCTCCGCTCATACCCTTGCAACATTCCTTAATTCTATCGAGCAATTGCTAAAGAAATCCTGCAGTTTGGCCTCCGTATTGGAGAGGCGGGATTGCGGCTTTGAGATCCATCTCCCTGAGTTAGAGCACCTGAAAATGCCACTTTTCTTGAACGACGGGAGATTTTGTACTCCAATGTAATCTCTTACTCGAAGTCTGAGCATTCATTTTGTGATTAGGCGTGCTTTGGTACCTTCTAGGTCGTTTGTAGTGGCGGGGCAGCATAACAATGCATTTATTTACCTTCTCAATTGCACCCAATCTACCGGGATGGTACCTATATTGAACGGAACGTAGTTGTGGTGCTGTTTGCGCCAATGGTGGTGACGGCAGTTTTTCTAGGATGACTATTGTGGTGTATACTGAATAAATGCCGGCTGTCCCAGGACCTGGTGGCCAACATAAAATCTGAGATTCGGGGTCGCTTTCAAGACCTGATGGTGACGTTGCTGTACCCCATGGGAGAGTTTCTGGCCCGCGAGCTCCACGCCGCTATGAAAGGCACCCACACCGACGTAGACTGCCTCGTCGAGATCCTCTGTACGCGGAGCAACAAGGACATCTACAGCATTAAGGAGAGTTATGCCAAAGGTGACACTCTGGAGCCTGTAACTTGTGTAATTCATGGCTAGTCGAAAGATTCTCTCGCTTGTTCCTAGAGCGAATTGGCTCCTGTTCTTACACCCCAGATGCGAACTGCTACATGCCTGATTTACCTAGTGGAGGTGTCGCTGAGTGGACTTGCGGGTGCATGCGTATGTTTGTACGAGCCTGTGCATGTTCCTCTTGAGAAAACTTTATTCCGTCTTTGTTTTCTATTTTGTTGTGACAGGACATGTTAAACCGAACATAGCCTCAGTTTATGAGCTGACTCAGGAAGCTAAAGGGGTCACTACTTTGGCTTCCTGTCTTTTGTAGAGGTCTAGGTCGCCCAGAGAACACCAAATTATCTCTAGCGCATCGCAGCCAACTAAATACATTTTGTTTAAACCATTAGCTACAACAGCAGCCAAAGGATCTAAAAAATTACGAAACGCAACTTCACTACATACGGCGCTGTTCGTTTTCGAGTTTAACCCGAATTTATATGATTTTTGCACCCCAAACATGTTTCACAAGAATCGGGTTAAACCTGGATTCTCTCCAAATGGACCTGTTAAATGCGTGATCTGCACAACTGTGAGCTGACGGTCTGCTATTTTCAACCAGCACTTGCCGGAGGCATGCCCAATAGACCCAGCGTTTGAACTTATTGAGTATTGGCACGACACTAGCACTAGCCACCCCAGGCTGGCAAATGCCACCCTGACAATGTTTTGTCTAGCGAATGGAAGCTATGAGGTCGAGGAAACCTTTATCCAAGCTGAGATATGTTCAACGATCCGACACATCTCGAATGGAGACCGTCGTGTCGCGCATGCAGATTATTATGTATGTAAACACGGATGTGTAAAAAGTCGATTGTCAGTTTTTGTGAATAAAATGTTTAATTTTTAAGAAGTTATTATTGCTATATCTGTCATGATTACTGGTTCAGTTCCAAACTACCGCCAAATTTTGGGGAGTATTTGCTAGAAACCTAATTATCCCCTATTAACAGCTTGAAACAAATTTTAATCCGTTAGAGTTAAGATGTTCAAAATACCTATACTGATAAAATAAACTGAGTGTAGTAATAGTACACCTGTAGATTTAACAAAAAAACGTATTTTTTTGTTAAAAAAGACGCTTTTTGCGCGCGATTATCCATTTCAAAAATAGAAACCGAGCATTACCCCCGTCCCATTTTTAATAAGTTTAAAACCCCAAAACCAACACCCCTTAACCACAGGTTATTATATGCACCTGCCTTGTCCGACTACTCACGTCCACGATAGCTGAGTGGCGCAAGAAAAGTACGTCGAAATGTAGATATTTCCTTTCTACCGGCGTTGACCTGGCCGCTTGCCATTGCAAGTTGGAAAACCAGCATCCTACCATATCTCTATAGCCTACAGGTTTTTGCAAGGAACCACACAAAAAGTTTCATTTATTGTTTAATAACGTAGTTTTGTTGGCGTCTTTATGTGTGCCATTATTATGTTTTCTGCAATGAACCAAGTACACCGAATGTCAGCGTTCTTCCTCTCACATGTTGGAAAGTACCCCGATGTACACCTCGTTCATACGCTATTGTTTTTCTACAAAACAGCATAACGTGAAACAGTTTCAACCAAATAATTTATCTTCATACAGAAGCTTAGCGACTGAATCGTCCCCACGTACTGAACGGCCAATCACACAGCGCAGAAAATAACTTGAAATGTGTAGCCGCAGTTTAACCAAAGGAGCTCTTCGCCAAGTCTCTAATTGTGTCCTGCTTTTTTTTTTCAGCATTCGGAAAAGACCTGGAGAGTGACGTTAAGAGCGTGACATCCACAGAGTTCACAAAACTGCTCGTTTTAATGTACAACGTGAGTATACGCAATTGGCGGCACGGAAAAACCACTTTGTACAGTTTATTTTCTGCTTTTGGATGCGAAAGCCTGTTGGTCCCCGTGAGGACATAAACCTCGTGATAGTGAGCAGCCCGTTCCATCAGATTCAACATGCGCATGGTGGAGATAGCTCCAAAAAAAGCATCCCAAAGTAGAAGTAAATCCTTCAGAACAGAAAACACAAGCGTTAGTTCCTCATGACTCCACGAACGGGGGCGCCTGTTGGCGTCTTATCACGCCGAATGAAAGCTGTAATATGCTTGATGTTTGTAGAAGCGACTGGTACCCTGTTTTACGATACGAAGTAACTTGAACTCGTTTGTTACGCCATGTGTCTATGTAGTCTTAAGGGCACCATACATGGAGCGAATATGCAACCAAAAGACGACGAACGCCCGGCGACGAACACTCGACGGGTGCCGGCGGCGGCAAACACGTCGCACGCCGCCGATCTAGAAGGGTAAGCAAAGTTCGTCGGTGGCGGAGCAGCAGCGAGCGGCAAACCTAAGGAACCAATCAGGTCTTTCGATTTCCCCTACATGGCGTATGGCGTGTGCAGGCCACTGCAGACACCCGCTTAGGAAGAGTTTGGTAGGCGTGCGCTTGCCGCGTGCCTACTCGATTGAGCTAAAAAACGCATTGTAAGGCCGTGATAGATTGACAAACATGGTGTATCAGGAATTTAAATTCACGCTTTTCTGATAGTTCAAGCCGCAAGCGCAACACGGTCCCGACCCAACTACCGTGATGTGTAGCTGAGATAGACATGTACATTTATTAGGTTAAATAATGCGATCCGGTTACATAACTTGTATTAACACGAACATGGGGCCCGTCTTGAATATCGCCGTAGGAGGAGCAGGCGATATCACTGCGAGGGCCTTTGAAATGCAGCAAAAAACTGCAAGCACCCAGCGGCATGTATTCAGAGGCTGGCTTGACATGCTGTAGTTTGCATTGATGCGCCTCATGTTCTGGGAGTCACTGGTGCCAGTCTCCGCGGGTACGTTTCTTTTTTGAAAGAAAGGCTTGCTACCTCTACCTGCCTTTCCGGACACGAAAGTGATAACGCGGCCGAGGATTGGGAGGCCGCTTTTAACTGACGGAGCAAAATGTAGATGGCTTGGCAATAGGGCGATATTACCCAGCGTTCTCCGCACGCAGGTGACTGCTCGACCGCGGGTGGGTCGGCGGGACGCCTTTGTCGTCTGCTTAAGCCACAGTTGTTTTGGGCCTGTTTTGGCGCTGCTTCGAGTGCATTGCGCGCTTTCTTCGCACGTCTTGTTTAACTGTCTCGACAGCACCTGCTGGGTAACCCAGACCCGACGGAATTAGGTGAGCGTACGGCAAAGATACGTTAAAGATCGGTTTGCAGGACAGGAGGACAAAATTTAGAGACCACATACAAGCGTCTGGGCGCTAGAGAAACGCTACCCTTTGAGCACTGCTTGCAACGAACGGGACTCTGTTTTTTTTTTTAAATTGGTGAGTACCAATTCGGCTCTGTTTAAGATGTGTTACAATATGCGAAAGAAGCAACTGGATCTGACAAAAAGCGAGTATAAAAGTTCCCTCAGCTTTCTCGCAATTCTCAAACTTTCAAAACTAACTAGTTTAAATCAGTATAACTGCAAATCACTAAGCTCACATGCCAAATTGTTTCGGTGTCTCCGCTTGTATCGCGTGGTGGTGTAGCCCCGACCTAGCACATCGGGATGGTTAAGTTCCGCTGTCTCACCCTTGGAAAGACGCTCTTCTCCGTTTTCTCTTCGGAGACGCAATGCCTGGCTACAGCGGCGGCGTGCACCGCTCTATCGTGGCCGTGCCCGACGCTGCTGTGTTCGGGACGCCACCCCTATAAATTAGAGTTAACGGCTGGGAATCTATGGTTTCACTCTTTGTAGAGCCACGTGTGTGAATTCAATGACTTCACTTGGGCAGTTGTTTTGGGTGACGTTTAAACCTTTGCTTTTAAACTATCTTCACAACGTGAATTGGAGCCAATTTTTTTACTGCGTTTAGCACATCTCAGTGCTGAATACGCCTATTTCAGAAAAATAAACGCCCCCCAGTCACGCAGAATCGTCAAACGACGTACCAAAGCGGGAAGCTCTTTGATTGGGTCGGTTTATTCAACGCCGCCGTTGATTCTGGGCATGGAGGTTTAGTTAGCCACACAGAAAGGAACCCAGCGGTGGCGCTGCTGCAGACGCCGCCTTCACTCCATGTAGTCAGCCCGACGAACATACGGCTTCCTGCCGCGGCAGATTTTCCGCCACGCGAACTTCATGGTGAAAGATCGCTCCATGTTTTCTGGCCTTTAGAGGTGTTGACATCGCAAAGAGGCGCAACAAGGCAGAAGTAACGAAGAGGTACACTGTTATTGAAACCCCTTCGCATCCCACCAAGCCACGCAAGAGGATTTAAAGGGGTCCTTAACACAAAGCACATTATTGACTTGCTGATAAGATTGCTTTGTTGAGTCAACAATGATGCTTACTTTATCTCAAACTTGACTCTATATAGTAAGGAAAACAGAGGAGGTGGCGTGGTCTCAGCAGCCACTATTCCGCCTGATTTACGTAACGCCACACGCCCATTCAACCACCATCAACACGCATGACAGTGCTGTCGTAGTGCCCTCTTTAGCTTCGTTGGATCATACTACTTGAACGCTAACGTAGACTTAACGAAATTATAACTCTCTTTAAGGGTTCATTTCCTTGCGGCCCTTCTAACGTGTGCCAAGAAATTTCAATTTTTTTTATTTCACCCATTGTGACACGTACAACCGTCGTTCGGACAGGACTGGTGAACCAGAGACTATTTAATTTACATTAACCAAAGTCGTATTCTGTATTCATGCCTCCTTCAAGTGCCTCGATAAAAAGTTTCTACTGTGATGAACTTCCAAGGAAAAGTTCCTTTGCGTGGTGCCTGTTCGAAGGACACTTTTCCTCGCCGCATAAATTTCGAACAGCCCGTAGTAAATCGGGCGAACTAAAGTTTACGCGCAGAGAGCTTCCCGTCACTGTTAATATTTCACCATATATGCTTTTTATTAATGCCAGAGCAAGAGCCCGCAGCTGCAAGTTCTTCCACTCATCTCCACTGTCTTCCCTACCTCCCTACCTCGAAGTAATTTAAATACATACTATACAATACCCATCAATAGTTCAAAAAAACACCGAAGGCTCATAAAAATATCGCTTTCAGGCTAGACCAGGTTGTGCGGGGATGGCAGAAGCAAGCAAACAGTCTACCTCTCACGTTGTTTTTCAGGCCAATCGTCAAGAGGGCGGTACTCCAGATCCTGCCAAAGCGAAGAATGATGCCCTGGTGAGTACAGCATGTCAATACAGCGGCGATGCTCTGCGTTTCACCATATTCGTTGTGCCTTTCGATGACCGCAATTAATGACCCTGCTTTGAAGCTATGGCGTATTAGGTAGAATGACAATAATCTGAAGAAGAGGACCTTCGTGCTGTTTCTGTTGAATCGGTGGCGCGATAAAAGCAACTTTCATTTCGCAGCAGACAACTATTATTTTAATATACAATATTCTGTCCATGGCAGTGATTCGACTCCCTTGACCTGCTGCGCAAGGAAAACTTCAAATTTATGCTTTTGAACAACTCGTCGCTCCATAAACATCTACGGCGGATCAAAACATTTTCCGAAGACCACCACTACGGTACGCCTTCTAGACCAGTTGGAGCATCGACCCGTAAAACAAGGAACATTTTGAGGGGCTTTGAACCTGGAGGCTTCCGGCTAAAGCAAAGAATAATACGAAAAGGCATTCGGAAAACCGCAGTCATGATAAATTTCAGACATAAAGCCACAGTTTAACGTACAGAAAGGCAGTTTTCTCATTGCACGCACTGCGCGACCTGTGCCGTATACGTCACGATATACTCTGAGTATACTCTGGGTATACTTTGAGCATACTCAGCATACTATGAGTATGCTCAGAGGTGATGAAAACAACTGGGAAGAATTGAGCCGCCGACTTGTGACGCTGAGGTTCCGTCGTTCGGTGTCACCGCTTTCCAAAACGCGAGATTTTTATGAAAGCTACTGGTATGGAGGGTCAGCAGCAGAGCGCCTTAAGGGAGGAAAACATGGTAGCTTGTAAAGGCACTTGCGCACTTACCCTGGAGCCCGGTGTAGACAAGCAACATTTTTAAATTTTAACGCTTCACGTCTGTTCCTTTGTTCTGCTCCGGAAGACAGCAGCTGAAATAACAAAACACAATACAATTCACCTTACTCACTTCGGAAGATCGGTGCCGGACAGGAAAGAATTAAAGTTAGTATAGAGGAGGAGAAACAGGACGCGTTATTTCACCACGCGCAAGCCCGCGCAGTGCACGAGCGGTACCCTGGCGCGTTCCTCGACGCACTGGCATTTGTGTCCTTCGCGCACGGCCTGCGCGATCAGCGATGTCATGGCAAAGGGACTGATTGTGGAGGCCGTATTATGTGTGCACACATCACGCCGCGTGCATTACCATGTATTGCGAGCGTTAGTGGACATTTCTTCGCATTCATACCTTATGTAGGAGATGTACTGTTTTTACGGTTTTGGTGCCAGGTTGTTGACAGCCTGCCAGTCACACAAAGTTACAGAGATAGTCACACTGTATGTCAGCGTTGATAGCTATAAATAATGAGGAAATGCCGCTGCAGAGGCACTATTGCATGGGTGAAATTTCCTAATGTCACCGCAACGTAAAATTTGTTTCAGAGTATCGCAGACATCTCTTTTCTCAGGGATGCATGTTGAAGTATTCGTAAGACCGTCACCAGAAACAGCAGAAAGTTGCGACACACCCGAGCGACACGCTTGCTTGGCGTTCCAGCCTCTACACGAGCTCATTGCGGCCGAATTTGAAATTCCAAGCAATGCGGAACAACACCCGCAGTGCACGCGTGCACGAGCAAGGAGGCAAAAGTTGGTTAACTGAGCAAATGATGGTGTAAGAAGATCCATTGGGCCAGAAAATCATGCGGAAGAACGCCGTCATGTTTCTACGGTTTTCTAACTTTTTCGCTGGCAATTACTTAATTCGGTGAATATAGTATCCCTAAACTTTTTTCTTTTCTTCAGCCGAGCAGCGATATCCGCTCTCAGTACTGAGGGAAAAAGTGCCTGCAACTATCACCGCTCCTCTTACTAATACTAACGACCCACAGGACAGCTTCCCCCTTACCTTCAACAAAAGGTTTATGTCATGAACAGTGGAAAAACCTGGTCTGTCAAACAAACACAACCAAAAAAATTTGAAAAAGAGCAAGGGTGTCCTCTCTGCATTTTTATCGCCACACCGAGCCTTTCCTGTAAGGGTTTTTTTCTTGCGTGAGTCGCTTCTGTAGTGTTGTTCCGAACTATTCACCGGCTAATTTTATTTGGGCTGCTCGGGGCAAGCATTGCGGGTGGTTGCAGCTGCCACCATATCCTTGGCAATGTCGGTAGACAGCATGCGCTGCGAAAATGTTTTTTAATCTCCATAGATGCTGAGAGAGCAGTTTGCAGGGAAGCCAGCTCTTTGACTGGTCCCCGGCAGCGAATTACCGCCGAAGCTTACTCTGAACAAATGTTTTTCCGAGCTTACGTCCCTCTCTCCACGTTCCTTTGCTAGCTCTGAGGTCGTAAACTGTGAACAGTTGCAACCTGATTTTAAGTGTTAATCGCTATATTTATTTTATTTTACTTCTTGAAGAATGTTGGTACATTAGGTAACAAATATTACTTAGCATATACTTTTATATAACCGGCTGACCAACATTATCATCGTCATCCACTCTCTGTCATAGATGTGCGTAATTCGTGACCCCATTGGTTTCGCGTCCTAAGTCATTTTGAAATCAGTGGAATGAGTTTTAAAAAATTCTCGATTTATACCTGATGGGATCACACTGTTCATTAGGAAGCTAGACGCTCAGAGCCCTATATCACTACGTGACTAGCTAAGGAAGCTTCTACGGATGCGGGTCTGTAGCTTCTGCGCCATACACTTTTCTACAACCAGCTAAATGTTGCTAGGTGGCCAAACGTTTAAAGGCTGATAGTCTTATATTGCTTTACAGCCCGGTGCAGTAGGTTTTATGGCAACCTGGGTATCATTAGAGAAACGTATATCAAGCAACTAGCAAAGGCAGCCCAATCTGCACACTTGGAGTAAAAAATTATATATAGCCAGCTTAAACAGCTTTGTCGGGGCTCTACTAAACGACTGAAGACCTATATATTTACATACTTTTAGGCGACTAATATAACCTGAATAACTGTGACTCTTTAGCTTAAAAGAGTAGGTTGTTCTACAGTCCCTAAGGAGACTTTTATGGTTTAGAGTATTTAGCGCCTGAAACATAAAAACTTCATAGCTCGCTATTTCTAACATATGCTTTTATGGGTGTCAATGGTGGTATGGGGGGCGATAGGGACCTATAGGCGGAAAAAGAGCACCATAACTTGTTTCATGGGCTCCCAAATACAATTTTTGTAGAGGTGATTCGGTGCGTCTTAAGGTACTGTTAAGAATACGTAACTGAAATTTCAGACTATTTATATTTACGAAGGGCCCCTACGTTTTATACGACATTTCAATTTTGTCCATGCACATTCGTGTCCGTGACTACTTCTAATTTTTGGGGAACACATTGCATATTTACGGAAAAAAATACAGCCATCCTTTTCAGGGACAGTGAGTGCTTGCCAGACGTATTGCACCTTTGTTTCTGTAATGCTACTCTGCGAACTGTGTTTAATTCCTGCCTAAATAGTTTAACCCAAGGTAGCCTTGATGCCTTATGCACAAGACAGTTTCAGAGTGCATTTTCCTTCATGCTGTCCAGGGTTCGACGGAAGTCCGTCTGGTCAGGTGGTAAGTTCATAAAAAATTGCGGTCACTGACCAAGTCAAAAGAATAAAATTGACGTTTCGGATCCCCTACGGAATCCTCATTCTGATCAAGGATTCCTCAGGGGATCCGAAACGTCAATTTTATTCTTTTGACTTTGTCAGTAGCCGCCATTTTGTTATGAACATTTTCTTTCAGTGAAGTTTTACGCATGCCCGCTAGTAAATTTATTTTTGAAGTCCCGCATCCAGCAGCGTCAGAGCGCTTTGTACCGATTAGCACCTCTGATACCTGTACGACATCAATTGGTGTCCTTCCCGTTCCGCAACGCAGACTCTTGAACTGGCCGGAGTGAACACGTGGAGCACCGATGGATCGTTGTTCAACCAGATCATCGCCAGTCAGAGCTACGAGCAACTGCGACTGGTATTCCAGGAATACAACAACATCACAGGACGCCCCGTAGTACAGGCAATCGAAAGCGAGATGACTGGGAACGTCCGCACAGCGTACCTCGCCATTGGTAAGAACGACGATATTGAACAGGATGATTTTCCCCTATGACGGGAATAAAGAAGGATTGAAAACAAAGGGCAGGAGAGTGAACATTCGAAATTAAGTTTTGAGATTCATCAAACCTGCCGGTTTGCTCGCTGTGACAGCCATGGTGTTGACTTCCGCGTTATATTTTGTAGTAACAACGTTGTGCATTCGATATACCTCTGACCATGTTTTTTTTAGTAAGAGAAAAATGAAAAGCCTGTTGAATTTCTGTACGTATGGAAGTTTTTCAGTCTGCGTAAGCCAATTCGTGTTCCTCGGCAATATTTACTGTGAGTTCAAATATTTTGTGGATGTGCTGGCCTTGTCTGGATTTGAGAACATTCAGTGGAGGTCTTTGGATCAGCTTGTGCTTTGCTCTTTAATGAAAGGTGTAGTTGGCACTTCAACACAGCGACTTTTGTGTTTTATAAATTCTGCCTATTTATTGTATAGTAAAACTGCATGTCGTTTCCTCTCATTCTTTGTTACAATGGCAGCCAAGTGTCTTGCCAACATCCCATACTACTTCGCCGAGAAGCTTGACAGTGCACTGAAGGTGAGGCAACCCTGTTTTTGTTTACAAAAATTGTTCAGATATTTTATGTATTGTTATCCGAGATATGCGTAGTTCGGATTTAGAGTACTTTGCAACCGTCGTACATAGTGTGCACATGAAACTTTCAGTTATGCGTATTTTTAGCTGTACAAATAAATCCGGCGTATAATACCTACTCTATGCGAAGCTTTATCTTTTTTTTCATTTCATGCATAAATAACTGCCCTGGGCCAGATGCATCCTGTCACAAAATGCTTGTCGGCATTGGGCAGCGCATCTACTGCAAGTGCGGAATGCGTTTTACTGTCGCGTTCCAATCTACTTCAGCATTTGCCCCAGGATTCCGAGCTAACAATACGAGAAAAGGGCCTGAAACTCAGCTTATGCTTTCTGTAATAACCGTTTGATTTTTCTAAGAGTGGTCGGTCGTAAACGCGTACCGACTCATAGGGTAATAACCAGGCTATAACATAAGTAAATCCACTACAAGGTGGCCAATTTCCCTGCAAACGCATTTATTCGTCTAGTGTGCTGCCCTGCAGGACTGGGAGCTACAAATTTTAAATTCAATCACAGTACTCAAATTCGTGAGCTATAAACAACTGCACGAATATTTTCTTACCTGGTGAGTCGTCAACGTTCGGATATTGCCTTTGGGCCTTTTTTATAAAAGAAGGGGTGTTACCATGCATTACCTTCTTTTTATTTTACAGAACGGAACGAGGCAACTGCAATTTAATTTTTAATTTACGAGGAATCCAAGATCATCAGAACCTCGATCAAAGGACAGTAGTTATCAGTATAAGAGTAACGAACTACGGGCCTTCACCACCCCTCTTTTTTCGCCTCTAGGGTGGTCGAAGGCGTTGCCAACTGTGGAATGCACGCAATTACAGGGGCTACTTTTGACTTGACAAATCACTATAGTTTCTGGAGGTACTGTACTGAAAAGTGTGCTTCCAGCGTAAAGGATTCAATTTCTTAAAATTTGCATCCTATTTTTAAAATTGGTAACGTTAATAAATGCTTTATTTGTTGTTTTGTTTTTTATATACTGATTTACTTGCTGAGCTACACCATAATTCGTTTATTTGTTTGTCGTTTGATTTAATTTAATGCTTCCAAGTCAGGAGACTTTAAAGAAATGAATGCTGCTTAAAACACAAAGAAACGAAATACATAAAAAACAGTACTATATTACTCTCCGAGAATCCAATGTTAGCCCCACAAAAGAATAACACTTAGGAAACAATTGCCAACCTCAAGATTCTATGATGTTGGCTACGGCTATTCAGAATTTTTCAGTAACATATACAGAGTCAGAAGTAAGGGGATTCTTCGACGGGGGGGGGGGTGCATCTAGATCTGTGAAGGAGATTGCTTCTATTTCAGATATCATTCGATGTTACGGCTGCTACCAATGCGATAAAAACCTAATGTAGCTATGGGGCAGTTTGTCCTACGCTACGCCTTTGTTGTTTAACGCAACCTGATACCTATCACTGACTTAAGGTGAAAAAGAGAACGATTTTTTTGTACCAGAACGCTCATCGTCTTGCAAGATAAATGGTGATTTCTTGATCTATACTCATACCGTTACTTAATTTGTTCGCGTCCTAAACGTTGATATTGCTAATCAAGCAGCAGAAGCCGTGAAACGTTGCCAATCGCCATTGAAGAATAAAAAAAAAATTGGCTACCATCGCAGTTGAGACGTGAAGCCTGAAGAAACAGTGGGGCTCGTCGGCTTCACCAGCTTAAACGTATCTTTGCTTCGATCTGCCCCTTTCTTAAGAGAAGGACGGTTAAAAAGCGAAGCTTTCTTCTTACAAAGTAAGGTAAATGAAAGTAGACAATCCACCCTCCTGAATTCCAGTCTCCGAACTTCCAAAGTCTCAAGCCAAAGCCCACTTCAACGCAGCCAAAGTCCAAAGTCAACGTGCGCGCTACGAACCAGACGAAATTGCAGTGTGCTCCCAGTGGCATGACAATGCAGTGTGAGAGACACTGGATTTATATTGCAAAAAATCCAGGCTCCATTACGACCACGGAAGCAGTTTTGTTCTTTCCAATAGGTTGCACATTTTGCTGTTTCCCGCCACTACTAACCCCGCACCTTTCCGACTTTTGTGGTGCCCCAGCGTTTAGGTGGTCGGTTTCAAGGCGTGAAGGGTCCGGATTCGATTCACGGGACTTCTCCAACCACAATTGTTTTGTTGAGGCGCGCAGTCCGAGCACCTGCTCGTGGGATCTGTGACTACTCACCGCAATCCATCACACAACTTGGCCTAGGATATTCCTCCTGTACACTGCGCCCAACTGAACTGCCTGATAAAGATCCGCGTGGACAGAAAAATGCTTGAACAGATTCTCTGTTCATAAGCGTGCATATCACGGGAATGGGTGTTTTTGAATTTGGCTGATTGGCAGGCACCACCCACAGGTGGCATTGTCAGCCCAATTAAAAATGAAATATTCAGACTCTGATTTTTGTAGGAAGGAATGTAATGCAGCATATCAAGTTCGCGATCAGGTTAACGTTTTCAGACCTCTACGTTGTTTATAACCATACCGAGAACTAGGTTGCCTTGTGCCGGATTTAAAAGTTTACAACCGCTGAGTTGCGAAAAGAAGCCAAGAGTTGCTTTTGCCGGCACGCTTCGGAAAAAAATCAGCGCCAGAAACCGTGAGAAGTTTGCGAATGACGATATCCATAATAATATAGCTCCAAAGAACAGAACGTCTGCCAGGACATCACCGCCAAATGATAGCCTCGCGCTGTTGTGATTGCACAGATTCTTTCGTTCCAGTAATCGCGTGCTGAGCGCTGTCATTCGCCAATTTATTCGTCGCGGTGGTTTGTACGTATCTGTCGACAGTGATGGTGAGATAGATTCGCTGACATTTTTTAGAGCGTTAGCTATTCAAAACCACAGGGTAACAAGTTTCCGAAGTACCATCTTTAGCAATTTCAAACACCCAGGTAGAAAGAACCCTTAAAAAATTCCCGCGCCTTCCCGCGAGGGGAACACGAGTAAATGCAGAGCATTGGGACCTCAGTACTGATTGAAGGCAGTGTTGCTTCCATCGCTTCTTCCGTGATGCTGGACTAGCAGACACGAGTAAACGTGGGCACGAGCGTCAACCAAGGAAGGAAGGAGCAACGCAGTGACTGAAACAACTGAAACACGAGCGACCGCTAGCCGCTATATTTGCAGCGCGCGCAGTAGAGGGAGGCAGTACGGGGGGGAGAGCACGCATGCGCAAGCAGCGCGCGCCCTTCCACGACCCACCGCGCTGCTATCACGCACCGGTTAGGCCGAGACCGCCACGGAGCGAACAGGCTGACTACGACGCATGCGCGCGCCAGCTGCTGTTGAGAGAGAGGAGGGAAGCAGAGGCGCACCTGCTGCGGACGCGAAACTGTTGACACCGTCCGGCGCAGGAACAGGCCAGGCTAAGAAATGATCTGCATTTAAAAGGTCTCTGGTATATCCCAGTTCACAATCTTCCCGTGAGGTTGTATACTGGGGCCCGCCGCATAGCGCCAACCACGCGCCGCAAAGACAGTTACCTCTTTTTTGACTCTGTATTTTTGAAACTGAAATACCAATCCCTCAATCAACTCAATCGCCGCATAGCGCCAACCAAGCGCCTCAAAGACAGTTACCTCTTTTTTGACTCGGTGTTTTTGAAACTGAAATACCAATCCCTCAATCAACTCAATCAAAGTGTTCGCACTCTTTACTGCACAATGAAGGACAATTGTACCGGCGAAAATTTTTCTTTTGTGCCGCACCACACATCCAAACACAACAACTTTACATGGAAGCTTGCTCTTTTGCGAGTTGTTGAACCATGCAAAAATGCTAATGGTGCAAATGACGACAGAAAATTACGGGGCAGGTCTTCCGCTGCGCTTGTTTATTCCCAGAAATTCTAATGTATGAAGGAATGTTCATCATTCCACTTGAAACCATGATTCCGAATTTTAAAAAGAAAGGAGATAATATTTCGAGGACTACGTTTGTTACATTTTCAGGCAGAGGGCGTTGAATCCTGCGACAAGGCATTGGTGCGGATAATCGTCTCTCGGTGCGAAGTGGACCTGGCACAGATCAAGGATGTGTACGCCAAGACTTTCAATATGACACTACAGGACGCCATACGGGTACGAAGACAACAAATTTATTACGTCGCACAGCTGCATAATAAGGCAGCCACGGGTTAATTTTAACCATATTGCATTCGTTAACCTTCACAAAAAATTCGACCCTTGGGAGTTTTCAATTTCGCATCCATCAGAAAAATGACTGGCGCGTCCGGGATTGGACCATCTATCTTGGGCTAAGCCACCGCGGCGTGTCTAGTATTTTACAACTGGTATCGCGGAGCGCAGACATAAAATTCTTGAACAAACCAATCAAAATTGGTTTTATAACTGCCTACGTAATGCAATGGCGCAACGAAATTTCTAAATCATAATGTCCTTCTGTGGGCGACAGTGGATACGTAAACATTTACATAGAGCATTTCACATTTGTTTTAGAGGGACAAGTCCGGCGACTACAGGGATTCCCTACTTATCCTTGTCCAGGGAAAATTATCAAGGCCACGTTCCCGATCCGACGACTCCATGGTAAGGCGCGTTTTCAAAGCAATTATCTCTCATGAGCGACCTAAATGCCGAACGTATGTTGTTCGCCCTGTTTGAAACTACATAAAACCAGTTATCCCCAGTGTATAAAATCTCTCGGTACCTAATTGCTTTGCGGTAAATGAAATGTTCCCTGGCTCATACGGGTCCACATTATTCAGCCAAAGAAAATCGTAGCAGTCATTTACGCACTACATATTCAAGAAACTAAGAAGAACCGTCGTGTTCTAAATTACCAGTTCGCGCTTATGTGGGTTTATGACAGCCAATAAAACAAATTCCGAAACTTCACAACAGTTACTCGATGACTTGGCACACAGCAAAGATGGCTGCCCGCCTAGCCTACTCTTGGTTTGGCTAAGTTATGCATGGTTACACTTGGAGACACGGCCACGTTTCCGGCACGGTTATGCTTCAACATTCGCTCAAGTTTTATGCAGGATGTACGTGTCCCCCTGGTATTGCGGAGAAACTCCATGAGTAGCGGTGGGAGCAGCGGGGGAGAGTTTTTTTTCGAAAGTTTTGAAATCGTTTGGTAGCCACCGTTCAACATGTGTGCTATGAAGTGTGGGACACTAATTGATTACTTGATTAACGTTATCGCTGCTCCTCCTTTTTGCTTTTCTCATTTCGTCAACAATTGCTTGGCGCCCTCAAAAATCACCTCTCGTGTCAACAAGCATTCCAGCGAGCCACCCCGCGACGCGTTTCCACAGCCCAGTTGGATCGTGCCTCCGGCTGGTGGCGGCACGTGTCGTATACTCGAGCGCGGCGGGGCCCAGTTACTGTGGTGTTGGCGCACATGATGGCGTCATCGTTTCGTAGGGTTTTCTGGCGCACGGTCATCGGATCAATCACTAGCCTTAACATCATCGGTGTTAAAAACGCGTTAACAACGGCATCAGAAGAAGGGGACCTAAAACTCGCCATCTCGACAGATGCAGCGCGAGCAGTACGGAAGCCGGAAAATTGTACCGAATTGAACAAGTTTGTCTTATGTTAAAATAGGAAGAGGAAAAGGGTGTGTGAAGGGGAAGTTTCGCGACAGGGGCGATGGAAAAATATCTCGATCATATTTAATTTGTTTCCAAGCAAGCATATCTGCGGAAATTCTTGCTTTGCTCAGGCATTTATTAAAAGAGTTTTAGAACAATTTCAGCAAACGAAATGGTGTGATCGATCGCGCAGTCAACGACAGTGATCATAAAGACGATAAAAAGCTAGACCGCCATTATGGCAGAGAAACATTCTGTGTTAAATGCCGTCATTGTTGAAATAGTCTATTGCCCGTACACCTGCTAAAAACCAGCATCAGAAGGAGCTGTTATCATAGGTAAAATGACATTACTTCATTAAAAACAATGCAAATGGAGCATAAAGCATAGCCCATCAAATATACCACAGGATTACACTGCGGTGTGCATCTGTGCACAAATCAGCATAAAAAACTAGAAACCAAAACACACTGAAAACTTGTACAAAGCACGTTGAAAGGATTTGTAAAAAATGATGTAGAATGTTGCTATTTCAATAATGTACCGGGCAGTATTCCATGATGAGAAATATACTCCCTTTTTCCGCATAAGTTGTTAAGTCCACTTCATCATAAGCGGCATTAAGGGCGCTTGAAGGACGCACATGGCATGAATGGATATTCCTGTTGACGTGCGCGAGCTCAGTGCAACTGTAGCAGTGGTTTGTGCAAGCGTAACTATAGGAACAGCACGATAGTTGGTAGAAGAGGCGTCTTCAAAGATGGGTCATGGACAAATAAACGCCTGCACAAATTTGTTACCTTGTTCACGCTTACATAATGGTGTGCAAATTACAAATATGTCGCTATGGTTCCGCCAAACTTCAGGTCGTGTCCTCAAGATTCTAAATGCAAGCGACCGAATGGACGGCTGCGTTTTAACGAGAAGCGAACTGTTCGCAGAATACGCTTGAAGTAGACACAAAGATTCCAGCGACCAAGGTATCCGTGAAGCTTTTTGTGACTGCAGCCAACCGAGGGCACAATGGTCGGTCCGCGCTGTAAAATGGCTCTAGGTTTACAGCAATACTGTGAGTTCGGCTAGTTGGTGCAATATTAAAAACACTTGAAGCGCACAAAAAAAGGGGACATACAGGAGCGACACACACAAGCGCTTACTCGCAACTACCGGTATATTGAAAAAAACGCAAAATTTACACATGAGCACAAGTCGTAGATTAGACCTGCATGGTGCTAATTAGCGCGTGTCCTACCCGCGAATAGAGATAGATGATCTGGTTAAACCCTTATGTTGCTTGTTAAAGGAGGCCTCGACCACCCTCTAACAAATGAAACCCCTAAAGAAATAAAACGCGACGAACAAACCCCATAAATGAAAAGGAACTCTTAATTGCGAGGGAATATTACATGGATCCACTCAACAGCGCTCTACTAAATTCCATAAGAAACTCCATAAAGTCCGCACAGTAGGCGTTCATAATTAAACCCACTGAAAGTCACCAGTAACGATGTGAGAAGTCCCGGCTTGACCGACCGGCGTTGTTATCGCACCCGTAGACGTTCCCAATTGGACGCATACTCTCGTGGCAGCCAGGAACAACAGGCAGGTCTCACCGGAAACATTATGTATACACCTAGAGCCGTCGAAGCGTGTGTTGATGGTGCGCTGCCGCTGCACAAAGGCACCCACCCCTGGCTTCGGTGGTGGCCAAAGGCATGTTAGCGGTGTCTTAAGAAGGCAGGAACTGACGCGTCGCTATAGCACGCTCTTGCCAAAGTGATGACCTCGATATCCAGTCGGCCTTACCCCTGCTCAGTTGTTCAGAAACTCCCCGTAACCTCGTGCCACCCCTGCTCGCTTTCGTCTGCTGTCTCCTGCAGCACCAGCGTTTCTTCCAAAGTTCATTATCCCCCTCTCATAGCGGCATTTCCTTACTGGCGTATCTTTCATTTGCATCACTGCTTCGTTTTTATTTCGCTACATCCTCTTAATACTTTGTGGGACCTTCTTCAAATACCTCTGCCAATGGTCACGCCATTGGCCCGAATATAATTTTTGAGCGCCTTCTTTGAGCGCCGCCCTGTATTTCGTGTAGGCTCCTCTTTTTCGATGTCGCCTTTTTGGATTTTTTAAGACTCATGACAGTCGTGCTTATATACAGCGTGCAACCTATTGCACATCACTCTTCAGCCTGTAACGAGACACCGTAAACAAGAACCTTGGTTGTAGTTACGTTTTATGCATTCACTCAACGTTCGAAACAAACAGTAAAAAATTATCGGACGCTCGTTAAATGAGCTAATTGTGTTTTGTTTCTCTCGCAATAATTTTTGCAGCCTGCCACATTGAGGCCCTACGCGGCTTTCAACGCTCAGGCAGATGCAAACACTCTATGGACTGCTATGAAAGGAAAAGGTAAGTTTATCCGTAAGCTGTTGTCCAGTCAATATTAACTTGATTTTTTTCGTGGTTATGAATAATAACGCACCAACGCTACAGACACGAGGCGGGCATTAGTGGAAGGCTTTGGGTTGTATTTGACCACATGGGGATCTCTAACGTGCGTTGAAGTTTCGAACACACGGGTGTTTTCGCTGTTTGCTTCCATCAAAAATGTATACGCCGTGACCGGGAAAAAAACCCGTGTCCCTCGGCTCACCACCACAATTTCTTAGCCACTGGGCCGTTATCGCGTTTCGGGCACCATGCAGGCTGATGCTTTCCGCGGTCGCACGCGTAACGTTTCCGCCTGCCGAAGAAGCTTCATTCTTCTCAGCGTTATTCATATCTTGTAAACGTCACGATACATCGAGAAACTCAATTAAGCTCGTGTGACAGATGATGACGATCGACATTCTTCCCTACATACACAGACCATTCCGGAGTAACACTCGCGCAGACGCCACCCAAACCGCTCATACTACCGGCGGCTTCCTCCAGAGTCGGAAAAGTTGATTCGCTGCACTATTTCATGAAACCCGCCAATATCGGCACCACAGCCTTCTTCCCCACCTGTGTTATGAGATGCTCCCTGATATTGGTGCGAGAGTGTAAACAGGAAACAGAAGAGCACGTAACCTTGCAACGACCCAAATGGTGACCTATCAAGGCCGGTTCCAACGTGACTCACAAAGCCCCCAATCTTAGGCGGTCATAAAGCTGAATTGGATGTTCTCGCAAGGTGACGTGTTTTCTTGGCTGCTCTGCTCTTTTTCGACGGTTAGGGGTGCCTTGGTTGCGGGGAATCTATAATTAAAGCTACAGTTGTGGCCCAGTCACAAAACCAAAAAGGCGCACAAAAATTGTGTGACTGTCGGCGTAGAGGTTGCCTGGGAGGGCATGCGCAGAAGGAACGTTTTTATGCATCAGTGCTACCGGTTTAGCTTGCGTGGTTGTTTGGTCTCCAGCCTGCCAGTGCGCGCCTGGAGAAACAAAGCATCGTTCCAATCTTCCATAGGCTTCCACTATACAGGCACCATTCTTCTCTTCTGTTCTCTTCGAATTTTCATAACGTGGTATAGCGTGCCAAAAAGATAAGAGAACTAGCCGGCGCCAAATTAGGTTTCTACTCTATTGTCAGATCACCCTCAAAGAAGGTTTTTATCGGCTCTCACACTCACCTAAACGATTGAAGAAATACATAAAGAACATATTCACGACAGATTGCAGTACCGGCATTTAAAAAAAAAAAAGAGCCGGCCTTCAAGCCACGCTCCTTCATGTCACACATACAAAACTTCCGCATGGGGGAAGTTAAAGAAAATACGCGCACGATTAGACTTTCAATAAATCCGACGTATTCGGTTCTCTGCAGCGAAGAGCGCTGCGAAAATAATCTCTCAACGGCAGCCTGCTGTCGTATGTTTGTATGCACAAGTGGCAATTGGTTGCAAGGCGAAACATTTTATCTTAAGCAGTACCACCACACGAGGTGAGGCATCCCAATATTGTTTTTTTTCAGCTGACGTAGGTGCCCTATAAAAACACGGCTTCAAAATTTGACAATCAACCCTCATGGTTGGCGCAGCTTGTGCTCTCATTGCAAAACACATCGTACGACAAAAAAGTTAGTGCGCTCCGAAATTACAGCGTATAAGCTCCGAGAACGGAGCGAATTTATCGCAATCACGAGTCCTTTGTCTCCCCCATTCCTTCCATAGCCTGGCTCTGTGCTCTGGGAGTGCACAGAATGTAGGCAGATGGTGCTTTCAAATTCGTTTCGTGCGATTTCAGACTTCCATTTATATGTATATTCTTATATTTGTTTCTAGCTGTACCCAATCACAGTACATAACTATCTGTACTGTGTGGATCTCTTTCATACGTAGGCGCTGACAAGACGGCCATCATGGAAGTTCTCTGCGCCCGTTCCGGAGACCAGCGACAAGAAATTGTACGGGAGTACAAGCAGATGTTTAATCGCGTAAGTTCGCTTTGGACCACTTGCTTTTGTCACACAGTCTACATTCCTGCATCACTTACCCATATCGCTCTGAAAATCTTCTCTGGCGTTAGGCATCATCGACATCGTTAACACTTGACATATAAGATATCCCAAGGTGAAAGCTTGATAACTACAAGAAAACAAGTTTGATATTCATCTTCTTTATAGCGAATGCATCTTTATTAAATTAAAAGTACGTAGTGGTTGCGCCCCTGGCCTTCTATACACCCTGAAGTTTTGGCGGGCAATGACGATTTGGAGAAACATTGGTATTGCTTCCGTTCTTCCCTCCCTAATAGTCTTACGAACACACTCTAAGATTTGGGGCACTAATTTTATTCACTTCTGATTGCTCCGCAAAAAATAGAGAATATGGGAACATGGGCAATGCCTGCTTAAAGGGGATCTCAAGCCTCCCAATGAGATATGAAAAAAAATGTTTTGAATGCATTTACTTGACCGTATAGCTTTTATGCAAGTGTACCTTTTTTTCTATCCATTTCAACGCTTGAGAGATTTCGTTGGGGACAATCTGCCAGTTCTTACAAGCACTCATATTTTTATCGCTGCGACACGCGTGTCATGGCAAAAGGCGAGGTGGTATTTTGGAAGTACAATGAACATGAATACAAATCAGTTAATTAATAATTATTTAAATAATTATTAATTATTTATTTAAATAATTAATTTAATAATTAACTAATTATAATAAATTCAGGAAGAACTGAAGGAATACAGTAACGAAGGAAAGAACGAAGGAAGGGAGGAACGAACGAATGAACGAAGGAAGGAAGGAAGGAAGGAAGGAAGGAAGGAAGGAAAGAAAGGAAGAAGGAATTATTTATTTCAATTGCTGCAATTCGTAACTTAACTGCAGTGTAAGTGGCTCGAGCACGGTGGTATGAACGTGCGGAAAAATATAGTTCATGGCAGCAGGGCCTACGTTTCGGCTGCCTCGTTAATCTATTAAAAAAAGTTTACAACCCAAAATACCGAAAGATGAAAAGTGGTGTCAAGGAGAAGCGCTTTTAAACTTTTGTTCTAGGGAGTACCCAATAGCCGAAAACGTCACGTCAACCATTGATTTGGGCCGCAGACACAACGCTACACAGCTTGATATGAAGTGACACTTAAGGAGAGCAGTTGCAACTATTCCACAATGGTGGCTCGACATCCCTACCTACGCCCGTCCACCAATGGCGAGGATGATGGTCGTTACGGCCATCTTAATGGCTAGGCCCACTAGCACAACTGCAGTCCTCTTTTTCAAGCACGAAAACTGCGTCAACGGGAAAGTTTAGTGGTGCCATGCCCGTAGCCTCACCGAAAAGGCGATACAAATCAATGCTACGCGATCTTAGCATGTGGTGGTCCTGCTCAGCGAAGATCCGTCTTCCCTCTTGGGGGCTCGTACGGTGCTTGGCAGACACCGTCGCCAGATATTCTCGGAACAAATGCCATGCACAAACCACCTTCCCTACCGAAACTATTGTCCGGGCCAGGATTGCATCACTTAAGCAGGCATAGCCAACACAATTTAGGCTAGACTATGAAAAACGTACGTAATGGCCATATTATGTCCATGAACGACGTAAAATATCCCGTAATAAGTAACAACGCCCGTAAAAAGTGTCGTAATGCGGCAGGTTAAAAGTAGCTTTCCAATTTTCCACCCACGGTACCACCCGCGAACTTTGACCTTCAAGCGATACACGGCGAAACACAGCAAAGAACTGGCGCTGTCAGGATTCTCACATGTTGCAAAACCAAAACATTGAAATTTTGCTGAAACCCAGTAACAGTCTGGAGTCGTAGACTCTCTAGACCGGGTCCTTAAGCTCTCTGATGTAGACATTGCCGCGAACCCTGCCGGCAGTTTTGTTCATTTACGTGTTTTGTGCCTTGGTCTTCCCTCGCCCGGATGACTTATCTGATTTCAAAGCAGAGCGCGCGTCTTCTCATTTTTGTGCATGCCGCACCGACTATGTTTTTTTATAGCGAGTGTGTTTTGCCCTGTTTTCACTAAACTAAAATGTGCCCCTTGATCGTCCGTGTTTACAATCTCAACACTTCCAAGAAGAATTACTCGAAACGATAAATGGTCGCTAGGAAATTGCTTCAGCTTTCCATTCGCCGAGGCACGACTGCGCCTGCCGCTTTGTTGACTGCTTCTTGATCGCTTGTTGTTACTTGTAGGTTGCGGGGCACAAGTACGCTTCAAGATACCTTCTTTTCTGAAAGAAGCATTAATTGTGCCTCGCTAAGTGACATATCCGCTGTCATTGTTTTTCTCCGCAACTATCATGCACATAAAATAATAGGCTCACCCGTTTTCAAAGGCACAGCCCTCTTTAGAACCATCTACTAGAAACTAACTGCTAGAAATTTACTAGAGGTAGTAAACGCAAAACCCGATTCGTATATTAGCACTCACTAATTCTTCACTTAAAACAAGTTGAAATGAACAAACAGGCTTAAATTGTATGCAGTGCGAATGGTAGCTGCTCGCGACATACAAAGAAAACAACGGGGCTTAAAGGTTTCGAAAAACGTTCGCGTAATTCTTCATAATTGCGACCCAAATTTCGTTTTGACGAAGTAATACATGATCTTTGAGCAAACTAAAATCACTAACGTAATCTATTCCGTAAATATTTGTACCACGTCACGACATTCACTCCAATCACAAAATGAGGATGGCCCCCGGGAGTTGGGCAATCGGTATTGTGGTTGAACAGCAAAAGAACGTATAAAGCCTTGTCTTCCACCGCTTTTTGTGCAATGATAAGTGACGCATCGGAAACTAAAGCAGACGTGCAATTATGCACATGTGTTCTAATGAAACCTAAAAAATATCACTACACGCAATGGGTGGGTTGGGAGGAACCAGGACATTGAACTGAGAGGTTATTTAAAAAGCCTTGAGGTTAGGCTGGCCATTTACGAAAAATTAATAGAGTCCATAATTGGGTCTATACTTTGCTGACAGCACTCACCATAATTATCTGCACGGATATTAGAAAAAATACCGTTTCCATTTTTACATTATTTAGAACAAATTTCACTGCTGCGAATAAATATTGAACATTGTATTGTGACTACACACTTTGTTTCGTTAGCGGCTTCTTGCTGTATTGTCAATGAAGCCCGGCGCAATAGGTAAATTTCAAAGGGAGTAAAGGCAAGCCTACTTATTTGGACTCATCTCTATGTGTTATGTTGGAGCTTTACGCAGTATTTGTAGGTTTTATGTTTGGTTGGGGTTTTTCTTGCTGCATTATGTAGGAAGACCGGCGTATTTTCGCAGTTATAGGTTCGTGTGACCGGGAACTTATTATTACAAAAACACGAGTGCGTACAAGAAACGGATTTTTTTTTATTTTATGATTCGCTGCAAAGGAAGGTAGTTGTCAGAATAACCGAGCTGAAAGGAAAAACAAATTCGCACATACGCGAGAAAGCCAGTGCACTTTCAAAACACCAATTTTGATGTGCACGCATAACGCACCCACCGCATCAAAAAATGAAGGAAGTTTGCACTAACCCAAAAGACTTGAAGGTGGCGAAGCTATGCGCAAGCTGCAAAGCATAACGACGCTTTGAGTCGACAATTGACGCCGATTGGCTACTTCTTCGCCGCCGCAACGACCGTTACAACATCATTGTTGCTATAGGTGTGAGCTTTTTTCATATTTTTGGAAGTGATAATCATTGAACACCACCTAGGAGGGGCGCACGCTATGACATGTCTTTCTCGTTTCGAGCAAGTGTTGCCACGATTACGGCGGACGCCGGTATTTTTAGCCAATCTTGGTCAATCTTTCTAAGTGGGTATGCTTGGCATGACATACGTGCGTGTGTCGAGGTACGCACGCATGAACGCTGGGCATTTGCTTGGTTAATTTCACTTCCGGGTGGTCGCCGCAATCTTGGACAATCTTTCTAAGTGGGTATGCTTGGTTTGACGAACGTGCGCTGGGGACGATGGGCCGTCCTCTCAAAGCACGTCCACACGAGCGCTAGCCACTTTCTTTGTTTCTTTAACGCCCGGACGCAAAACGCGAGGCCTGCGCTCACTTGGCCCGCTCGGCAGTTTGTTGGTGTTAGTTGCGGACAGGAAAAAATAAAATTTGATAAACAGCTTCCCTGTTCAAAGGAGACTTGAGTTTCCGTATCTTACAATTTTTGTGTTGTTTATTCCACCACCTAAAGAAAAAAGCGATGTAATGTTCAATCCAAAGATCAGATAACCCGGGTAAAGCTCACATATAATCCTATCAAAGCAGCTGGGACGTAACGGGTGTTGAACGCTTCAATATTACATTAGCTATGGCGCTAATATTAACTACAATTTTTGAAACAGTGCTCCACAGACGTGCTTGAAGCTTTATTATTTCCGAGATTTTCCTCCGGCAGTATCAATACTGAAGCGGCACAAAAGCTACTGAGCTGTGCCTGTTTCTGGACTATCAGAATGGTCTAAAAGTAAGCGTAGGGAACTGTTGTACTTGCCTTTGACATTTTTCCTACTCTACTCACGCTCTTCGATTTCTGCCGCGTAAATTACTTTCCCGAGTAGAAATTTTCCTGCGACTTTCACTAAATAATCTTTTTTCGCAAACAGCAGCACTTGAACCTACACTTCTATCCCTGGGTGTTCTGGCCTTTAATAATTTTTAAAAGCTACTGACTTGACACAAATGAAGGTAAATATTGGTAGTTTCTCCAGATCAGCAAATAAAAATTGGCTGGCGACGATTTCTCTAAATCCGGCGCGTTCCGCAAGTATGCCTTTCTTAAAGGAGTCGTGAATACAAATTGCAAGTTTGGTTTTTTCGAACTGTGGCCTCGTTAGAATCATACTGACACCACATTAGCTTAAACTTCGCTCACATAAGCTGTATAATTACAAAAAAGAGAATGGTCATGCGAAAAACCAGCTGATTTCCTGCAGCAGAACCTATGATGGCATACCAGCCAGCTCGGAGATTGGCGGAGGCCGGAAAAAGCAAACGCAAATTAGGCAGAATTTACAAGTTAGCCGAACGAGCTATTTGCGCTTTAATTTAGGGTACATTCTTTTTATATTAGTAAGATTGGCGGGACAAACAGTGGAAGTTACGAAAGCACACGTAAACATAAAAGTACTGATGCGTACTGCTGTTGGTACTGCGTGCACTATGCTTCTTTTAGATGCACAGCACTGCGGGCCTGTGGGGTTGTCTCAGACGACACTAGCTGATTTACGCAAGCTACGGCGTCTTACGTGACTATATTTGTCGAGCAAGCACCATGTTTTACGAAACGATTATGTTCTCCGTGAACAAAAATAAGCCAGGTTTTTTAAATATGGTCCCAAACAAACCAAAGACAGAAAACGGCTTGCTGTGGTGTGGTGGCGCCTTCTAGGTTCACTAACAGTAAGGAAGTCTCCCCCCCCTCAATTTAAATTAGCTGAAAGACGTGTTCTTATGATGTCATTAAAAACGTCGTTCAAACACACAATTTGGCGCGAGAGTCAAAATTTGGGCTTGAATTGATTATGAGTAAAGCATCTTTTGCTTCCCGACAAGCACTGGGGGGCAATATAGACCACGAAATGTTTCGAATAAAACAAACTTGTATTTTGTTCTCATGGCCCTTTAAGGAAGCAGAGCTTCGTGCTAAGCTAAAATCATTTCCAGAGTAGGGTTCGCCTTACCATTAAGCTCTTCTGAATGGGGTGACAGGTAAGCGCAAGGTTACATTTTTCGACATGCATTGCCTGCTATAAAAGCTGCAAGATCTACTCAAGGATTGGGAATGCAGCAGGAGGCTATCTTAGGCAGATAGCTCACCCGTTATAATGCGGTGTCTTCGCTTTATGTGCGGCCTTGAATCTCGTTAGTTTGACTGAAGGTAAGGGGCTGATCGGAGAGCAGCTCCAGTGGCAAAATATGTGCATTTCATTATAAACCTATATCTGACGACTAGACCAGAATAATCGGTTAGCGGCCAGTTACAAAAAGTTCTGCATGTTTCCACTACTCGGTGCCAGTGGGTCTGAGTTGGCGTGGTGTTGGTGAATATTGCGATGGCGCTGACGAGACACGTAACTGTGTTTGGGTGGAGGGAATAAGTAATAACTCTTTCAGGACTTGGAGCCTCATATCAAGTCGGAACTTCGGGGCCGCTTTGAAGAACTGGTGGTCACCCTGCTGTGCCCCATGGAAGAGTTCCTAGCCCGGGAGCTACGCGCAGCTATTAAGGGCGCTGGAGCCGACGAGGAAGTGCTCGTCGAGATATTGTGCACTCGCAGCAACAAGGACATCCGCGGCATCAAGGAGAGCTACGCCAAAGGCTAGTGCTCTGGGAACACTCGTAGCTGATATCGTTGGAACACTCGTAGCTGATATCGTTCATTGGATCCATAGTGCCTCAGCAACGCTAGCGGCTGCCGGTCATGGTTAAATGCAGAAATCTGGGCTAGTTGGTTTATGAAGCTTCGAAATGATAAAAAGCGCGAGAAAAACGATGACCCAAAAGTTACTCACAGAGGACAGGCGAAAGTGCCTGTCCTGCGGCAGTATTATTTCTTGTGTCAAGTTTATTCTCACTTGATATTATGTACAGGTGGGACATGAACCAGATATTTCTACTGGTAAATAACCATTTTGTGAAGTTTCGGTGTTTATGCATATGCGGGTGATATCACGCCCGAAGTACTAGTGCATATTGCCTTTGGATAGCTTAAGCCAGGTGTGATACATTTATTTTTGGTGGCCTAATTTTAGGACAACACAGCTGTAAGGCATGTGGTGAGCTTTGTTGCAAAAGTTCAGCGTTTCCGCAAAATTTTTTGTATTCATTTTTATTTATCTGCAGGACCTACTTCCAGTGATTAGCTAGTGACTATGACGGCTGACGTCAGAAGCTAATTGCCAATTCAGCAGTTTGTACTGGTATAAGCGTTCCAGACCTAAAGGAACACTGAAGTGATGTGTAAATATTGTGCAGTTACGTGTGCAAATTGAAGCCTGCGTAACCTTGGCCATGTTTGGTCCCCTCTGGGTGAATTTACGCTATAAACTTAGTAAAACAATCGAATCGAGAGTGCTTCACTTCTCTCTGCATCCCCGCATGGGTCACCTTGAGTAATCCAGGTGACGGTGAGTGGTGACGCCACGTACCCCAAGCGCCCGTACCTAAGCTATTACATACCGTGGTGAGAAGTTTAAAGTTGAAGGGTTAGAAGCCCTGAATGCTGTCCTTCGGACTCTTGGCCAAGCTGCGGCGGACGGGCTCACTGTCACTTTATCAGGCAGGGGGCCCCGTGGTCTTGCTGGGCATGAGGGTAACCTCAGTGGACACAATACCTCCTGACCTCATTCATATTATGCTTTATGGTATGTGCCTAATCTCCCTTTCCAAGTGATCGGGCCCCGAAAAGGGTGCGCACCGAAGAAATCTTCAAACCCCTATCGAACCTTGTCTTTACAAACCCGGAAAAATTTCCCGTTTTTTAGTCGTGTACACCGTCGACAAAGCAACCTCACTTTCGTTGAAATCTGTTTTCCTATTCGCCAAGCTTATTGAAAGTGTGGTGGCAACAATCTATGACGCAAAGAAACTTGCACCTCTGGACGTGCTTATTGAATTTACATGTAAGGAACAGTCTACTAACCTTCTCAAGCAAACAAACAAATCTGGCCTACAAATCTTTATAACACCTCACCAAAGCCTCAACACCTGCCAATGTGTCATCTCAGAAAGTTATCTGATAACTGAAACTGAAGCAGATATTCCTGAAGGGTTGAAGGATTTTCTTGAACACAACACCTACCCACCCATTGATTTAGCAATTGGTTCGGCCGTTCTTTTCCCTTACTTCGAGTGGAACGTGGACTCCAACCCCTATTTAAGCGATCACTTCCCTGTCACTCTGAAAAGCCTAGATAAACGCTAGCACAGTTTTAGGTACCATAAAAAGTTTAAAGAAACTCGCACAGACTCGGTGGCTTTCATCCTAAAGTTGCAACTATCCCACACATCCATACAACCCTTACAGTTTGGAGAAGCTTGTAGCATCTTTACCGCACACATTTTCGATGTTGCTAGGAGTTCTATTCCTCAGACCTGTGGCAATCTACGAAACCCCAGGTGGTTTCGGTGCAATGAAGAGTGTCGAGATGACGTAAAGTACAAAAAAAGCCTGGGGTATGCTTTCCAACTATGAAAGTGCATAGAACCCCATTGCTTTTAATTGGGCATGCTAAGGAAGTTGGCAAGCGTATTCGCCGAGAGGCAAAAACGAACAGCTGGAGGGCTTTTGTATCGTCGAATAATTCTTACACAGACACAAGAAAAGTCTCGAACGGAATACGAAAAGTAAAAGGTCCCAAAACACAAACCACTTACCCCTTGTAAACACCACTGGTGGCACAATAGAAAATAAAGCAAATACACTGCATATACACTTTGAAATTGTATCAAGATCTTCACACTACACAGACAGATTAATTAGGCAGAAAAGATCTGAGGAGCGCAAATCAACTAGGGATATAACGCAATCGTCACAAGACTTACACCAGTCCATTTTCCCTCCTTGAGCTTAAAGTTGCCTTGGCGACGTGTAGGTTATTACCACAGGGTGCAAACCAGAACACATACACAATGATTAAACACCTGTATGCAGATACCCTCCAAACCCTCCTGCTTTTATTATATAAGATATGGTGGGCCGGATGTTTCCCAAGGGCTTGGAAGGAGTCAATTATGGTTACGTTACTAAAACGAGGGAAAGGTGCCTCCTGTCCGGCAAGGTACCGGCGAATAGCCCTAACCAGCTGTCTAAGCAAGCTGTTCGAAACAAATGGTCAATAAAAGACTTGTGTACTTTTGAGAATACCATGGTATTCTGGATAACTGCAGGCAGGTTTCTGGGCAAGATATATGGCCGCCCAGCTTGTGGCTTTCGAATCGCACGTCAAAGATGCTTTATCTGGACGCAGAACTGTATGCCTATTTTCTTTGGCTTGAAAAACGCTACGATACTCCATGGATACAAGGCATCATGCATGAACTATTACGTTACGGTGTATAGGGAAGCACGCTCAACACTGAACGACCTTTTCGCCTAAGGGTTGTAGCATTGCTTTCTAGAAGACAGATTCAAGAAAGCGGGGTCCCGCAAGGTGCCGTAATGAGCAGCACACATTTCACCGCCAAAATGCACTGACTTCAAAAGGCACTGCCGCCAAAAGGCACTGCCGCCTACTATTTTGTACTCGGTTTAGGTTCACGATATAAAAATGAACTACAAATATTTTATTCTCTCAGTCTGTGAGCGGTAGTTACAATTGGGTGCTAAAACATGCAAAGTGGGCTGATGAAAATGGTTTCCAGGTGAATCTTGAAAAGAGCACTTGCGTTTTGTTCTCCACGCCATGTGGCGTTAGGCCAGATCCGTATATTATTCTGAACTTTGTGACCATTCGGTTAGAAAGAACACATTTTTTTAGGTTCTGTGCTAGATGATGTTAACGTTTATTTTATCCATTATACAACTAAAAATAACTGTGTCAGGGCAATGAATATACTGAAAATATTGACTCAGCAGTCATATGGAGCAGATAAAACCTGCCTTCTGCGTCTCTTCAACAGCTTGGCGAGGTCGCGCCTGGACAATGGCAGTGTATTACATGGATCCACCACTCAAACAGCCTTAAAAATGTTTGAATGGGTTCTGCACTCGAAGCTTCGCCTTGCGTCCGGAGCCTTTCGGACTAGCCGCATCCAAAGCTTATTCGTTGAATGTGACCAGGGGTGTTTAGAACACGAGCGTCCTCATACAACAATCGTTTATGCTCTTAAGGGTGCGTAATTAATAATAAACACTTCGGTAGAGTAATAAACAGTAATAAACCCCTGAGAGTAATAAACACTTCGGTAGCCTCCAATCGCGCTTTGTTCTTTCCACGCAGCATTCGGAACGGACGTGGAAAGCGACCTTGGGAGTGAGGCCTCCGCAGAGTTTAGAAAACTCATCCTCTCAATGTGCACCGTAAGTTTCCACTCCTGGTAGAACGGAAGACGCCGCCAAAACGAACAAACCTTTTCCTGTTTATGCGCTAACCTTGCGGGGGAAACCCACCAAGGTTCCCGTGCCTACTTTGGCGGGCAGCAACCCTTACTTGCCCCTTAGCATGAAACTGCATGCCATGTGTAATAAAAACCGGAGTGCGGCTGAACCTAGGCTCCGACGCTACGCTGAGCAAAACACCGTGTGGCCGTTGCTAATGTGATTGTGGGTATCAGTGTCGATGCTGAGTGTAACTTGATTTATGATAAGCCTGTTGCAGGAGAGCTAAAAAGGAATAAACCGGTACAGCAGTGCAGCACTTTGGGATTTTTTGTGTAGAGTCGATAGCTCCGCTGATACACATCCGGAACATTACAGGAATGGGTTGGATTGATTTCCTGAAAATGGATTCATTCAGAACCTGGGAAGCTAAACCCTGTTTTCGGCAGCCTTGCTTGGAAAATCAGAAATAACAATTGTTTTAATACTTGCAAGTGTTTGTCTTTGTAGTAACAACATCACGCAGGAGGCCAATTGGAAACGGAGAAACGGACGTGATATTCAATTCAATGTGGTTGATCAGAAGACGAATGTCAGTGGAACACAGTTGCGACGACGAAACTTGATGGAAAGCTTGAAGGCATCAGTGGTTACTGAACTAAAAACAGATTGCAAAAGCACGACAGCCGGGGAATGTTGTAAAGTGTCAGTGTATTCAATCACAAGTTTGACAATAGAAACCGCTGGGTTCATATTAACTGACGGATCTCCATAACAACGAAACGACTTCTACACGGTCATCTACAGCTTGCAACAGCATTCTGACCCTAACGCAATTTTGTTTCGTATATTGAGCCGCGAGAACCCTGTAGAATTGGTACGATTTCAATCAAGGGTAGGACACCTGCAGTAAAGGCTCTAGAAGGAAGCGGCGATTGGCTGGATGTGTAGCCCTCATTGTTTTTGTAGTAGCTGTCTAGGCGGAAGCGCCAGAACTTTCCTAACAGTAAAAAAATTCAGTTGAATAAAACACAATTCTATGATGTCTACAATTATTTTAAATACACAGTTCAAGCTAACATTTGTTTACGTTAGGTGCGGGTGGATGGAAGTTTGGGTGTCTCACATCTGCTTTGTACTGAAAAATAACAATGCCGTGCCGTCAACAAGCATTTTGGTAATCTCTGTTATATTTATGCGTACATCACCGGTTATCAAATTTTGGCCATCGAGTCTGTGTCGCCGACAAGCCAGAGAAGCGTAAATGAGAAATAAAAGTAGAAGTAGTTGGCCTCCAAGAAATGGAAGCATTTTCCTCACGTCTTCACCCCCCCTTACTTGTAGCCACCGATGTTAAAGCGAACGCATCCACGAGTATGAGCCTTTAATACACAAGTCTTTACGGCCTTGTACTGACGGCGATGCTGGTGAACAAATATTTTGTCGCCCGTATTCGCTCAGAAGCGACCTCAAAAGCATTCCCTATATTTGCAGGCCCGCCGCCAAGAAGGTGTTCTGGATTTTAATAAAGCAAGAAACGACGCTAACGTGAGTATAATAACGGCATCTAAAGGCGTTACTCAGCTTTCTCCTTTGATGTTCAAAACTTCTGTACATCTATGCCTGTCAATGACTATATTTTGTTACTCTACCTTAAAACTTGTCCATGTGAGACAATTGAATTATAATGATGCCATAGACTGACCGTAAGCTTTCTTTTTATAAGCTTCACCGCTCTTCACAAAGAGAATGCGTGTAAACCTTGCTGCACCCCAGACAAAGTAAGACGCATCTCACTAAAGAAAAGAGTACTAACTGGGCTTTTCGAGCATCGAAGTTATGACAGAATAAAACCTCCGTTTAGCACGCAAAGTGGCCTGTAATATTTGCGTTGGGCATTGCCAAAACTCCATGTTTTCTTTATCTTTTTTAAGCACCCCCGAATTCGATATGTTGAGCTATTTTCGAATGGGCTTCTGGCGGGAGCACGCCTTGCGAGATCTCTGCGCTCCACACTACGTAGAGTACCAGGAAAATGGGCGCCTTGGAGGACTCTATACATAGATTTGCAAGGGGGTGGTACATGAAAGCTGCCACTACACGTCACTACACATCAGCGTGAGCGCTTGAGAGAGCAAAAATGGCAGCTGCACCAAGGCCCTGCACTTCACGAACTCCCACTACAACTTGCCCAATAGAGGGTTTTTCTCCGCCTCATCCCTGTTAGAACGGAAACCAAAAATTTGTTAAGGACGATTACGATGCGAGAGAATAAATCTTTAAAACACTGGCGCTGTCACTTCCGACCTACAACCCGCAGCCGCAACCTTTTCAGCTGGCATCTTCAACCACATAAGTGCATATTGTCTCTGTCTTTCTTCTAACTCGACCATTAGCACCGTGTGCGTTTTCCTTGCTTCTATAGCCTTCAGTGCGAGCAAAGCATACATTGTAAATGCAAGTAACACATCGAAGTAGGGTTATTGCGCCGTACATCTGAAAAAGTAACTGTATATCTCATCCGCCACTTATATTTGTTTCGGAAACGTGATTTTCACCTGCACCCACACTCAGAGAAATTGTGAAGTGTTTTTTTTCGCAATTAGCACCTTTAACTTCAGTACAGCTGCAGTGGCCGCCGTCTTTCCTATTCTCCAACGCAGCTTCTTCAGCAGGCTGCAGTTAATACGTGGAGCAACGATGGGTCAGTGTTCAACCAGATTCTCACCAACCAGAGCTACGAGCAGCTGCGGCTGGTCTTCCAGGAGTACAACAACCTCACAGGACGCTCCGTAGTCGAGTTCATCGAAAGCAAGATGACTGGGAACCTCCGCGCAGCCTACATCGCCATCAGTAAGAACGGCTCAGTTTAACATCAATTGCGGTAAATTCACAATAAAGGGGGCGACAAGGAAAAAAAAACAACCGCAATTTTATTTTCAATAGTCATGTTCTGAAGCACGTGAGAATCGGCAGAAAGTTTTACATTCAGGTTGCTATATAATGGCATTTCGGGACACCTCCGTTGAGAGCAACACAGCCATGATAGCGGTTCCATCCCAGCCACAGGGCATTTTGGGACTGATTAAAAAACAAAAACGCTCGTTTCTCACAAACTGTGCACACATAAATGTTCACTGGGAGGTTTAGCCTTATCGTTATTCGTCGACTACGGCATGTGTAGAAGCTCAGGTGTCGCTCCCCTGGGCAAAATCTGCGAGGTTTCATTTTTTCTCACTGGGGTGGGAATGCAAAAGCGGAAATCGAGTTGATCAAACCTATGACTACATGCATAACTTGGCTGCTGACAATAGAGTCTAATTACAACAGAGTCCACACCACATAAAAAGCAAGGAATGGCATAATATTTTGGTGCACTCGAACATGTTTATAAATCTTTTTAAGGTATAATGAAGCTCCTTTGCCTCCGGTTTGTGGAAATGTCAGGTAGGCTCAATTAGAGTTGCGGTTAGTAGGAACCGCGAGGCCGAAGGGCGCTGTGTTTATAACACGTTCATTTAAATGGGCCACTTATAGTGGTAACTCCTCTCCCGAAATAGCGTTGCAACGACAGGGAACTTGCGAAATGGTTTATTAAGCATGGTGCAGTCCATAGTGTGGGTGCGTTGTACTGCCTGTGTGTTCATCTTATGAACGGGCAGGAGTTCATGGCGGAAACGGAAGAATTTTGACCACAAAGTGCAGAAGAGGAGGGGTTGTTAGTCTGCAGTAGAGGCCTCCCTCGTGCAGCGGATATGAAGATGCTAATGATGAGAAAGGTAATGATGACGATCTGGGGCACAACCAAAACATCTTCATGCCACGAACAATGCACTAACGCGGGAAGTGAAGCTTCACTGATGATTTTGAAACAAGAGTGAATAACGATTTTTATTGAGAAACGTGAGCTGCATTGAGAAAGGAACATCCCTAGACGAAAGTTAGGTACTTCGGTGTCTTTGAGTATATGTTAAGAACATTTGAGTTCTGATACCTCAATTGTGCCACTAATTATAAGATACTTCAGCTTTTAGGCTCAACTATCGCTATTAAGGCAACTATCGATAATTTAGACAGCCCAATAATAATGATATTATAGGCAACGTTTACGCGGGCAAATATTGCCGTCATAGCTATTGGGCAAAAGTTCGCAATCTAAGGTGTATGTTGTCGTTTACAAGTCTTTCGCACTGCCTCTATGAGAATAAAAATATTGGAAGCAAATGGATTGTGTTCTTAACGAATGTTCTAGACTCTGCTATATGCATTTCCATATTCATAGATTGCGCTCAGCGTAATAGAACAAATTATTAAATTCTTAATACGGGCCTTATAGTGAGTCATCACGAATTAAGCGTTTTTTTGGGAAATGCTCCACATTATGAAGACATAAGACATTGAAATCAGTTTCATTTTCTGTATGTTTAGCTTTCTCAAATTTCCTTCAAGTTCACTGTTCATCACAGTTAAGTCAAGGGAAATGTACAACGGTAACAAGACAACCGAATTATTACAAAATATTCCTGAGTAATGGATTTGTCGTGACTACTATGCTCACGGCAAAGAAAGATAACTGTATTACCATGATATTACAAGAGAAATATAGCCCCTGGCGGTGGTCGTTGCTCATCGTTTTATTTTACCGAGTTCTGCATTTTCATTTTTTCTCTGTGGAAGAATGTTTGGACAGGGTGATGCTAACAGTCGACTTACTTCTTAATTAGCGAAACTACAAAATGGACGTCTGATACCTGCGATGCTGTTGTGTTCTATTCGCGGATGGAGAACCTAGTTGTTTGGCAGTAAGTGCGCCCTTATTGTCGATGGACGGGCGTCGTCGTGTTATTCGTGATGGGATTGATCCCGGCATATATGCATTGCGCGTGAGATCATCGTCATGCTCGGGAGCGACGTGAGGGCCATATCATGACGTCGGTCCTTCACAACTTAGGAAGAGTCGTCCTCGGTGCATCGTTGGAAGGTTTGAGTTATTTTTTCCGTAAACCAACTGCACTTCCAGGATCTGCTGCTGTTTTGTTTATTGTCCGCCAGCTCTGGAGCTTTCCACGGTAAGGGTCAACTGGTCATCAAAGGTCGGTGATAGGCAGGGATAGTGTAATGGACACAAATGACTCACACCGGGCTTGATCTGCTACCCGACAGGCAGTCGTCACTGGCGAAGTCCAAGTCCCTTGTACTTCGGTATCCCCACAAAGCAGTGGCGGTATCCCCACAAAACGCAGCCATGGGGGATCAGGAGTTCGTCTCACGTTGGTTTTCCCTGGCAAGGGTGTTGCGTCATATTTTGTCGGATGTGAACCGTGGGTGACCATATAATCAGCACTGCCGTAGAAGCGGCAGGATGACGAACGGCCGCGTAGAGTGCCTACGGTGGTGTCGACCTGCCTATTTTATCGTCCTCGGAGCATGTCGGTGATGAAAGCAACCTCGAGTTGTAGCTTCGTTGTAAAGTCGTTGTCTAATTATTTAAGAAACACCCTAGACATCGTGTCGCAAGCGTGTCAGACCGGAATAAAACGTCCATTGATTGGTCTCTAACCCATGATTGACCGAAATTCGCGGCCACATTGTATTCAACGCACATTGAGAATATTTATGTCGACAGCCCCAGACGTCAATAGAGGTGTCGTTAGCAAAGTTTTACATCTGGTCAGCGAACAAGTCTTGTTTTACAACCTCCACAAAACGTTGCCTTTAGTTTCATCATCAAGTTCTGCACGTCGGAACGACGTTTTCACTTTTTTTAATGTTGACAAAACACTTCTGTTTCTGGCGTCGAGTGCGCGATTGCATTAGGAGCTCAGTCTATTGTTTTTATGACAGCATTATTTGTCTTTAGTAGCTGAGTTTTAACAAACTTGAAGATGTGAGAAAGCGTTCATTGTAATTAAACCAAGCCACAGCTGAGTGCAAGCTGTGAGCATATACAATGTACCGTTGCACCATATTCTACTTCCAAAGGGAACAGTTTTTTTCGGAAGCGGAGTTTTTTTCTTCTACTCCACGGATTTTCTAGATCTCGGAAGTTCTGCCATAAAATCGATACAAGTGAGCAGTTGCGCCTTTTTATTATCAGCTGAGCTCAGCTTCAAATGCTTAAAAGGGTTAGTCGATTCCGTTAAAACTGAATATGTCAAGAATGCCTCCCCTTTGTTTGTAACTATCGCTGAGCCCCATGACCACAATAATAGGCTGTACGTAATCCCAGTGACTTCCTATTCTTTCTATTCTTTCTACAGCACGATAAATTGCATTGCGGTTACCCAGTAAGCTTTTTTTTTTAATGCGTTTTTTCTCACACAGCCAAATGCGTCGTAAACATCCCGTACTTCTTCGCGGAGAAACTTGAGAAGGCAATCAAGGTGAGTAAACAGTAACTTTATTCGGAAAACTCAGTTCTGCTCACCTCTAACAGAGACTAGTCACTTCGCGTTCGGATGTACATCACGCAGCAGGGTAAACCTAGAGTCTGAATAACGCGTAAATTACTTTAAATAGCATTAGCTTGCTAGGACGTCCCATACCTATCCTTTCGTCTTTTTTAGGCTTTCGTCCTTCAGAACACTTCTTACTTTATCGATGCATAGTCATTGATCTTCTTACATTTTTCGATTCTGCAGGAGTGCTTGTGGTTGTTAAACGCTTTGCCTAGCTTCCTTCCTCCAGTTTTTTCGCAACAAATTTATGCTTACTGTCGATCCGCCCAGACTCCTTTTGACATCTGTATTTTCTCTAAAGGTGCTGGGTGGTTATATACCATTACCAGAATATGCTATTTTCCAGCCATATGCTGTATTGCGCCCCGTTCAGTCTTGGTTTGAATTGTGGTTTCCGTTTTCTCACCGCTACTGCTCAAAAGCCGTGCTGTTTCGGTTATTCTTAGCTGTCTATGTCTAATTAAACATTACTAACTAACAGATTCGTCTATCCAAGTTATGGAGTTTACATTTCTGCCGGATTACGAACAACCATAATATGAATGTCACTTCTGGTTCTCTAATTTACAAAACAAAAATTCCGAATTTTGAAGCCTTCCTGGCAGACTCGTCAAGGAAGGGATGTCGCCTTTGCGTCGATGTGTATTATAAAAAAGAGGCTTTGTGCTACTACTCTTCACTTTTATGCTGACTTAAGGAACCAGCAAGACTGTAGTCGGACCGTTTTAGAATACTAGCAAAGCAAATAACCGGCGTGAGTGCAGCTTCCGGTGTAGTTTATTTGAAGAGCAGAGGCACCAACCACACACCAGTCACCCCTACTGGGACCCGTTTTTCCACCTGCTTAATCTAAGTGTTTTCTGGCTCCTCTTTGAGCTGTTTTGTTTTAAATTAATCTTGCGAGGAAGTACCAACCATAAAACAATAAAAATCTCTAAATTAAAAACGTGTGCGAAGACCTTTTTGGAACGGTGAGCAAGCACACCCCAGGTAGGACAAATTGTTCCGCTTAAACGAACAGCCAAAGTTTCATAATAAAGCGAAACGTTTACGAGCTCGCATTGTATCTAAAGGAAACCTCGGTTGAGAAATCAATTCCCTGCAGATTTTTTCAACGTGCAGGCAGTGTATGCCATTTTTGAAGCTTACAAATAGCGACGTTTCCTGGAAGCTGTTTGGATTTATTTCAATGCGCTTCTTTATATCTGCCTACTCTGGAAGGATGTATGCAGGCTATAAATAGAGCGATTAAAAATGACGAAGTAAGAAGGGCTCTAAGGCATTACCAATACGCAATAAAAAAGGCTGGGTGATTACCGGAGCTATAGAAGACTCTATCGCATGAAACAGCATCTTAAGGAATACAAATACCAACGGCTGACAAATGTTGCCAGCTCACGGCAGTCGTCTCGAGACCACTCTCCCTCTTACAAATGTTAGGCCAACTAGTCACCTTCAGCGCATAAAATTAAGCAATGTGCCCGCGCTTTTTGCCGCCGTAAGGAAGGCCAATGTGGTTACCCAAATGTTCCAAATAACATTTCAAGACGAGGCAAGCAGCAACACTCCCACTATAAAACTTGCAGATGGGAAAGTCATTCGACGGTGAAAAATTGAGGGGCCCCGAAAAACGCTATAATAAAAAAATGCTTTTGTTGCTGTTGCGCCTGTTTGCTTCTGCCCATCTTCGCTCACGTAGACATTTGTGGCAATTTCTTTAAAAATATCTTCAAATGCTACAGAGAAGCGCCAAGTTTTGAAGATGTTAATCCATGCTGTCCTCAGGCTCAGGGCGTTATTACCAGCGACAAGACGCTCATCCGCATAATCGTCTCCCGCTGCGAGGTGGACCTTGTGCACATCAAGGCAGAGTATGCCAAGAACTTCAAGATGGAGCTGCAAGCCGCCATACGGGTACGACAACCAGACATTTTTCCTTGGCACGCTGTTACGTGAGTTGTTTAGGCATGGGCACTGCTGTCTGTTACGGTGTACTAAATACAGCCGGGGGGGGGGGGGGGGGGTCACTTTAAAAATCATGTTCAGGCGGTATTTGCTTGTTCTGAAACGGCTATAGTTAATGAGGCACAGGTCATGTACACTTGTGTGGCTTAGGATGTGTCCGCGAAAAGGTGTGGCTACCAGGCATTGCTTTGTTTGATTGAGAATACGAGATTTTCAATTTGTCAAAATGTATATTTTGCAATCGTGGTAGTACCGCAGGCACCTGGGCGTGTGGCGCCATCCACCTGGGTAGATGGTGTCAGCTGGTGACGGTCCATGGAAACTTAATGAAGTTGTTCTCAATTTTTTCTGTATCCTCGGTATTCGATGGCGTGGAATGCATGCAGGCAACCAAGTTTGCGCCGCCATATCTGTCGCCGAGCGACTGTTGCTAGGCAACGTTGTGCGCACGGCCCGCAGATCAGGCTCCTTCACGCCACCGTGTGAGTGCGCTGTCACTCGTTACGTCGGGCTCCGCGGGATCGCGGCACTTGTCCGTGCTAAGGACGACCATGAAACACACGACTGTGTTTCACGTTACGAACTCTTCGCCGAACACAAAGTATTGCGCCGAGTTCACTGTGAGTGCGATTAATAACATCTCTGTTGCCGCCATAGTTAAGAATCGGATTCGAACGGGGCAGATGACGCACGCCGGTGTCTTTTTTTTCTTCGGCGTAAACTTTTCAACAAATACCGTCTATACACTGTACTTGGTATCATCTTAAACTAGCACATATTTCAGTTTTTGTCTTCTCGTACCTAAGCTTTATGTTCGAGTTCGAATGCCTCGAAAACAGTTTAAGCATTTTTTATGCCTATGTCAAGAAATGTTGGCACCCTCCGTTAGTTCCTGTTGGAGAGGTGCTTTTGTATGATGCTCTCAGTTCTGGCAACGACTGGCAGCCATGTCAACTGAGCAAAATGCGTACACTAAACAACGAACGAACTTCTCTGCCCGAAAGCTACGCTTGCTGAAATCCCGTATACTTTAGTTCATATCGGCCATACGATGAGTCTCTGGGAGCTTCCTTTGAACTATCCAGTTATATCTGAACCCGATTCTAGCGTGAAGCGAACGCTCGATTCTAGTTGTCGCACTCACGTATTCCGGTTGGTGCTGATGAAGCGTTTCCGCCGATGCTTAATGAGCACTGCTGATGAGCACAGCAGCAGCGTATGCGCAGTCCCACCGAAAACTTCTCAACAGATTAGAGATGACTTCTAGTTAAATAGCAAAGCGAGAGCTAGGTATGTCTATTGCGCTAGAGCTCCAATTGGGGCCTCAGGACTGTAGGTGTTGGTCGCAATAAATTATTACGAGTGGATGGCTAGATCATTCTTCCACTGTAACGTAACGACGCAAATATAACTCACCATAGCGATACAGCGAACCAGCTTTGTTACGTGGTATGGTTTTCGACTTCAACGCCTCCGAGGCATGCGCTCTACAGTCGGGGACCCGGACGTGATGCGTCACCCAGTGAGTCCAGTCGGGTGGTGTCGTAACGGTGGGAATCTCCTTAGGCAGGGCCGCAAACGGTTGTTCAGACTGTAGCGGTGCTACGTCAGCAGCTGCTGTCGCTACGATGCCTTGAACTGAAAGGAGTGTTACATAAAGAAAATAATTATGTAAGCATCGTGGTGAGCATGCTTTGTTGAAATTAAGCGCGAACAACGTAGCTAGAATTTTAACAAATTGTAGAAAAGCAGCTCAAGTGTTCGTTCATGCAAGCGCACTCGCTCTTCTGAATGCACCTCTTCATGCTTTTCTCAATGTTGTGTGCGCGCTATGTGGGCCCGCTCGCATAAACGTAGTCGGTAAGATGAGGTCCGGACCTTTCGAAAGCGAACGGGCCGCACGGGCTGTGATTGAGCGTAGTTTGACTTGCGGCGTCGGGGTAAGCATTCCGGTGAAAATGCATATGTACTAAAAATAATAAAATGAAAAAGATATAATCTCGAGCTTTTCAGCAAATATAAAAGTATAGAAAAACATATAATCATGACATTACAAACCGTTAGCGAGGACGAGATCAGGCGGCTTCAAAAAACTGCCTTTGCTAGCAACAGCTTCTGTCCGATTATCGCCTGCGGCGATTCGCGCACATTGACGAACCAGAGGAGGCTAATAGTCCATGAGTAGTGACGGGTGCGTGCTTTGTGCTGATTATTTAGGCGAGCATATAAAAAAATTGTAACAAGAATGAATTTCCCAGTCTGCACGACCTGATCTCTGGAACAAAAGATCCCGTTCAGCCGACCAACCAGCATGTACATCCTGGCCTTTTTGAAGGTCATTAGACGGCTGTCTTCCTGGGATTGCTAGCATATAAACCACTTTGGTTGCCGCTAACCTGCTATAACGACTTGGATCACCCTCACTCCCCTCTCACTTTATGCTCAAGTGAACTACTGTAAGGCACGGCCGCTTCGGTGCTAAGTGCTCTGCACTAGCATTTAGTCCCAACGAGATTCTCGGACATCCGTGTGGAAGAACGTCCAGGGAGGCAAGAGAGGAGGCCGTCGTCAGGGAAAAGGCAATATATTCACACTATTTACAGAGAACCGTTGAATGCACAGCCATCTTGTCGCCTCGCCTAGTCGTCTTCGTCTTCTTTGTCTATGTGTGTGCTGAGCTCGGTGCGAGCTTCCTCTTCGTCTTCATCGAAAGTTTCTACATCTTCCCGCCCCACAAGAGTTCGTACGAGCGGTAATGGTGTCCAGTCGGTTTGCCATTCGTGTCCATCAGGTGTCCTAGTTCTATCCTTTTAAGTGCGAAGCACTTCTTAGTCGGGCCTACTCCTGCTTCCACCGCCGTCCTCCGTCCGCAGCTTAGCAACGGAGCTAGCTACCGTGCCTAGCAACGGCGCCGGATTTCCGACGCGTGAGGGCGCTCGCATAGCGCCTCCTCTCCCCCCTCGCCTACTCTCCTAAGGCCCCTTTACTACTCTCCAGCTCGCAACACCCTCTCTCGGCGCGCCAGCCAGGCCACTACAATAAACAAAAAACAGCATCCGGCGCCAGGTTTCGATCCGAGGACTTTGCAGCCGCAGCGCGACGCTCTACCGACTAAGCCACGGACGCGACGCTGATATCAGTGTTAGTAACGCGCCTTATATCTTTAACGCACTCAAACTACGTCGTCAGCGGCGTGCGTTGGCGACTCAGCGGCGAGTGGTTGGTGGACAACATGCTCGACAATCACTCCATGACGTGCCTACCGTTGGAGTCTCCGACCACCGTCAACGGCGGGTATATAGACCTGGCCTTTGCTAGGAACTGTAATGTAAGGGCTGTCCTGCAACAACCCTTAACGGTCCACTTTAGCGACCACATGGCGGTCGTAATGACCGTCGCATACAACGACAACACACACAAGTGCTGAAATAAATACTGTCGTTTCACTTTACTTTGCGTGTGTGTGTGTGTGTGCGTGATTACATTCCCTCTCGAACATCTCTCGAACATACACGTTAATTCACCAAGATTTCCGCAGAGGGACAAACGAGGCGTGTTAAGCCGAACGTGATCACGAGGGGGTGTTAATGTAACTAACGGGCAAAATGCCACCAAACTTCAACAAACTCCCCCTCATAGCATCACCCCGTGCTTCGCACTTCCTTATACTCCCCTTCGGGGAAATGCGGGGGAAGTTTTTCTTTCTTATCTTTGGCCTTCTCTTTCTTCTGGACTTCGCCTTTCTTCGGACTACCGGCTTAAGTCTTTTAATGATGATCACTTCAGGCGATGAACTGCAGGCGTATTTTCCTGCATAGTTTCTTGGTCCCGCTAACTTCGCAGATAATTTCATCGACGTCTTGTGTTTGCGCCTGACACGACGACCTCCGGGTTTTTTCAGTTTCCGAGTCCCTGTAGGGGCCTGGTTAATCGTTGACGTCATAATGATCGTCTCAGCGTCCTTCTTTGGTCTCTTTCCTGGAGATGTGCACCTTTCCACCGTAGCCCTCAGACGGATGCGAAGGTGCTTGATCGCCGTTGGGTGGTGCGAGTTTTTACGAAGAGTACGCTTACGTGTTCGTATCTCGTGGCCCTGCCATCGTGGTGGCCTGGCTGCTGTTTCACTTCTGCTGTCGTGGTTGTCGTTCTTATTTTGTACGCACTCCTGTTGCAGCTACGCACCTCCAGAACATCGGCCCGCTCTTCCTGCAGTGAACACTCTATACAATCCTTTACAGAGTTCCTCACTCTACTGCGGGGTTGTTCATCAACTTGAGTTACGTATTCTCTCTTGCGGTAGCAGTTCTGCACACAACGATCTGGACATGTCATGGCCGTATACGAAGAGGAAGGTTCAGGCACTACAGTCGTATAGACTCCGGCGGTGTCACCTTCTGAAGCTAGCTCCTCGTCCAGCACGCATTCTTCTGTTTCTGATGTGGCCAAAGTAGATTGTGAGAATGCTTTACAGCCTGCGTCTTGTTCTTGGTGTGGCGTTTCCAGCATCATTGTGTTTTCCGTTCTGAGCGATAGATGCCCAGTTGCCCGCGTACCTCCAGGGCCATCTCAGCCTAGTGGTCACATATAGAGGCACACGGCGTCGTTGGATCTGGCGGAACAATGACCGATGACCGATTGCCGAAATGCCTATCAATGTCGTTGAAGTTGTTTGTTCGCGGTAGCCCTCTGCCTCCTCTCTATGTCGTTTACTCTGGCTTGAACTGGTCGACCCACATTCTGGTTGGGGTTGCTGTTTGTCTTTTCTCGCCACTACAGCCTTCGGTGGTGCCTTGTCGTTTCGTTTGTGAAGCCTTCGTTCTAGTAAGAGGGCGATTCGGTACGCCTTTTTAACCGACTCTAAAACGACGTAATGCTGGCCGTCAAATGCGGTTCCGCAAACAAGAGCTTCCAGCTTCTCGCTGATTCCAGCAAGTCGGTCTGCGCTGTGCTGGAGCCTGGCCAATGAAACAGCGGTGTCGACATCCCTCGTTTCGGTTAGAGTGGGCGTTATTTCGGTGATAAGCTGCTCGTTAAATTCAAGAAGGCTTTTCTGTGCATTCCTTAAGTGGTTCGTCTGCCTTGACACCTCCTCCTCGCTTCGGGGTGAGCAATGCGGTTGAAGAGTTGATTTCCGCTCCATGGATCACCTCGTCGTGTCCCTTGACGTCCAGGGTTTCGGCACCATGTAGAAGAACGTCCAGGGAGGCAAGGGAGGAGGCCGTCGTCAGGGAAAAGGCAATATATTCACACTATTTACAGAGAACCGTTCAATGCACAGCCATCTTGTCGCCTCGCCTAGTCGTCTTCGTCGTCTTTGTCTGTGCGTGTCCTGAGCTCGGTGCGAGCTTCATCTTCGTCTTCATCGAAAGTTTCTACAATCAGTTCATGTGTTCATAAATATTTAGCGAGCAGAGAATTGCCCAAGGGTGCTATTCCAGGAGTTTGAAGAGAGAGCCAGTACAGATCAGATAACTTAAACGCATGTAGTTAGATTTAAGTGTGTGGTTAGTGTGTTCGGGAACACGTCTTTAGACTGGAGGAGCACACACAGTAGCGGGTGGCATAATCGTTTGTTCGAAAAGGTTTACAGGCCTCTTGCGATTCGGAAATTATTGTGAGTGATCGGCCTGTCCGGAAGCCTGGCGCCGCTGCCATGAGGACAGCTACCTCCTCGGCGTTTGTTAGAGTGATGTAGACAGCCACCAGTGATCATATGGAGCTTTGTGTGAGTGAAGACAGCCACCATCAGCCTGTTGCTTTGATCTTCTGTGGCTGCGTCCATGTACACGGTGCTGTCCTGAGAGGAAAACCTGCGGCGTATTAGGTCCGCTTGTGCTTGTCGTCTGCTCGATTGGGATTGGGGTCCATGGGATTAGGTGTCGGGGTCATGTGGAACATCTGGCGGAATTTATCAATGATGTCCTCTGTCTTGGAGACTTGTCTGATCGGTTTCGTTTAACCCAGCGGGCGCAGTTGCGTCCAATTCGGGGTCCGCACCAGCTTAATAGCCTGCGCATAGGGAGAAAGCTGCAATCACTGAAAATATTTGCCCAACATTTGGAATGTCGGCAAAACATATGCAACAGTACCCTACATCTGCAAAACTCTGTGGTTGGTTGTTGCACCGACAGGCTGAAATTATCAACAGTCACTTCAACACAAAAGCACAAGCGACCAAAATAACTATAAATACAACAGACGTCGGTATTTGACGACACCATTATTAGTTAATAAAATGTTCTTTAATCACGAGAAGTTTTGCTGCAAAAAAGTTTCATCGGTATAAATTTTTTACAGAGAGACAAGTCTGGAGACTACAGGGAGGCACTACTTCTCCTCGTACAAGGAAACTGAACAGGGCCACAATGTTTCGAAGACTCGGTAGTAAGTGTTTTTTTCCTTAACGCAATGATCTCAATTGTTTCAAGAACTTCGTCAGGCAGATAATTGACTGCACACTAGGAATGTGAATATAACGATGCATAGATTGGCGAAAATGTTTCCTAATTGGTCCGAGAGCTGTAGACTGACCAGCGTAAATTCTGAGCCCCGTGATTCCCGTGGTGTACGTATACGTCCATTTAAGCAGCAGAATTATAACAATCTGGGAATCTAGCTCTTCTGTTAATATATGATCATCAGAAGAGCTGTACCCCCTTTCTTATTATGCGCGTCACTGCGCGGAGCCACCGGAGTAAACTAAGCAACTCCGAATTCTCAAGTGTGTGCGAGTAAAATTTTGTGATAGCACTTGAAGTAGGCAGCTTGCGATCGGCGACGCCGCGATCCTGAACGCAATACGAAAGAAATGCCGCAGACACGCCACGTAAAATGAAAAACGCTGTAATGTATCGTAGGGAGTAAGTCCGTAAACACTAGCTTCACGTTAAAACTTCACTGATTAGGCATCTTGGCGTTCTGATGCGTGCATTCCTTTAAGAAACAAGTTATTTTATCCCGGCACCAGTTTCCGGACTGAAACGCTCAATACTGCCTTCTCGCCCATCTTAGTGCCCATTTTTTCAGTAAACGGCCAAGCCAATTTTAAAATTAGGCACCTCCTTCAACAACTTTCCATCTAAAGAGCAGCGTGAACAGCTCCCTAATCAATAAAGGAAACTGCGGAAGGTATACAGCACTTAAAAATTTTTAAAGGTGATAGTCTTTCTCTGGCTACTTAAATGCAGAAATTTTGGTCCGTCTGTCTGTCTGTCTGTCTGTCTGTCTGTCTGTCTGTCTGTCTCTGACTCGATTCAGCCACCCGGCCAAAGTGACATCATGTATGTTTGGGCAATAGTCTTATATACTCACAGCCAAATCTAAACGTATAAGTCTAGTATTCATACATGTCAACATTGTTGAACAAGAGCAAGATATTACGGAAATATAAGGCTGAAAATCGATACACAAGAGGTATTTACAATGTTCCTTTATTAAAATATTTATGAATGCTTGGTTTTTGTGATAGCAAATGAAGTAATACACCAACGTCAGAAAACCGTAGCCTGGTGTTGCCTAGAGCATAAGAACGCGGTAAATTTAAATGGACTTGAGCAAACCTCTAGCGTGTTATCTCGAGAGGAATGAGACGGGAAAGGAACAGCATGAGAGGTGAGCGTGAAAGATAAGGGAGGCCTTTACTTCGCAAGGACGCCTGTCGACTATTGTCTTTCACCGAGATTTGCAACAAAAGGAACAAATACGCGGTCAATTTTTTTTAGAGAGAGAGAGAACGCAGTTTATTGGAACTGACGAGGTCTGTCTAGAATATAGCCTAATATGCCACGTCAGGTGAATAATGACACATATGGAAAAAAAAATTTTATGGTCTTCGTTTACAATATACGGAAATGTTTGAACTCGCTTGCAAGAAGTAAGAACGTAGCAAGAGCCTTTTTACCTGTGAGCGTTATATATTTCGGTATGACCAGAAAAGGCGATAGACAACGCAGGGCATGTTGCACTCGCTGTGGCACGCAACTGCCTGCCTAAGACATCCCCGCCATAGAAACCTACCTCTTAGGTTGCATTCTGTCAATTAGGCAGCTGTTTCTCAGGAGGCAGCCCACATCGAAACGTGGCTTGTCTGGGCATCCTGTCAGTTTTATGCAGGTAATTTCAGCGGCCGAAAAGTGATGGAAGTTCGCAGCGGCCGAAAAGTGATGGAAGTAGAAAGTTAAAACGCACCTGCATCCAATATTTCCCGCCTGTGAAAAATGTTTACGCGGTTAGAATTGATTTCTAGTAAGCAAATAGGGAACCAGTTGAACTTCAAAGGTGGATCAGTCACTGAAGTCAATGATCGAAGAGATGATCGGATGATCGATGACTCGCTGGCTCGTTGGCCAACGGCACATAGCCGACGACGGTCTACTCCAAGCAAACCCAAAATGTACAATATGTACACTTTATTCAAATTACATACTTACAACTTTCACGGCTCATGATCGCGAGCGAGCCCCGCTCGACGCGGCCAAGGCCAATGTCGAGCGGGGCTCGCTGCTTTCTCCTCTCCTGTTGTCTGTTCCGTCTCAAAAACATCAAACTCCTCCGTTTTACCACTAAAACCCCGCCCATAAACGGGACGTCACATGTTGAGAGTGAGGATGGCGCATTTACTGACCCGCCCTAGGCCACTGATAGGCCACCGTGACAAAGAGAGCTAAATGGGTTGAAGATTGTCACGTGACCCACCTCTCTCACTTTCATACCGAAACCCAGTGGGGTTCAGCAAAACACAAATATAAACCGATTGAAAACCGAACTAAATCCAAACATTTCGCCGACCATCGGATGTAGGGCGGCTTGTCTTAAAGTATTGTCCGGCATTGCGCGCTTATCTCTCTGCCCCACGCCGACAAAATTCCCTTCCTTTGTAGACACGTCCTGGTCACCTACCTTATGACGCATCCGATCTGCCAAGTCGTCAGGTACAGACGTGTGACGATTTGAAGCTTCGCCCAGTAACATTAAGCAGTGCAACTGTCACAGACAGGCCGTCTGGTGACCTCTTCCTATGTTTTACCCAAAGTTTGACCCCTTGACCGACCTTCAGCTCCCGTCTGCTTCAGAGATTCTCGTGGCGGTAATCGCGGTCGGTAAAACTTCAGCGGTCCCCCTCCACCACTCTTCTCAAACGAACGAAAGGAAGTCCTTCTTGGAAAGCTTACATGGTATTCAGCTATTATGGGGTGACCGACGCCTTTGTATCCGTCGTGCTGTCCGGGCCCACTCGTCGGGTGAATACAATAGCGCGACGAATAAGAAAAGCCTCCGTGGTGTTTCCTTACGCCCCTCACGCCAATCTCAGCTCAGTCGGAGTGAAAACAAAGTCCACAGATGTAAACGCTTTACGTAACGAACGACATCTAGCTCCTGGGTGGATTTCATTAATTAGTGAGGGGCCCGAATTTAACACTTCTCCTTTGCATTCAGGTCAAAATTTGGCGCCACAAACTAGACTAAATTCATGAAGTAACATCTCTAGCTGTTCCTTTGGCGCTGTAACCTCCGCAGAATTTTTGTGCACCGGAAACATTTATATGTGCACAAAGCATCCAACTCATTGAGCAGTTTTGTATGACTTCCTTTGGGTCCATTTCTTCGACTATTCCGGAACGATATTCATGCAGGCGCGTTTTAACGGCTTCTCGCAATTTCATTGTGAACAACTTCTAGTGTTGATAAGAATGCACTCCCGGTGATTTTTTCGCCTCCTATGATTCAGCATTTTTCGAGAGATATATACTTCATAGTCATACGAAAGGCGTTCTGTTCTTACATTGATTCGTTCCACATTACTACGTAACCATACAAAATAAGCATGCCCACTTCAAATACGCCTGCAGTTATTTATCCGATGCTGAATTTATAATCCCTCGCTTTCTGTATATGTTTTATTTTTGCAATAACTTTCAGTGCCACCCGACTCAATCGTTGCTCGCATGCATGCCAGCTTGTATTCATGCATGCAAGCAACTATTGAGTTGGGTGGCTCAAGTATGTATGTATGTATGTATGTATGTATGTATGTATGTATGTATGTATGTTACACTAGTATTGTTATACTGTACGCGCGTGTTTTAAATATTACATTTTAAATAGTAGATGTTATAGTATAATACAATAAATTGTACTTCATAGTTAACTGGATGAGGTTTCGGGAAAATAATATCCATTGGTTTCATCATTAGCACAAACGATGTACAGCTATTCTTTGCAATAAATAAAATTAACACAAACTGTATTGCCTGCAGTGTGACGGCCCCAGGCTAAAGTAAATATAGCAAGTAGGTTTCAAGGCAAGTTTAGTACTTCAATATTCATTATACAAATTACGGCAAATTGTCAACCACGCATTTGCGGCAACTACAGCATTTACGGAAAAATGCGGCGATTGCATATACCTGCAGATACTAAGATGAATCGTAGGATACCTTGTGATGATTACGTAGTTTTGGCGATCTCATTGAGAGCTAAATAAGCAATTTCTAATAGTAGCCAAAAAGTTTGGGCAATAATGCAGTTCACTACGCTGAGAATCTTATCCCTGTGGTCATACTTTCTTGCAACGCTGGCCTACGGTAAAAACAGATGCTCTTTAAATTTCTTTCCACCAACACCTACGTTACATAAGATGTTTTTGTGTATGTATATGCGGTGTTTCCAAACATGAATACGTATCTTCCAGCGTGCTGGGGCTTTTTCTACATCGCACCAGCTGTCACAACAGGACTGGCGATGCCGATCTCTTGCCATCGTCGCCACAGTGAACGGTCAGTCAGTACGACGGAACAGATACACAGAAGAAGAAAATTCTCAAGCCAACCTCAAGACAACCCAAGACTCTCGTGCATTACCGATGCGCAATGATTAGACTATTTGCATTTGAATGTGTTTATTAGAGGTTTGAAATTTGTGAATATTCACATAAATTTGCAATGACAAGACAAAGACAAAATATCACGCTTGAATTTTAAAATGTGTTACTCCGTCTTTGTGCCCAAGAGCCCTGAAATTATTACGGAAACACTTGATCCGTGTGATCAAACTCATTGCGCTGTCGCTGAGAAATCACCAGATACAAAACAAATTTTTGGTAGAAAGTGAGTAAGTTTCGGTTGTTGAACTATCTTGTTCTGCATTCACACTTGCTCATTCGTCGTTTAGCAAGTAGGAGGCCCCTCTTGAAAAATGAATTGTGTTAGATTGAATTGCGAAGGCATGTGCGTTCACCTTTTACGTCCTTCAGAATGTTTCACCTTTCACGTAATCCTGCGCGTTCACCCTTCACTTACGATTTCACGTGGCGGTCGTGTTTACAATTTATGACCTTTTGTCAAGGTGTGCCCAAACGCATGCAGTCGCCTACTGGCTGAGCAGACGCAAATATATCTTTTTTTGGCGATGCTAAAACCAGCCATAAGCTTGCGGTAGAACACAAGTAAGTGTTCTGCCATATATGAAGGCGGGAAATTTTTCTCATACACAAACTATTAAGTTGTTTTCCGCCAAATGTGATGATTTTTTTGTTTTCTACTTATTCCGGTAAATGTATCCCGAACGTTTGGTACCGAATCAGGGCATAAATAGGAATTTCTGTGTGGGGATGAATCAGCAGGTGAAGTTTGGTCGCTTAGTAATTGCTGCATCCCACGAGTAGCCCGAATGCATTGATTGTTCCGGCCTGTGACTCTCATTAATATTCGCTTTAGTAAAGAAGCTGGGCACTTATTTTAACCACCTTAGAAAGGCGTTCACAACCCAGCTTACCACCCTTATAACCCATCCTTTCTACCTGAGGGAGATGCGCTAAGGTGATGCGCAAAGACGATGCGCTAAGGCGATGTGCTAAGGCCTCGTGCGCTCAGGCGATGTGCTGCTAAGGACGATGATGCGGTTTCGATTCTCGGACACGACGGTCGCTTTTCTGGTTGAGGCGAAGAGCAAAACCACCCGTGTGTTCAAGATTTCGGCTCATTTTAAGGAACACCTGTTGGTCAAAATTAATCCGGAGCAATTCACTGCTGCGCGACTTATCGCCTGTAAATCGTCGGCATGCTTAATCCCGCAATCGGTCAACAACGACCTCAAGTGTTGAAGGAATTGTATAGCAAAAAAGAATTATTCTTCTACACGTTTCCAACCTTTGTGCCTTGCAATACGGTTAAATACCGTGAATTTTAAAGGAATACGCTTTGCGCGTGGTCAACTGGAACTGGGTGGCTGAACGAGTGGCACCACCATTCTACGATACCCCCCATTACTGGAATGGGCCAGCGCCAAGGACTGTGCAGTTTGGTGTTGGTTTGGTCGTGTCGGCTGGGGCAGTGTTAATGTCTAGGTGGTCATGTGAGTAGAGGTGTGCAGTTAAACGCACTCTGGACAGATATGTTGTGTTTTTCAAAACACTGACGGCTATGTGAACTCGGTGGACGCTTGTAAGTTAGGGTATGGGCCTCATTGATATGGCACTTTTTAAAGCGTTGTATGCCTAACTCCAGGAGATTTGAGTGCGAATGAAATTGGTAATATTATTATTCCCTTTTTAAAAGCTAAAGTATTTCCACTAGTCCGAATTACTGTGGCTTCCAAACCAGCTTTATTGGTGGGATACCTCGTTACTTGTGTTTTGAAAAAAAAGGAAAATACCTACAAGTTCCGTTAGCCTGCTGCCGTGAAAACGTAGCGGAAGTTTACAATTTGTGTGTATAACCATAAAATGGGTTCTTTTTGTTTCAATGAGTGACAGCGTGGGAGCCTGATAGCTGAAGCGGAGTTGCCGCGTTTGTAGAGGTAATTTTATGGAGACTCAAAATAACCATTCAACAACCCAACAACCCAACATATACACCCTCCTCTCAATCACCTGCCCTTTTTACGGCCTGTATAAAATAAAGGATGACAGCTATGGATGACCAGGGCTTTATAAACGTGTTACGGTGTTTATGTCAACTTGTGTTTTAAGGCGTAGGCATTCTTTGCCGACTAGCTGAACGCAAACCTTGTAATTCCTTGTCAATACATTTATCGTCGTAACAAGAATTGGAAATTATTGAAAGAAAAAAAACTAAAACCAGACACAACAAGTCACCTAATTCTGACAGTGACAGCAAAAGCTGCCAAACCTGGCATAACTGTCCGTTGCAGCAGACGAGCAAGACGAAAAATGAATTAAAACTGATTTGATTAAACACAGTTCTACGTAATTGTTCACTTTTATGTGTGTCTAGAAAACTGCAATGAACCCATGATATTAACGTGTATTCCGATCCCGCGCTCTCAAGTTATTAGCTCTCTGGATTCAGACACTTAATGCCTCCGAGAAAACGCACTGCTCCTGAAACAGAAAACCACATATAACTTTTTCAGCAATAATTGACAATTCTTGAAATTTCTTTAATGTTTTTCTGTCATGCGCTTTGTCCAATAAATTGTGACAGCGGTTTCGGTGAAGCGCAACCCACGCCGTTTCTGCTTATTCAAGCTTAGGGGCGAGCTTGTGGTAAAAGGCGTACGGCCCATTTCGTTGTGAAACTGAAGGCCAGCTTTCGGCACCTTTCCTGTCGCTCGTCCTGCAGCCACGCAGTAATTGTTTTTTTGCGAAACCACCAGCACACTGACACGCAACGAATCATTACTACCACATGAAGCAAACCTTTCCATGTCAAGCAATAACTTCTACTGTCATACCACATTTATTGTAGGGACGATTCGTGAACGCTGTTGCAAACGTACTTCTGTGAAATTAACCTTATTTCTACCGTATAAAGAGGTTACGAAGAGTTGTCCGCCATGTTCGTCTTTTGAGGTAAATCTCACAAGTCCTCCGGCCCCCCACCCCACCACGAACTTTGTGGTCCGCTAGTACACGGCACCGTTTTTTCGTCAACTGCCAAAGGTTAGCGCCGAAGCATAAGTTAATCGGCTTCCCACGATGGTTTTGCAGGATTATATAGCTGCTTTGTATTTCTTTATGTGCAAACCTACACGATGGCAACAATACTGCATGGAAAAGTGCACAAAAGAACGGACTTGTACTACCAGCTTCGTCTGCGATTTGCAGTTGCTTAGAACAGGTGTTAATCGTACATTCTAAGCTGGGATTCCCTTAATATAGGTGCACATTTTTGAATTTTTCTACCCTGTAATTTATAAGGTGCAAAAGTAACCTATAGCTTAGTAACCTTTATATACGTATACACGTACTGGGTTACTTATTTATAAGTTACATTGGAGCTTTCAGCATGTATACCTTTATATAGGTGACGTCTGCCGCCGTCCAAGGCCAAGGAAGGGTTTATGTTGCATGCCCGTACGTTTCGGCGGACGTCGCAAAGGTGAGCCTCCAATGGCTCCTTTCTGACGCGGTAAACCCAAAGTGAGAACAGTGCGTCAGTGGAAGACGATATGTGCAACCACGCTCTTCATTGCGGAGTCTGAACTCGGAAAGCCTTGAGTGTCTTTTTTACTACCCTTCAATAAACTGGCGGCCACTGTTATGAATAAAATATACTTTTTAGTTACTTCGAGAGCACTGGCAATGCTCAAGGCATATGAACAGGTATGACTATATTTCATCAGTTTTCTGCCGTTTAAGAAATGAACATCACACCTGCATGCCAGCTGTTATAGTAAACTGCGGGCATAAATTTAAGTTTTAGTGAAACCGCATTTCATTAAATAATCCAGATAGATGCACTTGATAGCTAAAGGACGCGAAAGCTGTGATAACATAGCCTTAAGCCAAATCTTGTGTGACAACTTGGATAATGTTGACCAAAAAGGTCGTGCTATACGTGCACTTATGTTTACACATATAAGAGTAGCACATTTTCAGAAGTTTGGCATCATTATTTCAGAACATACATAGTACTTACATTTTTCATTATAAAACACCTGATGATTATTCCTTAAAATGCACCAAAGCTGCGTGTACCACTAAAATCTCATTTCTGTCCCTAATGAGTATTAGCCGTTCCCTATATTGCGATATATTTCGATGCATTCTTATCAAACCTGTTAATTAAACGTTGTGTGATGTACTTTACAAACACGACGAAATATACATATTTTCCCTTTCTACAATTGCACGGATGTATACAAAGTATCCAAAAATTTTGAATTTTTCGGATACTGCCATTGAACAATTTGTGAACGACTTAGAATTTGACCTAAATTTATGATACGCTTCGCAGATGTATTCTTTCCCAGTCCACCGTTATTGTCATTGTTTCGCACAAAAAAAATAATGCCGGGAAATAGAAAGAGCATTTATTATATAATCACTGTTTCATACAAAGCAGCACTTAGGTCTATACTCGCTGCGTTCTCTGTGTCACCAAGAGTCTGCAATATTGCACTCAGAATTCATTCGACTTTACAAATCCACCTTGCACCTTTGCCTTTGCAATTCCATCTGAGTTGTAGATTCCCACACCAGGTTATCTTTTTTTTTTCTCCAGCATTAACAAGTTTTTAGGCAAGCTGCAATCTGTCTTTTCGACATAAGCTCTCCGAACATATCAATGCTGCATGAAAATAAGCACTTGCGAAAATTCAAACACATACGTTTGGTATGTTACGTAGTACACAAGCAGACTCGAAATCAGGCAGGCTGAAGATTTCCAGAGGTCGTCGGAAAGACTTTTTCCCTGCTGCCGTATGGCATGCCTTCTAAACGTACCCTCCACTCTCAAGATTCACCTAACTAAAAACATTCATGTGCCTATCTAGGCTTTACAAGCTGCATCACAGCAGAACCACCGAAAGCCATGCACAAGTACGCCTCACTGACCGCCGCCGGCATTGCAATGCCGAGCGATTCGCCACGGGCTGCAGTGTTCGCTGAAGCGACGGTGGTGCCATACAACGGCAGTCCGGTCCCTGTACCACCTGTTAATTTTAACCTTACGGCATAGGGTTCTCCCACATTGCAAGTGATACGCAATGCCTGGTACTATTGATATTCGAGAATGGTTTATGATGTTTACCGGGCGAAGACACTGATTGGCTATATCGGCACGCCATTCTTTTAACCTTACTCAGCATTGTCAACTGCTGGACGAAAAAGTGGCAACACGGACGCTGTGTTTTTTTTTCTTCACAATATAAACGGTGTTGTTAGTGCCGACAGATAAAACTTGCGCATTCATTCACCCTGAGGCGTGGGTAAATTATTTAGGACACTGCACCGAATTTAAGGCTCGGAAATGAAGGTGCCCATCTAAAGGGGAAAACGAAGCGGTCAGTATAACATAAAAAGTTGTACATTTTGCCAAAATAAATGTTGTTAACCTAGTTCTCTACAAACGCCGTTGGTAGCCGTCCTTCAACTGCCTCCTGGTAGTCTTTATAATATGGCACACACTCATAATGTGGGAATGGCCAGGGCTTCGTGTAACTGATGTTAAAATAACATCAGTTACACGATAGTAATTTAATGAATGTAACTGAAGATGTAAAATTGGTAAACCGAAAGAGCTACATGGAAGCACAGAAAATATAGTGAGAATCGATTTTAAACAAACAAAAGTAGCTAGACAACTGCTTTTGAAGGACAAAATTGAGCGTTTGGGGCTGACTGTATCGATTCCACTTATAGTATCTATTGGTGCAGCAAATTTGGGGTATTCAAAAACAAATATATATATTTGCATTCAAGATTTTCTTTCTGCTTCAGGTCGTTTGAATTTCCGAAGGGTGCTAATTATTGGGTAATTCGGGTTTTATTCCTAGCCAAATTTTTTTGTGGCCTCTTTCTGGAAATAAATTGGTATTTTGAGGTCCTCACCTATTTCAACAACCAATTTAGCCCTGGCCAATCCCCGCTTGTGGGTACGTGCCGAAACCTTTGAGGGTGTCGTCATCATCATCATCATGCTGATCAAAACGTTTTCTTAACCTTCGTTGCCATCTGGCGGTTCCAATTCCTTAGCCAGCTTCCTTGTTTTCTCTCTAACTTTTCTCAGTATTGCCATCTAAAAATAACTCAGCGTTAATTACGGGGCTATAAACTACTGACGAAAGTTAATAGACGCCTTTGGACACTGCGAAGAGAAGGCAGAAGAAGAGCAAAACATGGATCTCCTTGTACTCTTGAAATGGGTCAAGATAGCTTCAATAATCACGACTGCCTGCTTTGTGGTGACCTTTTCGTCGGCCTGCTACCTCAGTGAGTTGGGCCCGTATGATGCCGCACAGAAACTGCTACTACACTGCTTGGACTTCTGGCCCTTTCTGCTGATCTTCGCTCTATTGCCGGTACTATGCAAGGTGAGCATTGTCGTGTGCTACACCCGTTAACGTATATATACATATATTTTTTTTTGTGGGGGGGAGGGGGGGGCGATTGGTTGTAGAAGGAGGCCGTTCGGGAAGCGTGCTGTAGAGCCGCACAACAAAATTAAGCGAACAAAATCCTTGAGATCGCACGAATTCGCGCTGGTGCAGTTCCGCCGTCCCAATGGTGACTTGAATGCCAGCAGTGATGTCGGCTTTAAATGCCAAAGAGTATTTGGGGCATCAATAAGCCTTGGTGTAGGACGTCAACGGGTAAAACACAGCCCAGTTAGATGATGCAATAGAGTGGTGGCTTCCGTCGACTAATGATTCTGTGCTAGCACAGCAGAAATTACATTCACAAGTTTCACAATAAGAAACCGGCGCCCTAACAGGATACCGGTGTGTAACAAGAAAGTGAACGGTTTCTCTTTATCCTAAGATTCCGATTTTGATGTTTAGTGCGCCGAAGCTACACCCGGGCTTTGAGGCGCGCCGTAAGGAAGGGCGCCGGAATAATGTTGCTGACAACACGGTCTATGTTTTCACTTTTACCCCAATCAGAAAAGCAGCCTTCGGCGCCGCGAACAAACACGCGTTTTTGCGCTGAAGAGCCCAACCCTTTGGGGGCTAAGCTGCCGGGGGGGACCATTTGCTCGTTTTCGGGTAATGTTTGCGGTAATGTTTGAACAGCTTTCTTGATTTAGCAAGAAAATATTGGAATTCCGTCCGCAAAAATACATCCTATTTCGTCGAACTTTAGGGTTCAAATTATTATTGGCGCACTTCGTCAAACTTTAAAAAAGTGTACCAGATTCTTCCTATAGGAAATGGTGCTTGCTATTCAGACACTGGGAAATGCAGAGATGCTGTCAGCTCCAGACGCGGAACTTGGGTCGCTTAGTGGTTGCAAACAGAACTTCACGACTATATGTTGCGGTAAACAAGCCGAGAATCGCTTTTTTCAGACAAGAATAACCTACAAACGTTACGTCGCACGACAAGCTTCACTGACAAATATTCGACGTCACATAGGCGAACTCATACGTGAGGTGGGCAATGCGCATATACACAAGTGTACACGCAAGAACCAACGACATCCACGTATTCTGCGGAGGAAAACTGCGCAGTTATATTTTTCACGTTTTGCTATTGTGGTCTTTATTTTATTGCAGCTACGAATTTACATAGAGACGTAAATGTATGAGGTTAAGAGCCTGGCGTAAAGCGGTGTGATAAAGTGGTAACCACAAGTCTAGCATTGGGGCTAGCTGGTGCATTGAAAAGTTTGCTCAGCAGCACTAGTTACTAATCATAGATTATACTTGCGGCTATGTTGCGCTCCAAACAATGTTTCCAGCAGCGCCGAAAAATTAACCATAGATATTGCAGAGGTTTGTAAAGCAAATGTTATTGCTGGAATTTAGGAATTGAAAGAAATCAATATACAAATCCTCCCTCAGGTCTAGCTCTTTTACCGGTTTACGAATATTGTCTCAGAGTGCTCTTCTTTCGCCTGCAAGTAATCGCCTGGAGAATAAGGCAACCAAATTTAAAATTCTGAATCATTGGAAATACTGGTTGTCTGTAATAAGTCATCCACGCATGGTCATTTCTTTCAGCTATGCTAGACGCCTCTATCACAGAACGAAAAACTCAGCTATCCACTCGAAACGCTTAAAATATTTTAAAACTCAGTGTATTGTTCACGTGCGTCATGTCCCTAGTCGTGGATTCTAATCGTTCTGATCTATACTTTCTGCCAAGGATCTTGTGTTCCCATACTTGTCATCTCGTCTCTCAAAAGCTGTTACCACGTTGCACGTCTCGCTTCTGTTCTCTGTACTGTATGCTTTGCATCTCCGTTCATTTGTTTCAATTTGTGCTACGATGCTTTTGAGATGAGAAGGTGTGTTAGCCCTTGGACCCTGCTTTTTTTCCTAAAGTGGTTATGTTACCCTTATTCTTTCTCGTAGGCGTTCAGGGGACCAACGGTTTATAGTTAGGTCTTATTTAGACACAAGGTTTCGTCTCATGAGCTGGTACCCGAATTTTCCATTCCTTATATAATTCTCTTAGTGATGTGGAACTTTAAAAATCGAAAAATAAATAAGCACACCTCATTAAATGTGACCCTTGTACATTATAGTGGAACATAACGCCCAGAGAATCACTTGGTGCTGGATATGCCGTTATTTGTACGAAGCCATGTCCTTGGCTCGAACAAGCCGTTGCTGCAACGCAATTGATAAGTGAAAGTTTCAGCTTGGCGCCTAGTGTAGGCTACGCGACAGTCAAGGGTACCGGAACCTAGCTGGGCAGTTGCGCCGTATGTCCGCTGGGATGAGCGCCCCATTTCGTCGAGCCTTCGTATTCTTCCCGGTGAGGTGTGGCCCTTCTACCCATGTCCGCGCAAGCATACGCAGTCGGATCCCGGTACCCACCGACATTAGCGCAGCATAGGCTACGCGCTGTGCTAAAAATCTCTAATAGCTAGGAGGAACTATGCTATGTTTATGGCAACTGACTCGGGAGGCCGATGTCTTTGGCGGTAACGCTCTGCCTGCACTCCGACCCTCACTGTATTTGTGAGCTTACACCGCGGAGAGGTATAGCGGAAATGCTGCTTGGAAGCAACAGAATAGAGATTGAGGTCTGGCCTGCTGAACATAGTCATTTTTTTTTACGTCACACACGTTGCATCACTCAACTGACACTTCTTAGTGTCAGGGTTCTGTATACATAACGGCCTCCAGATTAATGGGTTGTAGACGGCAAAAGCTTGCTGCCTTTTTATCTGAAGCCATCTTTTGTCTGCAATCACTTCAGCCGTGTAGTTTGGTTTTGTAATTATCATATTTTGTGTCTACGATGAAATTCCTGATGACATAACGTCATTGCATGTTCCCTTCCTTGATTATTTCTCAAAATGCAACAAGCAGGGTACACCTAAAAAAACGGCCATCGTTGACCTTGCATGAAATTCTTTCTTGTCGCAGGTGTGGGTGTCGTACCCTCTGATCAAGCGCCCTGGCTTCAGACCTCCCCGAGAAAGTCTTCCAAGGCCACCGAGACGAATGTAGGCAACAAGTTTATTGTGTTCACGTCCCTCATTTCTGACTTAGATTGACCTCAAACTCACTCCTCGTAAGAATGAATACTCGTCAACGATAAATATTTCAAAAGAATTTTTGTAGAAGACAATTTTTCTCAAACTAACGCCGGAAGGCGACATTGTATAACCACGAATCACCCGAAACTGTGAAATGAGGAGGGTATTTTTTTATATTTTTTGAGATATTGCTAATACAGTCATAACGTCCCTCACGTTCGAAGAACGCAAGGCTATTGTACGTTTAGGCAGATATTTACCCTTCATTGTATCTCTTATCTACGCAGTGCGGCCCGATAATGTCGTAAAACACATCTTTGTTTCCCCGCTTTGCATTCGAACATATTATATTAGGCGTCAAGTACTTCGCCGATTCTGAGTACTCAAGGAAGTAAGCGTCACAAAAAGAATTGCGTTATGCAAAATCTTTCACCAGTCCCGACACCGTTTTTCGATGGTTAGGGCGATCTGCTGTCCGTTACGAGTAGGACATAAAGTTTGGGTTTCAGGGCAGTAGCCAACCTCGGGGTATGATCCGTACTGAAGTAAAAGGATGCTAAGTATTTTAAAGGCACTAGTTGTTGTTAGGCTGCCTTAACAAGAAACGTTTGTTCTGTCAACATGTGTGTATGTAATCCTATTCTTCTGCCTGCCTGTGCCTCGATTCAACCATCCGGCGGAAAGTTCAAAATTCTTGAACGAAACGTTCACACATCAATAACCCTTCTGAATCCCGAAATCTGAAAACTTTCATTGCATACTAATCAACATTAGTGAGAGAAACGGAAAAAATCAGGATAACTTAACGGAAACATCAACCTTATGTCTGGATAAACGTTATTTCTCGGTGGTACTAGCAAGTGCAGCATGCCGTTAATTCTCCTCACTGGAGATGTGACAAAAACGTACTATGGGAACATGTCAGTATGGAAAGGTACGGGCTAGACTGTACTGGATAGACCAGTATGGCAAATTTGGTGAGCTAGTCGGTTGTACTGCTTTCCTTGTGGTTATGAATGAAAGGATTCGTGAAAAAAAAGTAAGGATATCGTGCTCAGAAAAATTAGTTGTATAAATGATTAAGTTCCGCTTTTTAGGCCTTGGCAATTTAAAACAACAATGTTTAATAAGCGTTAACAAAAATATCGATAGACGGGTGACTTTGCTTTACGCTTCCATTGGAAAATGGCCTACATGGCACGAATACAACTCTCGTTCTTAAGCTCAGCAGGACAAGACCTTTTCTTCTGAACCTTCGTGCACAGTACGACGCGTGTGCAACTAAGTTACTCGTTTTTAGCCACTAACTTCGGGGGTTTTTATATCCTATGCGTAGCTGCGACGCTTACCAGGCAGTGTTTATTCCGAGCATTTAAAGCGAAATTATGATCTAGATTTTTATACTTATGGCGAGATGAAGTTGGGACCCAGAAAATAGCACTAGCGTGTCACATGGCTGTCTTCGCAACCCAGATTCAACGGGCTTAAACACGCATTCCCGTGCGTAAGGCTACGTTAAGACTACCGACGAAAAAGCCATATAGTGATCTAAGTTATTACGACCGTTGCGGCAACAGTCTGAACCCGGCCTAACCCAGACACACGTGCGCTACTTAAAAAAAATTATGCTAGAAAGATGCTGGGGACAAGCCTACCAGTAATTCTTGGATATATACCATGCGCGGCTGTATCTTTGCCTGATTTCGTTCTTTACGCCGCGGTTTCCAAAACTATTTGGTGCGCGTCACTCTCTGGAATTCTACAAACCACGGGACCTTTATTGTGATTCATGTCCGTAGTTCCTGAAAGCAGTGACTTACACTGATGACTTACAATGGGACAGTAATTACTTGCTTACTGACTGTAATAAATGCTACCACACAGGCAGCAAAAAGTTGCTATATAGAGCAATCCCCGAACGAAAAACCTCGCTTACTTTCGTGAGAATGCCGTAGGTTTATACGCATAGAATGCTGCCAGAAAGGACATGCGGGTATAGAACTTAGTTTGGTGAAGACTATTTGCTTGCACCTGTAAAATAGCCATTGCGATGTTGTCTAATTAAAGAATGAATTTCAGCGAAGACATCGAGGCACATCACAGGAAGAAATGCGCTGGTGCACAAAGCCTATAGTGTGGAGGGCATTTTACAGCTCTTCAGTAGAGAGGGTTCATATATGAAGACTGCGTTGTGACGGCGGGTTTTCGAAAGTTATTCGTACCATCCTTTCTCAAGGGGTATATAAATACCTTTTATTTTATGAGTAATTGTTTTCAAGTTCTTAATAATTTTTAAATTTGCTCTAACTTGTTTCCTCTGGGTTGATGAGGGATTCTTCAGGACCGAACCGGTGACGTTTCGGGGCTAGGTACAGGTAGCCGTATATATTTTTTGTCATATAAAATTTTGTATGAGCGATGCACTCGGTCTAATAACATTTGCAGTCGCTTTGTGAGTCAACGTGTTACAAGCGGCAGGCTACCATTTAGAATATTAACAGCCGTGACAATTAAACATTTTTGCTTTCTGGGGCTGGAAAAAAGGGAATTGCGAAACCCCCGTATAAAACCCCAGTTGAAGGTGGTGATGGTGACGTCTTTGACGCTTCAAAAATTCACTGCAAAGAATACCCACTTGTTTTGACTTTTGTTCTTGTTGGATATGTATCATCGGAATTACATATAAATGCGCGTTGAAGGACGGGAGGAATTTTCCACCGAGCAGAGATTTTTCTGAGACCACCCCGCGAACACGTAGCCACTGTGTTATCAACAATAGAAATATCGTCCGGAGCCTGTTGTTTTTAGTACATGCAATAGTGGCAATAGTGATGCCTGTACATGTGAGTCAAAGGATGTGGACTCGCAGGTTTTTTTGTGTGCAAATTTACAGCTTTATTTGATGCCTAAACACTAGAGAGAGCTAAGTGATTTGGCGGCATAATATTCAAGCAGCCTGTGGCTAACCGCACCAATTTATCTGCATGGTAAGTAATTTGACTTCAGCGCTTGAATCGAGACACCGTGTAGATTTTTTTTTTTTGCTGAGAAATGCATACTGGAAATAGCCGTCTCATAATCTGATATGTTATAAGGCTAAAACGTGAATTGTTCCAACATGAAAAAAAAATTGTCGCTGTTACCGTGGTCATTCCCCCATGCCACAAATGGGCGCCGTTAAAAGTGTAAGCAAAACATATATTTATATTTTGTGTTATCTCAACCCGGTTGTCCTGAGCGTTCATCGTCGCTGATTTCAAAATCTGCTAGCAATAGAACAGTTATCCCGGGTGTACCGTGTGACGGCAAGTAACTACAGTGTCACCCGTCTGTTTGTTAAGTAATTAGCAAGCGAAGACAAAGAAATAAAAGCGAACAAAGAAATACGCGTAAGATGCCGCAGCAACGATTATCTTGGTACTTATCACCAGGCATTCGCCTTCGGACCACTTAAGAAGACTTGAGTGATAGCTGGAATTTTTCACATTGGTAGAGTTTGTAACTTTAGGCGAGGTGCGGTAAAGCCAATCCAAGTTATTATCGAATAGAGACTAATAGGAAACTCAGTTTTCGTTTGGTCACGTCTGAACACACTTACTACTCAAGCGAAACAGAAAGCTCGTTAGACTGTGCACAACATACACATATTTTTTTGTGCTCACTCTTGGTTCGTAGGTTTCGGTTACCTGACCCGTTTTTTGCTTTTCTGTATGCGCAGGTGCGTGCCGCGTGGCTCATAAAGACGTCTGGATCAACCTGCGCTTCCGCGAGACGAGCATCGTGGCTAATGAAAGAGAATGTGATTGGAACTGGATTTGCAAAGGCTTGGTTGTGGTTCTGGGCCCGTTCAGTGCTTGTTCAATTGAAGGAGACTTTCCGCGTGCTGGTGGCCACGGCTGAAATTTCCCAAAACCGATTTCATTTGTTTTGGAAGATGTAAGAAATACACCAGTGAGTTTAAACAACAAATGCACAATCTATCAATCTTTATTACGTACCGCGAAGATGTTTCCTGCAATGGCATTTAAAATTACTGCAAGCTCGGGTACTGTCCATTTGTCTTGAAGCTGCCTGTGATACTTATTTAGCTACGTAAGTATCAGCTTGCTACCGTGAATATCAAGGTGCTAGAGCAGCACATTTCATCGGAATGCCCACATGTACGTTGTAATCGAGTGAGCATAATTTGAAAAGCATTTTCGGCTCTGGAGGCCTGGATCTATCGACTCCTTATACCTCAACAAAGTGCATTATTCGCCCTGATAAGGTGTTATTCTAGACAGAGCAAAAATACAAGGAATTTTTGGAATGGGTCGCTGGGTTTTTTTAAAGGGGTTTCTCCTTCCCTGAATACCACTGGCCATTGGGTGTATGCGCCGTATCACGCAGTGCATAAAGGTAAATCATTGATTCGGTAGTCTTACAAAGCGAAGTGGCGTGCCGCGAGCAACCATGCTCGCGTCGGCTACGTATGACGAGCGAGACCTGCGCCCGAAGAGCATCTGGATACAGTAGGCGTGGTCATATCTTTATCCCTGGCCCATCCCTCTCGGTGGGTACTTGCCAAACACTTCAAGAGCTTCATCATCGTCGTCGTCTGAGCACTTAGTCAGAGCAGCTGCAATTACCGTAAAAAAATTCGGAGGGATTACAAATTAATACAACAAAGATCAAAATGTAATGATCACAAAACAAAAAACAACAAAGAGCCCTTCTGCAAAAACCAAAGGGCAACAAATGAAATGTAAACACAAAACCACCAATTGAGGAAAACATATCCCTTTCATTTTCCCGTGATTTATTATAACGCAACTGCTTGTCATATGTTATTGTAGATCATTTGTTACCGATTATCGGGGGCGTTTACGTTTTTCAATAGCTGCACTCTCTTCGGCGGGGCGAATCGTAGGCGACTTTCACATGCCGTGCTAGAAGGTGGAGAGAGAGAAATGACCTTTATTGCGTTGTCCGGCGGGGGGTACGGGTCAGGCCACGCAAGGCTTCGCCGTCACCCCTGTCTATCTACCTATTCTAGGTATCGGGCTGACCTCGAGGCAATGGGCCTGGCCTGCGGCTCGGGCTACTAGGGGTGTCCCCGCCCCGCCCCCTGTCACCGTTCCCGAGGGAAGCAACCGGGGGGGGGAGCGCGGGTCCTCCTTTCGCCGTTGCCGCGCCAGAGCAGCCTCGAGCCGCTGGACGGCCCTGAGCTGGAGTCCGTGCTCCGTAGATCCGATCATGTCGCGAACGTCCGGTGGGAGGCCGCGGCCTCCGTCACGCGCACAGTGTTCTTCGCAGCCCCACATCAGATGGGCAAGGTCCGCGGGCACTCGCGCACACACACGGCACTCACTTCGTTCGTAGAGGTCCGGGCACACGTGGCGCGCGAGCGCCGGCGTGAGAACCGTTTCTGTCTGCAGTAGCCGCAGGAGCACTGCCTCCCCTCTCGTAAGCCCCGGATGGGGGGGCGGGAAGGCTCGTCTCCCGTGCCTGTACCACCGGAGCGTGGCGCCGTAGGCGGTCAGGGGCTCCGCGTCGTCATCGTCTTGCTGTTCTTCTCCGGGCTCGGAGGGGGGTCGGGCGAGGGGGGGGGGGGGCGGGCGCGGCTCGGCACGTGGCGAGGTCTCGAGCCGCGGCGTCCGCCTCTTCGTTGCGGTTGCGGTGGCCGTTGCGCAGCTCCCGGCCCGCGTGGGCGGGGAACCAGCGGATGCTCGTGCTGTTCGCGCGGGCTCCCTCTCCGATGCTGGTGAGGAGCCGCGCGGTGCTCTTGCACACCGTGCTCAGGGCGAAGTTCGCTATCGCCGACTTGGAGTCGCTGAGGATGGTCGTCGTGCCCGGCCGGACCAGGGCGAGGGCGATCGCCGCCTCTTCGGCCTGGCGGGCGGTAGTGGCCCGCACGCTTCCGGCGCTCAGCAGTTCTCCCGTGGTGGCCTTCACGACCACCGCCACAAAGGTGTCGGCCCGCTCGCGGTGCTTGGCCGCGTCCACGAACACTGCGCCTTCGCGCTTGTTGTACTCCTTGGCGAGCGCGCATGCTCGCGCCGACCTGCGCTCGACGTTCCGCTCCGGGTCGACGTTCCTCGGGAGCGGCGGCACGATGACGCGGCTGGCGATGTCGTCCCGCAGTGGAACGACCTCGCCCTCCGCCGCGGGTCCGAGGGGCGGGCTCATGCCCACCCTCTGTAGTATCTTCCGGCCCGATCTGGTAGTGCTCAGGCGTTCGAGTTGTGACACGCGCTGCGCCTCGCTGATTTCCGCCAGGGTGTTGTGCACGCCTAAGGACAGGAGGGCCGCGTTGCTGGTGCCGTTGAGGAGGCCCAGGGCCGCCCGGTACGACTTGCGGATGGCCGCGTCGATCCGGGCCCGCTCTTGGGTCCTCCACTGGTGAAAGGCGCCCACGTACGCCACGTGGCTCACCACGAAAGCCTGCAGCAGACGGAGGAGGCTGGCTTCCCGCATCCCCCGCACGCGCGTGGAGACTCTCTTGACGAGGCGCGTGGCGATGCCCATCTTCGTTGTCCTTCGCTCGATCGTGGTGCTGTTGGTGCGGCTGGCGTCCACGTGCATGCCGAGGACCCGGATGCTCGGAACCTTCGGGATGGCCGTGCCGTCCCCCGCTCGCACTACGATGTTGCGCTCCGCCTCGGCGGCGGCGCGCTTGCGGTACCGGCCCGGTGGGGGCAGTATCAGCAATTGGGACTTCTGCGGGGAGCATTGGAGACCCGTGCCGGTCAGGCTGGCCTCGATGCTGTTCACCGCCTCTTGCAGCGTCGACTCGATGTGTCCGTCACTGCCGCCCGGAACCCACAGGGTCATGTCATCCTCGTAGATCGCGTACTTGACGTCGGGGAGCGCGTCCAGGCGCCGGGCGACCCCGATCATCACCAGATTGAACAGGAGCGGCGAGATGACGGAGCCCTGCGGGGTGCCGGTGCTGCCGAGTTCTCGCTCGTCGAGCTGCGTTCGGCCGATCTCCAGCCGGGCGGTGCGCCGGGACAGGAAGGCTCGGATGTAGTCGTAGGACCTCCGCCCCAGGCCGAGGCGAGAGACCTGGGCCAGGATCGCAGAGTGTTTCACCTTGTCGAAGGCGCTCTGCAGGTCCAGACCAAGGATGGCGCGGTTGTCCGCGGTGGGCACGGGTGGGAGTGCCAGCACTCGTGTTCGAGGAGCAACATGGCGTCCTGCGTACCGAGCTTCGCGCGGAAGCCCAGCATCGAATCGGGATACAGCCCGTTGTCTTCCAGGTAACGTTGCCCCCGGGCGTTGAGAACGTGCTCCAGCACGTTGCCCACACACGAGGTGAGGGATATGGGGCGCAGGCTCTCGACGCCCAGCGGCTTGTTGGGCTTGGGAAGCAGGATCGTTTTGGTAGCCTTCCACTGCTTGGGGAGGCTGCCCGATTGCCAGCATTTGTTAAAGAATTTCGTCAGGGCTGTTATGGCTGCGTCGCTCAGGTTACGCAGCGCCTTGTTGCACACTCGGTCCGGACCCGCTTCCGATCGGCAGTTTAGGGCCTGGGTCGCCTGGCGAACCTCCCACTCCTCGATGGCCTTGTCGAGGGTGGCGTTGGGCGGCCCGGCGTACTCGGCGTGCGTCTCGCTCGGGGTGTCGGGAAGGTAGCGCTCGTTCAGGCGTTTGTGCAACTCCTCTTCCCCCAGCCTCTTGGTGGCGGTGTACATGATCTGGGCGAGCCGGTGGCGCTGGAACTCCTTACTCTTGCTTTCGTCCATCAGGTGGCGAAGGAGTTTCCACGTGCCTCCCCGGTGGAGCTGCCCGTCGGCCTCGCTGCATAGCTCGAACCACTGCTGGGCGCACATCTGGCGGCTGTATTTTTCGATCTTGCGGCCGAGCGCGATCGAGACGCACAGCAGCACAACCGCACCCTCCGCAAGCGGATCGCGGTGCTAGAAGGTGGACCGCGTGACGAAAAATGCGTTAACGAATCTCCCGGTGTTTGTTAGCGCGCGTTACGTTCTAGCGCCATGCACAAACGAGTCCCCGGGTGTTTTAGTACCTTGACTATATGAGACGACGATTACGACGATGACGACGGACGAAAAGGGAAACCCACAGCCCCAGCCAATAAAGGGATTCGCCCCCCTAAAAAACTGTGAAATCCCTATAGCGGGCCTCGCGTTGCCTAGCAAACAACATCGCCACAGCTGGTACCACGAAACCTCGACCCGACTACGCCAACGCCTCGCAGGCGCCGTGCAGGTACGCGCCGCCGCTGAACCCCATGTATTGGCAAGTTCTACGGCGCATATGGTTGCTATGATAAACATGATGATATCGATGCGTATGACGATGACTAGTACTAGCACAGTGCAACCCGACGACGAAACATGTAAGTATATGATTTCAAACCTGTACAAGTCCCTGGGGGTCTGTCGTGAAGTGCTCACCTAAAAAAAATACTGCAGCTTCTCAATGTTTGAAGTATTGAAGGACTTTGTGCAAGCTTCAACAGTGCATGAGAAGTTCTGATTTACATTTATTTCACGTGCTCCGCAACTTAGGAACTGATCATTTGAGGAAAATATTTATAAATGTATCTCCGAAGGGCTCTCGCTGTTCAGAAGTTTTGTGACGTCAAAATTCAATAAATTACGTACACCGCCAAAAACCCATTAAATATATCAACGTGCCTCAATATCAGAGGAAATGTACTGAAATGTTTTAGGGTTTCTTTTGCTTTCTCGAGGGGCTAACTTGTAAAATTTAAAGCCATACATAGTAATGATAGGTTTTGTCAGCACCATTCTCGTCATTCATGAAGTGTTGCATACGTTGATTTCTTTCTACAGTCAATCCCGCAATTATCTACAGCAACTTTATTATCATTGCTTTCCTCACCTACGTTGTATTAAAACTCTCAATTCAGTGAACACTGCAAACTTTTGTACTTCCTTTGTTTAAATGAGACCAAAATCACTCAATGCACAAAAGTAATTTGATATTACATGCCCAGGTCTCTCTGACTGCGATGCAATTAGGCCGTACATCCTTATCCAAACACCCCGTTACATGCATGCGCGCAGGGAATCAGTCGTCCGGCACTAATGCAATCACGACCTCTGGATGCAACCAAGCCGTTGCGCACGGCAAAAGAAGTAGTAGAAGCGCCAAGTGCTGGACTCAATGCAGACGCCTTTGGCAATTACCGCCGTCGTACTGCAAGTGCCGGTGCTACTTACACCGCAGCCTCAACTCCGGAAGTAAAGACGCATCGAAATCCACTTCTGCCCTACCAAAGAAAAACTCCGGGGACTTCGACACCAGCAGGGCCAAGGCAGCACAGAAAGTGTATCCCGAGAATGGCCCCCGTATGGCCGCTTTCACATGTGCGGCCAGCACCCAGGTTCTGCAAGCCACAGATTACACTTTGAACAGCCAATATTCGGCCACTAGCACTTCGGTATTTGTCCGGCCGCCCGTGTTCTGACGCACAACGGCAGGTACCCGGCTGCCAGATATTCAGTTTACTTTCGGAGGTCGCTGTTTAGGAAAAGAGTGGCCGAATTACGTCCTTAGGGCACTAGTTTTTTTTTTTTTTTTTTTTTTTTTGGGGGGGGGAAGCGGTGTTTAACCGAATCACTGCAAGCGACCGGCCGTAAAGTATTCGTATTCTTGTGGCAGTTGGTGTTCAGCTGGGGAAAGGCCGGAGTGCGGAAACCGTGCATTCGATTTTCCTACGCTTAGGGCAGAAGAATATTCGCGTCCTTAGCCTGTGCCGTTTTATAGAACTAAACTCAGTGTCTCCAGATGCTGAGGAATAAAATTAGTGCCCCAGCATTCTGTGAAGATGGATAATCTGCGAAGCTGGGCGTAGTCGACACAGTGCTTGAAACAAACCACGCTTATTCGTAATTTTCAAGTCAACATACTTCCTAGTCGTTTCACTGAATGAAACTCGGAATTACTCGAGCTTTATTCTGGCGAACAAACATGAGGCTGCCTGTTTCCCTCCTGTGGCGTAGCGATCTTAGTGTCTCTGCAGCACACAACCCAATGTGCTCGACCAGTGAAGAAAACAGACAGGTCGCATTTGGCTGTTCCTCGTCCACGTGCAGGCCTCCTGCCAGCCCAACGGACATTTTATCAGTACCAGCATAAATCCAATAGTTTCTCATTCACGCCACCCACCCTCTTCCTTCCGCTTCCCGCATGTTCACGCATAAACCGCCAACCGCTTATGTGCGCGTGCCTAAAGAAACAAGACAAGAGAAAAAAGGAACGCCAGAGTGGTGCCAAGTAAAGCGGCTTTACTGGAATGAAAACTGGGGGTGAGGGGGAGTTGAGACATATACTGCTTTGCAGTAAAAAGAACGCTCCCTATATTGAAAAAGTGGTTTTCACAATTAAATTACTGCATAGCATAACTTTACATTCATAAGACTTCCCCCGTAAAGCATACACCAGCTTGTAAAACTTAAGTGAAGTTAGGCAACGGAAGCAGATAAGCAAAGTAGAAATGTGTTGCAGCGCCAAGCTATGGCTGAGGGTATTATGCCCAAACTGACAAATGCGATAGCCAGTAATTCATGCCGTGAAAGTTAACATATAGTCACATTTTTTATTCATAAAATTGTTACGCACTACCTTGCCTGTTAGAGCAAGATTGTGTGTGAGACTGCTTAACTTTCAGAGAAGCCCCTAGCAGAGTTAATCATTGTTATTTAGGAGAATACGCCATGTATGGGGCTCTTTTATTTGGTGGAGACGAACAACACGCATACGCTTGTGAAAGATGACGACGTACGGGAAGCCAGGAGAGCTCTTGAACCAGAAGTGGAGGGAGCTATGTACCTTTACCCTTTCCAGTTTTTACCGGTCCCCTATTAGCTTGCAACACATCCCTTTTGTTGATTTAAATCCAAGTCGCGGCTGTTGTCGCACACGACACGAGCTGCCATGATTGTTGAGACCTAATCCTAAGATCAAAGTTTGAATCATCACCACAGAATTTGTTCGTCTACCAAGGATCCAAGTCCACCGTGAAGATCAATTTTTAGAACCAAGTGTTCTTAAGGTTTAGTGTTTGTTATTTTTCTTTTAATACGTGCAGAGTTTTCTAATTTTTCGTTTCAAACAAGGAAATTTTCCTTTCATGTTCAAAAAACAAAAAAGCCCGCTGATAGTTTTCCCGTTCCCAGGCGGTGGTCGCTGATCTGTCTTGTCTTCCCCATTACCCCTTCGTTTTCCTGCACCAACCCCCTTTGTACCACTACGTCAACCCATATTTCTACCCCCTTCCCTTCCCTTTCTCTCCCTGCGATGCATATGTGTGGCAGGCTGGGAAACTCTTTCTCTCTAACAGTCACCTCACCAGGCGCTGTGTGTAACAAAGAAGGCTGCGGGCCTCAAAACAGAAAGATGTGTAGGTTGGAGTGAGCCTTTAACGTCCCGCCGCTTTTTTCTTCATGAGAACGCAGCAGAACTTGGCTAGGATTGACTGACCAGGCGAAAAGCACCGTTACCCGAAATGCATGTCCTAGCTGTATTCTCCCGTGCATACATAACCTGCACTAATAGTTGACAAAAGTAAAAATTGAGGTTCCGAAGGAAACACCAGTGAGGACGATTTGTGTGTGAACAGAGCACAGAGCTTGCTCGAACCTGTGCTCAGTCTTTCTGCATTGACACAGTGACCATGAATGCACCTTTTTTAAATAGCTGCCACTGATTGCAAAATCTCCTTTGCCGCTGAAATGTTTCGACATTTTGCTGCCCACTGCATGTACTGGTGCAAAACAACCCTTTCACCAATGAAGCAAACATCATTTTTATGACTATTTGAGCATTTGTGTATACAGTCGAACCCACTTATAAATAAATCGATCGTCCCGCTGAATTTCTTCCATGTAATTACAGTTCGTAATAAGTGGAATAAGGCTTTTCTGCATGGGAAACACGACGCGGATACAGCAGGTGCCCTGACCGAACGGCGGATGGCCTTCGCGCAGCGTTGGCTGCAGCAGAAACACTGAGAAAAACTAGTTCCCATGTCCAGGAAAGCAGGAAATCAGATAGCGGAAACCTGCTATAGGAACCGTCATTTTCACCGCTTCTAAAAGATGCCATCAAATATCAGGTGCGATGTTTCTGCGAACGACTCAAAACCAGACAACATTGGAGCACGTATTTCAAACTTGTAAAATGGCTCAGCAATAATTGAAAAGCTAAGAAGACATTACGCGTCGCTTACGCTTCTCTACCGACCAAAATAGAACTAATGATGTACAACGCACTTTTTTTACACATTAGCTATTGTCTCCTTATTTGGGGAAACACCACTCTTTCAAACATCAAGAGGCTACTCCTATTGTAGAAAAAAGCTTTGTGTGCTATGGCCAACGCACCCTTCAAACCCAGACGGAACCACTTTTCACAAAACATGGCAATCTTAAAGATGTATTTATTTACAGTAATATTTTACCTAACGTGCGCCAAAACCTCGTACACACGGGCGTTTTTGCTTTTCGCCTCCATCAGAAAAGTGGCCGCCGCGGACGGGAATCAAACCCGCGACTTCGTGCTCAGATGCGCAATGCCTTAGCCAGTAACCACCGGGGCGTGTGCCCGGACGTTTTAATAAAATAACGCATTTTTTTCGAAATGTACCAGGTCCACCTTACGCGAATTTGAGGGACAAGGGGAAGTTTATTGCCGCACCTATGTGGAACGCCGTCAAAGCTATTATATGATATATTTAACATGTCGGCGGCGGGGTTTTTATGGACGCAAGTAATCAAACATTACGCCTTGAATTGAGCAATATAGGGGGGATAAGTTTGTATTTGACTCATATTGAATCGATACACTCAAGTTGATGCGGCATTCTGACGAATACTTTATTTAAATTGACTTTCAAGCATGGCGCGATTGAGTTTTTGTGGAAAAGCAATTACAAATATGCAACAGGGTTCAAAACTATCGAACCATACACAGAGAGCAGGTAAGTCCTGTTGTCACCACGAGCAGCTCTTTCCAAATTTTCCCCCAGGATAATTTTCTTGGGCACCCCTGAATACACGCATGAAGCACGCAGGCTCTTTATTGCTTGGCCACGAATCTCCAACACGCTTCACAAGAAGGCTGCTCATATCGTCTTCTTCACCTTAATGAAGTGGTTCGTACTCTGAGAGGGTGGCGCGGGGGATGGGAGAGTGGTGGCTTGCCAGAGCTTGAAAGTGGCGGCTATTTAGCTAAGCACGAAAATGGCAAATATGGAAGAAAAAAAAGCATAACAAGAGTTATTTCGCAGGAACGGGTGAGACGAAACAAAATCATTGTTTCACATCTCTCAGTTTCATTTCGTTCGCTTCTGTCGTTCACATCGTCGTTGACATCTGGGGACAGATCTCTGGCCGACCTCCTAATTGCCGAATGAATTAAATGTACGCCACCCCGAAAAGCAAAAAAATTATTTCCAGAAACACCTAAAAAACAGCCTGATCAGTCGAGCGAAAAGTAAACTCCCATTTGGCAAATAAATGTCGCTCATTTTAATCAGTGAAACAGCAGCATCTACTCTTTTGTGATACGGTCTGCGTGCACGTTTTTGTGGCCCTATCTCAACTGTTTCCTTGCCACCCCATTTTTAGAAAAACGTTGCCGAGTTTTTCTGTCACTGCAGTTTTATCCGAGTTAGTTTTGGTTTCTAGATATGGCTTATGTCGAAAAAAACGCCTGAAGTGTATTCAAATGTTTTGACACAAGAACAATTATCGCAGTGCGGATTCTGCGTCGCTCCAACGCGAAACCGGTAACTGTTTGTATTCAGAGTACAGCCGCAGATGGTGACATAACGTTTACAAGTTTCGAAGGAGCTGTCTCGGGAGTCTCGCCTTTAATTGTCGGTCAGTCATGTACAAAAGGCAGCGCGTATTTTGAAGGTCATTCCATTATCCCTGTTGAAGGAGAAACGGAGACAGCCACCAAAACAAAGTGTTAAAAACTTTAAAACAACGGACAAGACGCTTCGGCTCATGGATGGCCCTGGTTGTTGGCCAGGCCTGGCGCAGGGCGGTCCGTTTTTCCGTGTTCTGTTCTTCCACTGAATTACGTTTGCTACGTCCCTGGAGGGCAGAACAAGTGAAGCTTTGCGCAGCAGAAATCATGTAAGCAAAACGGCCCGTTCTAGCGAACGGAACGCGCCCTGATGCCGACCATCAAGTATGGCTTCTGTTTACAGCTTAGTCGAGTGGGCACGGCGGGTGTTCATCACAAATCGCCGAAATTCAGCGCGTCAATAGCGTGTTGAGCACTGACGAGTGCGTTTTAGCTCTAGAAATTTGTCGTTTGTTAGCGACTGCATTTTCACGGTGTATGAAGAAGGCTGGTGTGTAAAAATCGTGTTGTCTAGGCCACTCCTAACTGTTCACACAAGAGTGAACCCCAGTTCGAACATCATTGGTTCACGGTGACCTGGGATGTTCATTTTTTTGGTGCGAAGTTCTTGTCGTGGCTAGCACGAACCACATGACGACTTCGTGATTATGACGCTACGCCATGGACAAAGTCGACGCCATGGCTGGGTATGACTTCGATCGCTAATCCGCGCCCACGAATGGGCTTGGTGGGCTTGATTACCATTAAAACTTGGAAAAAGCTCAGGAAGGGTTTTTGCACGGCCGAGTTGAACACGTGACTCTCGTAGCTGCCGATTCTTCAGCGTGGTTTCTTGTTCACGGTCACCGTAGCAGGCATATTTATACCCCCACAAATGTTTCAAATGGAGGAGGAATTCTAGCTTGTTTTTATCTCTATAAAAGTGCTGTGCATTGGCTGTGCAGTCAGCTGGCGACCGACCCAGTTTTCGCAGACTTCGAGGCAGCTTTCGCTCTGTGACCGTTGAGGGTCAATTAGAACGTTGTGTGCGTTCCGGTGTTTGCGACGGGCAGCTTCCGCCGAAGCGTTGGTAGCGACCGCACCACCAACCACCACCAGGCGACAGTCAGCTGGTGTGTGCGCATTACGATCACTAGAGACGTGTTTTCCTGACCTCCCCTTTCTTTTAAGTGGTTCGCCTGATATTGACTCCGCAGCATCTACCACACGTCTATCCGTCTGAAGCTGGAGTGTGCGCATAGGTTATCGTCTGCTCGCAAAACAATATCGACCGAGGGGTTGCATGACCGTGTGTTTAATTTATCGTCAGCGCGGCAGAAGCGTTGTGTGTTGCACATTTTTGTGAAAACGTAACTGGAAGGAGAGCTTATACATCTATATACACAATGAACGGCGCTTATCTATTATCAGAGGTGATCTGTACACAATGCAACGGGTTTTGTTCATCGTCCCCATCTTATGGCTGGACGCAGGGCATGGAAGCGAGTAAAGGGGAGAGTTGAGAGCCCTCATCTTTTTATTTCAAGCAAAACATTGTTTTTTGTGTGGTTTCCTACGTTTTGGCTTCCCGTAAGCCCTCAGACAAGAAATAGCTCTGTTCGTGCAAATATTACCTGATCTATTTATGAGGGAGTTAATTAAAACATCCACAAATTAACATTTTGTATTGAGCAGATACGTCTTTTTGCATTCTTTTCTGGAGGTAAGTGCCACATGACCCTACAAATAAAAAATGAGCTTCTTAGTGCACGTATTTATAGATTTAAAAGCTTAGGAATAAAATTAGGAACTTTGTTTTTTCTTTATAGCGGCAATGTCGGAATTTTGACTTCTCCAGACCTTCGTCTTCATCGTAGCGACCAGCTCCTCTTAAACGTAACAACGGTGACGTCTATCGCGATAGGCATCACTGAAGTTGTTGTTGTTGTAGTCCTTTATCAGGCGAGGGAAGGCCATGCGGCCAAAATAGGGGTAGGGGATGGAGGGTAAGGGAGGAGAAGCCCAATTAAAAAGATGATGCGTCCATGAAGACGGCAGAGGGGTTCCCTTCAGACCGCGGAGGTCAGGCTAAGGTGTAGATCTACCATTAGGGGATTTTCACGACCGGAGTAGGCCCGATTCTACACTAATCTTGAAAGACCATTTTCTACGCCGAACAGAGCTGCGTTGGCTCTAGCTTTGTTGGCGAATACTTCCGCGAAGAACAATTCCACAGAACACCAGCACATTTGGTTTCGTTTTTTATTCGCTAGAGGAATTTTTATGTGATGGCGTCAATTCATGCCACCAGGGCCGAAAGGGTTGAGATTGAAAGCCGTCGGACGCACTTCAATGGCTGCAGCGCTGATCTGGAGGGCCGTCAGGTAGCCCTCAAGACTCTGCATACTAAAAATACAGTGCGTGCACCACACATTGTGAACATGAACTGAAATTTTACGTTGGCCTGGTTCGGCACACGATGTTTGATTACCGTAATTACCCGATTCTAACGCGCACTTTTCTTCTGGAAAAATATGTCGAAAAATCGCATGCGCGTTAGAATCGGATACGAAACCGAAACTGCCGAAACAACGGAAATTTCGTCCCGCCCATCGCCATCGCCATCTCTAGATGGCGCCAAAGCTTTTAGCAACGATTTTTCGGATGCAGGAAGCATAGGCGCCTAGGCTTTTCTATCGGGCTTCACACAAACCGTCAAATCGTTCCACTTGCGCGCTCGATAACAGCAGTGGCAGCAGCGGCTCTCACGCGTTCAAAACGAGCAGACGGCTGAAGCGTGCGCCTTAGTCTAGAGAAGCTCGCAGGATGGGCGTGCGAGGCGTGGGCAGCGATCCCATCGACCATGGTTGAACGTCCGTTATGAAGTGTGGCATCGCGAACGCACTTGACGCCACCAAGGACGAGATGTTGCGTCAGCGGAGAGCGACGAGGAGTGAGATGAGTGACATTACTTCGAGAAATAAATCGCCCGTTTCTCTTGCATTCGTTTTTCTTGCTCACAAAGTTCCGTGCGCGTTACAATCGGAGGTGCAAGTTTTTTCTGGTTTTTTGCCGGGAAAATCGGGTGCGCGTTAGAATCGGGGGCGCGTTAGAATCGGGTAATTACGGTAATTGATTGATTGATTGAAGCGTTTAACGCACCGGCGCAACGCAGGCGATGAGGCGCGCCGTAGTGGAGGGCTTCGACTAATTTTGACCACCTTGGAATATTTAACGTGCGCGAAATCTCGTACACACGGGCGTTTTTGCTTTCCGCCTCCATCAGAAAGGCGGCCGCCGCGGCCGGGAATTCACCCGGCGACCTCGTCCCACACGATATTTGAAAAACAGCGCAGAAAACTTCCACGAAGTAGGCGCAACGACAAGCGCTAACGAAAAACTAAGGGAACTGTTATACAGCTTGACAAACAAATAGAGGAACGGATTGGCGTACTCTTTCATGGGTGCCAGAAAGAAACGAACCACGAGAGGTGACAGAGCTTAAAATCAGCAACTACGTAAGGGGAACACGGTTAATGTCTAAAAGAAACAGTGACAAGCTTTCTCTTTTAATTACGAACTCAATTCTCTTACTTTTCTCTGAGATTGCGGTGGTGCGTTCCCCTATATTGTTTGGAGGTCCACCTATGGAGATATGTCCAATTTATTGGACATCCAAAACCACACGACCATACTGCGGCGCATTTTGCGGAAGAACCCACTTGTCCAATATTTTAGAACACTATTAGCACAATCTATGAGGTTTAGTTGATGTTGAGGTGAAGGAGACAGCAGTAGGGGAAAGGTCATGGCGTTGTTCAGCAATGGGGTGTTCTGCTGCGACTCCCGGCGAAATAAGTGCTGGGTGCAGTCTTTCGCGACCGTTTTTATTTTTTATCTAACCTTAACTGAAAATTTAAGGTAGCGTTCTGAATGGGAATTGTTAGTTGCGTGCCTGTTTGCTGTTCGGTGCTTGTGATTTTGTTTTGCATGTTCAACACATTAGACACGAGTGCACAAGGCAGTCATTTGGAATGTACAGCTCACTTCAGTGCGTTAGACGCGCATTCATTTTTTTGTTACACTTGGCATTTCTGCTCTGCTTTCCTGACATTCCTCTTGTTCCGAGCATGAAATAAATGGCGCCTTTTTTGTAAGGGGGACAGGACTTTATGTACGTCAAAAGAACTGAAAGCTTTTTAACAGCATACCTTGTGCCGTCACTGAACAAAAGAAGAGAGTCTGTCGAGCGCACGGGACCAGATGTCTCGTGAGAGCGATAAGGGGTGCGTACCCATAGAGGGGGATTGGCCAGGAAGCAGGCGTAAAAAGGGTTAATGCCCACAAAATGTACACTTTACAAAAATTTGTAAGAACAATTTCGGGCTCATTTTTCTTTGTACTTTTTAGCATTTGCAGAATTATTGGTTATTGTAATGTTCTTCAAGCATTTGTAATAGTTTCATTCAGACGAGTTGGCTTGTTTTACGGCAAACCAACTAGCTTAAAACATACCTGATAAAGTCCTAGTCCCAAGCAGTTGGACATAGTGTCCTACTAAAACTGCGGTTGTTACTGAAATAACAATTATCTCTTTTCATCTGTGTAGACTACAGTTCTTAGTTTAAAACTCTCACAAACATCTCTCAACACAAATAAACCCGGAATTCATAGGTTGTCAAATCCAACATAAATTTCCTTAGTCGTTCGTCGGCACTTGTGGTTGTCTTCCCTTTCGTATATTTTTTCTGAGCTGTTTTTCAAGCAAAAAGAAAATGTAGTTCCGGCAGCGAGACCAAGATTCAACCCCTGTCACATAAAGGACTGACACAAAAATGCACCAGCGGGAAATTGTTTTGAGTTTTTAAATATATTTCTTTCATATTTTATTAACAGCAGTACGATTGACAATGAATACCCCTACGAAACTTCCTGTCTCTTCACGACTTTACGTACTGTTCTGGATATACGTTTCACTGGGCCCTCCACAACGTACCCTTGACATGTAATCACCTGTCTCTAGTCACTCATGTCCCTTGTATTTCGACCTATTTTTATGCCACGCTGGTTCAATTTCAGTCAAGTCCTGATATTCGTTTTTTATATTTATTATTTTTTCTATGTCTAGATTTGTTTGAAAATTCATTTTACACGGTAATAAATTGTCACTGAGCTGTGCCCTGTAGGTAGGAAAATTTTTTTCCCTACACGATGCATAGCTTTCCCCTTTAATGGGCATGTTCCGCTCACCGTGTAGAAGCACGAACAGTCCCATCCAAATTCACCAGCCGGTAAGCGTTCGTCACCACTGCTAAATTTTCTTAAAAATTTCCATTGCCCAGGCTAAGTGACAAGTCCACCTTTTCACTCTCCTCTCCCGGCACTAGTTTAGTTCTGTGAAACAAGAAAACATTTTGTTCTCGATTTTTAATTGACGCCGGTTGCGATTACTTGGTGAATGCTAGTGCTATGGATTTGTGCGCTAAGAGCGAAATTATACAGGGTTTAAGGTAGCCCGGTGCCGCGAGTATAAAGAGGATATTCGGATACCGCACCATTGGTTTTGCGGTGTCGTTGCCCTCGTCGGTTGAAGTCACGTTTCCGCCGAAACACCACCTGCTTCCGTCTATTTAGAGGACATTTCCTATCGCGTGCAGCCAATATATCTTTTGATCATTCCCAGGAAAATATACGGCAAAGCCACATCTTTCTCCTGCAGGGTTTAAGTAAATCTCATTGATGCGTGATGGCAAATATTACCAACGCCGCTGTTGGGATAGCCAAAGCAGTGATAAGTCCCAGAGATTTTGTTGCTTTACACGGTGCAACAACTTGAGCCACATATGTTCTCGTAACATCCTGAAGGTTTTTGTAAAGATTTTGTTTTACAGCAGGGACGACGTTTGTATTCGCCGCAGCACATCTTACGTTATTCAAATTCATATGTCCTGCTGGGATTTTTCGCCTGACCTTGTCATATATTTTACGCCTTAGAAATACAAATCTTACGTTATTCAAATTCAAACCTCAAACTTGGATTATATGTCTAACCTTGTCTTACATGTTACACCTTGAAATACATATTATTTTGCCCCGGTGCCCCTAACAATGTTGTCGAATAGAAACTCCGTCAGTGTTTTGAGGCACCGATACTTGCACGTATGTCGCTGAACAGATCTTTTTATCCTGGCGTCACTATCCGTAAACATATTTGTGCACTCAAAGTTGGGTCTTATTTGAACAACCACCAACCGCACATTCCTTCACAAACCTTCCCGACCAGTTAAAATTATTCTTAAGAAAATCCCTGGTGGCTCAATCTTTGGTCACTTTATTGATGACGTGGTTACGAAGGAGTTTGCGTTTTTGTGTGTTTCCTCTTAGATGGTTGCTTGGTGTAACAAGGACATGAGGATTCGAGGAGCTATAGAGGAGCACTAGGGCCAGCATTCATTCGGCACCAGTAGAAGCGAGCTGTGCTGGCCAATCTTGCCGCCCCCTTCATTCGACGGGCGTAAAGCAATTAAGCCAATCAGTGCACTTTTTATAAATGCCGCCAGCTATGGCGCTACTTTCCGTATCCTCCTCGCTCGATACAACAGGGTACCCCACGTAAATGAAGATCTCGAATGACCCGATCTCTGCCAATGTTACTTCCGTGGCGTTACTTCTCATGTCATGTGCGTGAAGTCAGTATACATATCATTTCGAACTCCGCGCCTCCAGTGACTTTATGGCGGCCATTAGGGCTACGTATTTCGGTGCGCGCGTGCAGGTGTGCCGGTTTGTGTGCCTGTGCGGCGAGTGTTTTGTGTGTTCAGTGAGTCGCAGTTGTACTCTACTACAGCGCAATTCTTTCCCACACTTATACCCTATTTCTTCACTGAGCGCGAAAGATGCCAAATCATCTGCCATGCCCTATCCTTCCACAGTAGTGGGCATACACAATGACAACAATGGAAGTGTCTTAAAACCTGGCACGTACATCCTGCGCTTCACTAACAAAGTGCTGTATTCGTCGCAGGTCTCTAAGAGTATAGGAAAGCAATCCTTCAAGCTATGAGCCAACCACACACACCAGGCTACCCTCCTGGCGGAAACAAACCATCAAAGGGAAGCTCTCGATCAGGGGAAGTCAATTCTCCGGGCGCAGGATCAGCACAAAGAGGAGCCTATCCACTCCAAGGAAATGAAGGTAGTCCATCGTTCAGTGGTCACCCTGGATACTTGCCTATGCGTCCCCTTGCGGTGCGCAACTGGAAGGTATAGTAGGCTGGTGCACACTCACGGATGTGTATAGACGCGGAAGGACTCTAAACACAGCTTTAGTGGCTAAATTGGTAGGGTGCTTATTTTCTGACCCGAAAACTATACGATATTCGCCAGATTATAAAGCGTAGAGCTAAAGTAAACAAGAATTGGCATATCGCTGTGTATCTGAAGAGTCTGCAAACACTCAATCTACACAAAATAAGGCAACTTTATGATGGCTGACAGGATAAACTTCTTCAAGGAGACTAAACAGGCGCAGTCGAGGCATATGATGTGGAAGAGATTTTGAAGAGGCATATGATTTGGAACATATCTTGAGATAAACATCTTCAAAACTGGAAGTAAGTCCTCATAGTGATATAATGAGGGGTAGTACACGATCCGACGCCTTTTGAATGAGGTTAAATATAGCAGAGTGTGCAGATTCCTACTGGAATAAATAAATAAATAATGAATAAAGCAACAAAAAAACAACCTGCTTTATATAGGCATTTACGTTTTTGGTAATGTCACACCACTACCTGTCTCGGCACTGCAGTGCTTGTGGATGCGGATTTAGTGGAATTAGTTGAAGGTTATAGAGAATATTGATTGGAGGTCGCTTCTTAATATTGTACTGAGATTTATGCAAGAAGTCTTCTTGCGGACTGCTTTTCTTTTTTGCGAATTTTCAACTCTTGTCGGTGTTTACAGCAAGGTATATTTGCAACACCTGGAGGTTTACGCTGATCGGTGCACTTGCGTTCAAGCTTGATCTCGTGTTGCCTAACTGACCGAAGCAATAGTGCTCTATTAAAAAATGTATTCCATACTTCACACAGTGGTATAGTCACAAGAACCAATGGAGAGATGATGCTGTCACAGGCTCATGAACCTTTTCGAAGGACCTGAATGATGAAGCGAAGATTAACCAGTTCGGCTATGCCAACCACTCATCTATTAATACGCATCACGACACTGATCTTATTGGACAAGATAGGCCCTACGGCATTAGAGGAGTTGCACAAAAACTAATCAAAAGCTATTTGACAGATCGTAAGCTATTTGTATTGCTAGGTGCCACGTCGTCGATTTTCGTTCGATACAAGTGGGAGTACCCCAATGGTCGACACTTGGTCCTCTCCTTTTCTTCCTTTATAATAAGGATATTCCCAATATTTCTCACACTCAAGAAATAGTCTTCTATGCAGAGGACACAAATGTTCACTACAAATAGATGCGAATAGTTGGCTACGGGAACTCTCTCATCGGGTTTGCACTAATGAATTGCAGTTAAATATAAACAAAACAAAGTACGTTATGTTCATAGCCCCAAATACACCCCTGTCAGAAAATTTTCAACTTTGCTTCCGCAATAACTTAATACAATCCACTAACACTACTAAATTTTAGGCGTGTTTTTTAACGAATATTTATCCTGGAATGAAGACATCGATCATAAGAAAATAAAATTGTCACGCATAATAGGCGCATTGTGGAAGATAAGGAACCGAATTCCCGCAAGGTTTAGAACCAGCATATATTCTGCCATGATTCAGTCACATTTGCAATATTGTCTAGTAATTTGGGGCACTACAACAGATTCCAATTTGCGTGCACTGTTTCAACTCCAAAAAATATCTATTAGAGCATTAGAAAACTTAAGATATACGAATAGTGTTGGAGATGTTTGCGCCAAATATAGTATGATCGATGTGTTGTAGCCTCACAAGCGCAAGCTTGAGATGTACATGTTCTCACACATAAAGGAAAGTCGGGATTAGTTTAAACATGCATATCTAACCAGAAACCAGTTTTTCAAATTTAGAACTCGTCAGCACAAAACGCCGAAGATCCGAACCAATTACGGCTTTCAATTTTTGCACCACCTAATTCCTAGCCTCTTGAATAAAAACAAGGACTTAATGGACATAAATGATCAGTGGCCATCTCTTAGTTGCTTCAAGAAATCATTGACTTCGTTTGTATTTTCTGTGTGATGCTGTCTGCTTACGTTTTTATTTTGCAATGTAACCGCGGTTTTGTATATCATATACGTTTTTTTATCTATATATAATTCCTAGTACCTACTCATACTGCGTGTATTTTTTCTGTGTTTCTATTGCAGTTGAACTTGTTGCTGTTTCCCTGTTATGCAGAATGCAAGGAGTCAGGAACTCAGACAGGTGCAGTTTGGCACCTTTTGTTCCTGTTCCTTCAGTTTGCTCTATGTAAGAAAGTGAGAATGCTAATAAAAATACCAAGTCAGTAAAGAGGCATAAATAAGTAATTTGAGGACGTGCAGAGCTGTTCAGACACGCACTGTGCCTTAGACTTCGGAGCTGCCTTAGTGCCGGCACCTTCTTCTATGATCAAGTGAATACAATTTACGGTCGTAAGCAGTTTCCCGGCGACCACGTTACATGCTTGCGTGCTTTCTAACAACAATGGAGTACAGCTTCAGCGTAACCACCCCGAAAATTCGAAGAAAACAAACAAAAAATGAGTCAGTTCCACTCAGCCAGGAAGCATTCAAGTAACAAGCATTCATTCGCAAAAGTGCAGTGGCGCCCCTTAGTGATAAGTTTTATGTTTTATATCAGCCTTGAACTGACACTTCAAGTAGTCAAGAGAGATCACTGCATCTCCTGAAAATGCCTATAATGAGACGCTAAAGTGTTTTCCATAATTTGGCGTAATAAGGCTTTATTTCAGGTATTTTCCCTTATAATACAATAATGTGTACTTATATACAGCCATCTAATGGGCAGATGGGCAGATGGGCAGATGAGATCAAGAGATGAGAGATTAGATGAGAGATTAGATGGGCAGATGAGATCAAGAAGTTTGCGGGGATAAATTGGTCACAGTTGGCACAGGACCGAGGTAATTGGAGAATAATGGGAGAGGCCTTTGCCCTGCAGTGGGCGTAGATAGGCTGGTGATGATGATGATGATGATGATATACAGCCAAGCAACGGCAGCCTGCGTGGCGGCAGCGCAGCGCTGAGATCACCCCTGCTATATTGCATATGTGTAAAGTGTGCCCCTGAGGCGCAAAAGAGATGTCATCGGCATCTTAACGCGAGGGGTCCAGCTTAGTTTGATCCCGACCAGAGGACGTGGTGATCTTTTCGAAGCCGCTTTTGGTTGAATTGTACCATGTGAATGCAGTGGGTAGATACCGCTACCCCGGAGAACTACCACGGTTAGCCGGCTCTATGAAGTGCGCCAGGCATCAAAACTTCCCCACCCCAAAGCACTCCTAATATTGCCTCAAAATGTAGTGAATTAAACACATCACTATTGAATCTTGGAATGGATATGTGGGTTTTACGTGCGGCGAAATGCTCGTTATGTGGACGGTTCAACATTAATCGCCACCCAAACTCACCGGTGAAATTTGTTGAACAAATAAATCGTGGAAGCCAGTGCATTCATTCTGCGCACGGGAATTCATGTTCTGGATTTTATACTCGTGTGTCGTCACAATACAATCACCCCTTTAGGACATTTTTCGGTTACTATGACTGAGAGGATTGAAAAATCCTCGTTGTTATTCTACATGTATGCTACTAGAGGGAACGTACCTCTCGTCTCACTGAATAGACACTTGTGCAATTACCTTGATCAGATTTCTTCTGTACCACTCAGTTCGCGTCATTACCCGGCTCTCCTTTCATAGTACCGTGGTTCGATTTCCTGTCAGCGCAATGTTTAACCAGCTAAATAAGGTTTGAATGAATTTTCGGGGTGAATGAGGCACTATAGTGAGCATTCATTACAGGGTTTCAATGTTTAGGCAGTAGGGCATTTAAGGATTCATTCCGCCGCCCTTGGTAAATAATATAACTTCTCGGTAACACGAGGACAGAGAAAAAGTGACAGATAATACAGGTCACAGCGTCTTTCTGTGCCTGCTTTTGTGTATTCGTGTTACCGTGCACTTGTATTGTGGATCACTACCAACTCGCCAAATTCACTGTACGCCCTTGGTGAGCCATTAACGGCAGAATTTTTGTCACGTAGTGATCTAGTGGATTTTCACTATTACATCTCATGATAAGAATAAATGCGGCACAGGCGTTTACAACCCTGTGAAGATCAGAAAGAATAACGTACCATGGTCCTTCCGGGACTCAACATCACCATAAACACTGCACCAGGTTCATTGCAGGGTGAAAGCCTCTCCCATCGACCTCCAACCGCAGCTCTCTCGTGCCGCTCAAGTCCATTCTTTGCCTCCGAAGTTCGTTGTTTCGTTGCTTCATCGAGTAATAGGCCTTCCCCTTCTTCAAGACCAGTCCTTCGCTATCCAGTCTACTACCTTGGCTGTCCACGGGTTGTCATTTCGCCTACTTACGTTGCCTGTGCGATTGCATGTTTTTCTTTATTTGAAATATGATATATCTTCTGCTTTATTTGGCTCTCTTATCAAAAAAGCTTGTTTCCTCTCCTTCAACGTTACTCGTATTCTTTCTGCGGCCTCATGACCTAGCCTCAAGTTGCCTTGAGGTTGTTTTGTAAGGTGCCTAGGTTCGCCTTCGTGAGTCATCACTACATAGATAGACGCATTGGCTGTATTTACTCTCCATTAGTTCTACGTATGAGAGTATAAAACAAGATAGACGCATTGGCTGTGTATACTCTCCATTTGTTTTATACTCACCTACGTAGACCAGTGTACGAGGTTAGGAGTAGCACCCAAGCATCCTGTCTGCCCAGTGGGTGGACTGAGCCTGTGGACATAGTATGGCTGCCAATTCTGAGAAAACATAGCTGTGTTTGATCACCACGCATTGGTTAAACTTCATCAATCCTGGGTTCATCTTGCATCATCAAGCCAGGGTTCAACCATGAGCGTGGTTATAACGGCACGATCTGCACACTTGTGTCCATGCAAAGTAGAGACCACCCTGAAGAGTGTTCTCTTCAGGAGACTTCCCAATTTGTAAAGCTCAGATGTTCTTCCACCAAGTGAGGTTACGTCTGCACGTTTACAATACGACAAACTTCTCTGGAATTCATAATTGAAATGTGAGCAGCCGTCACCAGTATCAGGAAGTGGCTGCGGGCCTGGCTTGCAATGGCCTGCTGCTCACTCATGTTACGCTAGCAAATGCACCGCTTTATGAATTGCGTCGGGAGAATAGCAGAGATATAATATTCCGACTTTTATGACACTTCTAGCAACCTCATTGTCAAGCGCGTTTCCTAAATGATCCTCCGAAACTCACTAAATTATTACACCTGGCCCCGTAAGGAAGGCCATCTTGAACCAGGTAGCAGCGGCAGCGGCCGGGCCTTTGTCCTGGACTCCGAAAAGGCGTTGTGGTGTGAAGACCGGGGCTGTGGAAGTGGATCTTTTTGTACATAGAAGAGTACCGGTACCCCGGACAAAGCATTTCCTTTTTTGTTTCTAATAGTACCTAATGCGCTGTTCTGAATTGCCACGAGGTAGAGAATGGGTGCTATACCCGGTGACAACTTAAGAACGGCACCGGAAGTTGCCGCTGTGCCTTATCACCGTAGCCGGATGTTTCTCCGCGCGGCGCAAGTAGGGCGTTACTGGGAATATTTTGAACATGGCGTGAGCCGTTCCCGTGATTTTTTCGACTTAATATGCTTATAAACGACTCCAGTGACGACAAACAAACTGCGTGAGACAAGGCAGACGATATCACGCATTCATAGCAAACCCCTTTCAAAACTCGCGCGCACTGACGTCACGGGTCCGGCGCTTTGGCGCAGTGATACACTACATGAGGTGGTGCCGTTCTTGAGTTGTAACCGAGTATAGTTGGTCATTCCGGCGTTACGCGATTCCTGGCAGCTTTCCGTACAGTTCACCCCAAGGACATGAGCCCAGACTATAAGGCCGCACCAGGAAGCGGCCTAGTCTGCTACCCGCCACCAGCAGGCTTTGTTTTAATGTGGAGTTATCAATGCTTCACTTGTGGCGTTCAGTGTTGCACCAATTGAACTGCGGAAAATGCAACTTACACAATGTGTTTTACGAAACGATGATGATAACCCAAGGCACATAACGTGGAAGTCGTTTATTTTTCCCATGACACGGTGGTTTCTACGGAGCAGCACAGGGCGCCGGGTACAGCGCAGTTGGCAGCGGCATCGGAAGCCCTTCCGGAGGCGCTGGAGCAAAAGTGAGTTTCTGAACTCACATCTAATGTCTGCGAGGCAGACCACTGTTTTTATCAATAGTTGCAGAGTTTACATAACCGAATGATTGAAGAGAGGCTTTGTTATCAAGTCAATACAACAAAGCAACTTTCCCGCAGCGCTTCGGCTTTTGGTTCGCCAGTTTATCTAGATCCCTCAGTTTCTGTAAACGTAAAATTGCGTGATGGGCTTTATGATTGACCATATTTCTTTATGTGTGTATACACCCCGGCAAGCTTTGCGCCTGAAATCTATTTAAATTAAATAACACTACTGCGGCTATACCATACCAGTGGGCTGCGGTGCTATTTTTCCTGTTGTCTTTAGTTGTGCAGCAAACATCTTTTCATGTTTTTTTTCAAAATAAGCCTTACAAATTAGACATTTCACTAAAAGATTGGTAGAACAAAATAGCTTCTGTTCAGAGCAAATATGCTCAAAACACAGAACTTGATAAAGAGCCGCATTTGTGCAAATGTTTTTATTTAGTAATATCGGAATACGAGCGATTTGGGCAGATGTGTACTTAAATGCAAAAGCCCGGTCTAGCCCAGGGACACAGAAAGGGGAAGACCCGAATTTTGACGACCAACAGAATTCTTAATTTATTCTTAAACACATAAACATGAGCGTCTTGAATTGTGTTTTTCCTGAGCAAATTAGAAAATCATTTGATAGAAACACAGGAGTTGTTCAATTTTTCAGTCACTAGTTAAGATTACGCTTTCGTTTTTAACTTTAAACGTTTCCTCTCGTCTGTGTTAAACACCTCATTGCAGAGGAGCTTCGTTATGTATGTATGCAGGTATGCATATATGTATGTATGTAGGTATGTAGGTATAATTGAATGTATGTGTATGTGTGTGTAATGTATGTATGTATGTATGTATGTAAGAAAAGAAAACTTTGAACAAGGTAAACGCCCGATTGTTGCCAACGTTTCAGCCCTGACGAAAGCAAGTCTCTTTGCTGAAACGTTGGCAACAATCATGCTTTTACCTTGTTCAAAGTTTTCTTTTCTTGTGTTCTCTACCATCTTCAAAAGTTCTACTGCTCCCTAGATTGTATGTATGTATGTATGTATGTATGTATGTATGTACATACCGACGTATGTCGGTATGTATATGTACGGTATGTATGTATACATGTATGTATACATGTATACATGTATGTATACATATGTATACATGTAGACGGTATGTATACATACCGACTTAAAAAGACTTTCCCGGAAGCACCAAGGGTTACCTACCGGAGAAACAGGAATCTAAAAGATATTTTAGTACATGCTAAAACAGGGCTTTCAAAGCAACCAGTCATAGCCAGCTGCTCCCGCCCCAGATGCAAGACTTGTAGGCACCTGCAAACAGACTGCGTTGTAAAAAGCACAGCCAGTAATTATGTCCACAAGATCAATTCAAGTTTTACGTGCACTTCATCCAACATTGTGTATATGTTGGAATGCTCAATGTGCCACAAACAGTATATAGGTGGAACGAGTCAACCTATAAGCCTACGGCTTAATGGTCACCGGGCAGATACTCTTGGCAAATCCTTCATAGCTGTAGCGCAGCATTTCAACTAACCAGGCCACAATTTTGATGACCTTAAGTTATATATACTTCAGTCAAATTTTAAGTCTCCTAGGGACAGGAAATACCGAGAATCCTACTCAATTCATAAATTCAACTCCATGGAACCTGCTGGAATTAATGCGTCTAAGGGCAACTTGGAATCCTTGCGATATTCACCGGGAATACAGCATTAGGCATTTTCGTGCATATACCTCATCCAAAGACTATGACCGTTCACTCTGCTCTGTACCTGGTCACCTAATTTCTTTTTTTTAATTCCTTAGCGTCTAGCTTAATACTCGCCCTCATCCCTCCAACCTTTGCTTTTGGAATTCATTTTTTTTTACTTCGCGTGGTCTTGTGCCCCGTACGTCACTCTAACTTTATCTTTTCGTTTTTGAGTTTCAGGACAGGCCTGTTCCAGGAATGTTGCCGCGGGTGACACGTGCCATTTCAGTTGCCGGGTCATTGCTTTTTCTTTTGTGTGTGGGTTTATGTGGTTTCCCTACCTGATTTTGTTCTCCCTTTGTTTTCTTTTTTCCTTGACCTAGTTAGTTTTCCCCCCGTCTCTATCTTTTCTTTTGACCTGAGGCTTGCAGATAGTTTCTGATAAGAACCCCACCCTCACCGCCTGGTCTGCTTCCGGCGGTTCTGAGATCCTTTCCCTAAACCCCGCGGAGGGTCAATAAACACCCTCTCATCCTCTCTCCAAAAATTCCATGAATATCAACCACCAGCTGACTTCCGTGTGACCTACTTCGCGGCTTAAACTAGACAACCTTCTTGACCCCTCAATCTCTCCCCCGACACACTCCCAAACAAATCAGCTTGCTCAATTTCCCTTCCATCTTTCCCTTCCTTTCACCTGGGGTCCTACCCCTATATAAACCGTGCCTGCCAGGCGAGAGATTGCCCTGAGGAAAGCAAGTTCTCTTTGCTGAAACGTAGGCCACAATCGTGCTTTTACCGTGTTCGAAGTTTTCTTCTCTTGTATGTATGTATGTATGTATGTATGTATGAATGTGTGTGTGTGTGTATGTAGGTATGTATGTATGTAAGAAAGTATGTTGGTATCTATGTAAGAATGTGTGTAGGTATGCATATAAGTGCGCATCTGTGTATTTACAGGGGGAATTTAAAGAAATGCGAAAAACGGAGCGCGCAGCCTCCGACGCATGCTGCACCATCCGGCTGCAAAGCCAGCAAACGGCGCGGATACGTACTTCTTTGAGAGCGTTTCAGAGTGTAGCCTACATTTATGGTAAATGCTTGATGAAGACGCGACGCGGGTAGTTTATTTTTAGGGGCATTTTCACGCTGCGTCGCCAATGAGCAGGATGGTGATTAAAGGCTATAGTGCTAGCTGCAATCAGTCTGCTGCGCGCTCGTCTCCCGAATGTAGTAGATAACAGGATGCTCAGTGGCGACAGAGCATAAAAAGGTGCCTCGACATATATAACCGACGTTGACCTTTTATCAAGCATTTCTCCTAACAGTTGGCCACACTCTCAAACTCTCTGGCAGTGCAGCCAGGTGGGGCGGCTTGCGTCCTAGTTTGTGTGCTCCGTTGTTTGTATTTATTTTAATTAGCACTGTACTTAGGTGCAGTGTGATGGCGAAGAAGGTGCAGTGTGATGGCGAATAAATATTATAGCTTCAGTGAATGACGCACAAAACGTTGATATTAAGAGCGAAGCTGTCTGGCACTCCCTAATCGCAAGGCTAAGCTTCATACAACGTTTCAAATCCAGCAGGTAAATTCCCGTTCGACCCAATGGAATGTTAATGTTTCAGTGCTCGCCCGATCTACAGCAAACTTTTGCAGCATTGAACTTAAAACACTGCCACGAAAGGGCTCCACGAGAACTTTGAAAAATTGTGGTCAAACATTTTTTTCAATGCGCTTTCATTTTTTTTCTATAACAAAAATGAAGCCTCCATAAATTTTCAATAAAAGAAACGTGCAAATATCACCTATCTGTAGAATTCTTGATTCAAATGCCTCTGATATTTTATTTTACCTCAGCAATGTTGACAACAATAAATAATCTGAATAGATGCAGTAGTTAAGCAAATATTCACCTATATAAATGTCTCGTACAAAAACTCTTCAAACATCCAGCACGTGTGCTTGGCGCTTTATCTCTACTCCGCGCTATCGCTGCGCCCGCGTTACCACGCCTCGACCCATAAAACAACGACCAAAAACGGTTCGCTGGAATGGTTGCCCGCAAGCACCGATGTTTTCGTCACGACTGCTTAAAGAACTGAAGGCAATTAGTTTGCATGGCAAACCCGCCCTCTAAAGATCCCGCCTTGAGGGGCTATTGGCGCGCCAGAAAAAAACAACCTCCAGCGCCGTTTGCAGACACCGCTTACAGCGAACACCCATGCCACAAGTTTCGCACTTTGGACTAAGCCGTTTTTTACTTGTGTTTCGCATTTTGTACAGTGTATAATTCTCCTTTGCAAAAGGTCACCATAATAAACAAGTTGGTTAGAATATTGCTTAATTCCATAATTAAAGATGCGCCGAAATTCTTGCTGAAGTATCACCATCAGGCGTGCATCATTAGAACCATGCTCGGTATGTTGTTCACGAACTTAACGTATACATTCGTCATGAGTACTGACGAATATTCAGAAATAGTTTTTATGTCGGCACACGGCAGTTTATTGTGTTACTGCTTAGCAAACCTCTGGAGCTTTAGTATGGTTCTCATCAGTGGCAGAAGAAAAAAAAAACAGTCGTCTTCTTGGGCCACGTGCGACCAACTTCAGTGACGTCACAATAGCAAGTTTTTGTATTCAGGCTATCTGAGCCTTCGAAATTCAAATTGTCGCATTGTTATGACGAACGTTCGCTTCCTGTTTTTTGGCGATGAAATTGCATCGGACAAATTTGCTAGCAGTAAGCTACCTGTAGCCAGTCTGGGCTATCATGGATCGTCACACCGAACATCAGGCAAGAGTAGGGGAGGATAGTGCAAGTCGTGCTTTCAACACATTTTCTACTTAAAAGTGAAAAACAAAAACAGCTCAAAAGTCTTGGGTGTTCCCGACGATTAATATACGCTTACCTGGTAAGGTTTACAAATGATAAAACTAACTTCTCTCTCATTTTAACATTTCACGTGGACCAAAAATACAACAAAAAATCAGTTCGGAACTTGGAGTTCCTAGGCCTGCTTAGAGAAAAAGTAACAAGAAAACAAGTGGGCTAACATTTTTTCAGATACCAATAAAAGGACAAGCTCTACTTGCCACTGTCTATTATTAATTATCAGCATTTTGCCTCTACCTGTTTAGAAACGGACGTTCCTCCGGCGTGAATGCCTCACCGGCTTCTACTTTCCAGAGACATTTTTTTGCTCTCTTATTAGCTCCCTTTTGCTCCCTTACTTGGTTCCCTTATGAGCTTCTCATTACTGAGCAAATCGCCATTTTTGTTAATGTTTAATAACTCTCCGGCTCATTGGTTCGTGTCCTCGCCTTTGGCGTGTGTTGTGTTTCCAGGAGTGATGCCTAATTATTTCGTGATAGGGGGTTGACAGCCTGTCACCTGTCCGTCTGATTCTCAATCTATTGCTTATGGCACCCTAGCTTCCCCGCGGTCACATAAGTTATAGAACATACTCTCCCACTTCGCTGCTCTTTCTGTAAGCTTCGTTCTGAAAAAGACCCATCTCCAAAGTAATAGGTCACTTGCAGCAGCAGTTATCGATTGATTGTAGGGTATTATCGCGCCGACGCAGCGCAAGCGATCAGGCGCGCTGTAGTGAAGGCCTCCGGGTTGATTTTGACCACCTGAGGATCTTTAACGTGCACCGAAATCTCGTACACACGGGCGTTCTTCGCTTTTCACCTCCATCAGAAAAGCGGCTGCCGCGGCCGAGAATCGAACCCGCCACCTCGTGCTCAGCAGCACAACGCCTTAGCCACTGAGACACCGCGGGTAGTTGCAGCAGCAGTTAGCCTCCAAGTTCAAGTCACAGCATTGGTTAATGCTCTAGGGGATTCGGAGACCATTGTTCGAATACTCCCTCCCAATACTGACCTTCGGACACGCACACGCACACACACGCACGTAGGCAAGCAAGCACACACCCGGGCACGCACACGCACGCCCACGCGCCCGCACGCACGCAACATATGCGTGCGTTCGCGCGAGCTTCGATTTATTCGGTGTCACCCTTTCTAGAGCTCAGTTATTATTTCTTTTGCGCCTTCTCCATCGTTTGGAGCTACCAGTGTCGTAGGTGAATTCTGCGAAACCAAGTTTTTAATACTACAGATACTGTTGGCAATCACTCTCTACCCGGCGTCAAAGTACTATAGGTGTACTGTTTTTTTAAGCTTACACATTCATTTCCTGTATAAATTAAACGGTAGTATCTCGATACCAAGCTTGGCAAAGTGCACTTTCCGGAAATTTCCTGGTATGTGCTATATTCATGCGTATTTTACAGGGCGGAACGCTGAAGCCATACCCAAACTTCAATGCTCAAACCGACGCACAAGCTCTAAGGGCTGCGATGAAAGGAAAAGGTTAGTTTATGAATCAAACGTTTTCTAACGTTTTTATGTTTTCTGCTGTCAGAGAGTTACCCTCCTTCATTTTTGGACATAACTTCGCGTAGCATGGTTATGCACTGTTTTCGTAAATAGGATTTTGGAAAAAAACTACGAATGTATTTCACAATGTGACTGCGCTTACACATTTCCTCTTTAAGCTGGTCTTATTGTTCGGGAAAAAAAACATTTGTGCACTACTCGAGTGTGATGTAGGTTAACACGCTATACGAGACGAGTGATCAGGCAGAACTAATAGCGGTGTCCTAAGCTCCAGAAATAGGTAGCGCCAGCTGCTGTGCTGGGGAACTCTGTACCATTTTTGTATTTTCTGTATTTTTAAAAATTTTGTTAGACAAGATATCTTAATTTACCGCATTGCAACTACTTAGACGTGAAGTCTTTCAAGTATTTTTTTTTCTATTTCTATACCCCAATTACGCATTTTTGTGCTAATGCAGGGTGTTACACGTTTGGGACTTCAGGGGTGCTCGTTAAAAAAATGATTGCGTTAAGGGGGAGTCACTTGATCACAATCCTCTGGGACTTATTAGTTCACGGCCCACGGGCTTAAAAACATCACTTATGAATAGGAAACGACTTAGAATTTCATAGAAAAAGTTTCTAATGGCCTAGTTTACTTCTTTTAGAACATACATCCCTTTTTATTGAAATAAAAATAACCAAGAAAGTTTCCTTCATCTATTTTTCACTACATGGGGATAGCTGCCTCGCAAGTGAGAGTTTTGTGGATTTATTTCTCCGCCGAAGTCACATTTTAACAAGCAATCTAGGCCGTTGCGAACAGTTGTATGTATTCGTAAATGTTTTCGTAATCGTGCACAATGGTTTATAAGCCGAACCCGTCTCGTAAGAAGGTTAGTAGCTGACTCCCCCCTAACGCATTCTTGTTGTGGACGAAAGTAGAGATAGCTGGAGGGCATCTGTAATAATAAACGCCGCAGGAAAAAACTGAATAAACAACGGACTCTAAAATATCCCGCTGCTTTGAAACCTTTACTATGTCTTTGTGTTCTATGCAGAATTTAGGCTCTGTATAATCTGGCATGGCACACGTTATGGGCGCAGACTTTGCGCATGGAAATGTTTTGTAGCGTGAACTACATTGGCCGAGGTTGAGCAGTTTCGTTTGGCTCCTGAAGAGCCGTGCTGCGCATGCGCGAGGAGCAGTAACAACACATGGCGCACAGAACGTGGCTCGCTGCCCGGCGTATATCACCCACACCACGCGCCCATCCTCTTCGCCGACGTCTGTTCCGCACATGGTGGTCCGGTCCACTTGGTGATCACGCGAGGGGTGGCCGGGTGTTCACCAGATGGCTCGTGCGTCGCAGCAACACCGGCGTGCGCCTGTGGAACCAGCTTTGCTACGGGGAGATTGGTCACCCTGCGCCGGACCGCTTAATAAATATACATGTGTCCCATTATGCGTACACCGTGTGTATCATTGAAAGAGTAGTAAACGTGATAATCAAGCTAATCCTTGACAACCAGGAAAGCTAAGAATACCCACTTGAACCTTAGCTCAAGCTGCGCATATCTTGACATAGCCGAGCTAAGCCCCTCCTAATTTTTCTCATTGCGTCTCAGATAGCGCAACATGCTGCTGTCACTTCCTCGGGTATTACATCACATAGGTCTGCCGAGGATACCACAGCGATTAAAATAAGTGATTTCTTACTAGGGTACCTGGGTATTCACGAATGGGCATTGTCTGCGCTTTTTGGGTAGCTTGGTCACTAATACCTTGGGGCCGAACGGGCCAATTCGCGCCCTTTCCTTTGATCTAAGCACGTTTATTTGAGGCAATGCTCTCTAGCGTTACGTGTGCATACTATAAAATTTAAGGTAGGAAACTTTACGGTAGGCTACGCGAATTGTTCCGTCTAATCAACTTATGTCGCCAAAAATATCAAGAATGCGATAAAACTGCACCAGATCTTGCCGTTCTCTTTTCTTTATTTGCCATTCAGCAATAGATGCTCCAGAGAACACAATATTGCATACGCTTAAACTAATGCGCATGCGGAAAACGCGTGTGCTTGAGCCGCAAACGTGTATGCTGCGAAAAACCTTGTAATTCATACAGATTACTGTTCTTTCTCTTTCCTTCTTTCTTGCATGGCGAGTGCTCCTTGCATTCTCAAACATCGACTCATTCCGCACTAGACGTTATTTTTTTATTTGATCCTCTCATTCTTTGACCGTTTTGAATATTCTTGTAGGGAGACAAAATGTAAAAACATGAATAATTTTCTTTGCGTTTGTAGGCGCGGACGAGGCGGCCATCATGGACATCCTTTGCACCCGATCTTGCCAGCAGAGAGTCGAGATTGTTGGAGAGTACAAGAAATCGTTTGGTCGCGTACGTATCTTGCGACCTTGCGTACCTTGCGATTCGAAACGGAGGATATGAAGCAGAAGTGGCAGGTGGACACCCGGCGCCAGGTGCAACATAGAGAGGGTTTCCACGTGGGGGGCTATCATTGGCATTATAACTTTTTGGGAACTTCACGATGATTCTAGCATCAACGGTTTCTGTAACTAGTGGAAATTTGTTTATGTAGTTTGTTCATATTTGTAGTCAGAGAAATATGGCGTTAAACAGGTGAAGACAAAGGTAGACAAAAACGAGATATGCAGGTGAGAAAGATACCGCCTGTATAGGCGGGTTAGTCTAATTTTGTCCTCGTCAGTTTAGCGCCTCATTCTTTTTACTGCGTGAGGATGCCAGGAATTATTAGGGGTATCAGTGGATAGCCCGCAGCTACTTATGAAGAGAAAATATCGGGAGAAATACGAATGACATGAAACCTAAAACGCGGTTTAAACTAACGTAAAAGCAGACGAAATGAGCTGTGTACAAGAACATCTACTGAGAAGCTACGTTTACGGAGTGCGTCCAGTGGCACTTGATATCTAAGGAAGACAGATGTTAGGGCGGTAAATGTCAGAATTGCTCTAAACTGTTGACGTACAGTGAAAAACCTCGCGCCTAATTATAGGGCATCTAGAACTTAGCGAGTGAAGCCAGTACATTCCGCATCCTGGCGGAATGAATTTCGGAAATTCGAAACTTGATGCATTCGAGATGTTCAGAATCCGTTAAAACACTCATGTATATATCTATATTGATGAATACAAAACATTTGAGTCTGCGGTACGGATACTTGTGAAAGAATGTGGTACTGCTCTGTTGTGTTTGTGTACCTGAGCTCGGAGACGACATCGTTAGAGCAGGACCATGTTCCCGGAATTTGGTTGTTCTGGTTGAGCTCTACGCCACCGATGCTTGGGCCTTGGCGTCCCTGGTTTGTGAACCTCGGTCGTTCGACACAGAACCTGCCGGTACACCCACTGATGAAGCACTCGCCATCCGGAGGTACAGGGCGAGTTACTGCAACCAGTGCTATGAAAAGCATTCTGACTGACGGCTTCCCCTGGCGCGCAATGCAGCCACCACGAACGGGCGCCCGCGTGAGCACCAGCGACCCTCACTCGTTTTGTGGTTTATTTTAGGGGTGTATGACGGGTTGTGGAACAGACAAATATTCAGCCGCATGACGAAGAACACCCCCGGATTTATCCTGTCGTGGAAGCGCATGGCTGTGGCTTGCAATAGATTAGGTTGTGTGCGTCGCTCGCTTGCGCATTCGGTGGATGAAGGGAGTAGATTGATTGTAGGGTTAAACACGCCGACGCAACGCAGGCGATGAGGCGCGCCGTGGTGGAGGCCTCCGGATTAATTTTGACCACCTGGGGATCCTTAACGTGGGCCGAAATCTCCTACACACGGGCGTTTTTTGCTTTTCGCCTCCATCAGAAAAGCGGCCGCCGCGGCCGGGAATCGAACCCGCGACCTCGGGCTCAGCAGCGCAATGCCTTAGTCACTGAGCCCCCGCGGCGGGTGGATGAAGGGAGTAATTGGATGTCTACAAATAGGGGTGTAGGTAGGGTGTCGAACCGGAATTTTTTTAGGTTCGGTTCGGGTTCAAAATATAACCTTTCGGGTTGAGTTCCAGGTACGGTTCCGGAGACCATTCCGTTCCGGTTTGAACGCGTTCGTACCGGTTCAAACGAGTTGGGAGAAAAAAAGCAGGAGTGTTTTTTTCGGTTCAATTTTTTCAGTGCTGCGTTTTCGTTTCATTGTAACGTAGGTATAAAAAGCAACTCATATTGTGGGTTTTTTGTTCAAATGTTCTTATTTGGGCGATTACATAAAATCCTGTCACCTTGTTTTTTCAATTTACTTCGTAATGTCCAATGCTTCCACAACGTATTCAATCAATACATCCAATGCTTAGATTACAGGTTCGCAAAGCACGTGATCCAAAAATTACTGCTCTATGCACATAAGGTAACTTTCAAACTTGCTCAAAAGAGTTTTCTCTTGTTCCTTTCGTCAAGCGCTGGAATTACGTCATTTCAGCGCGGGAGCGGCTATTTACCGGTTTTCCTTCAGCAGCAGCAATGAACGCATTCGATAGCCGCTTAAAAAAATTGGAGATGCTTGCACTACATAGGTCGCGCAAGGCTTGAACCTTGATAAGCTGGAGTACTTCTTTCTATGTAAGTACTGAAAAACACACCGCGACGTATTGAAATGCTATAAAATGGGTTTGAAATTGTTTGTTTACATGACCCGCCGCGGTGGCTCAGTGGGTAAGGTGTTGCGCTGCTGAGCACGAGGTCGCGGCTTCGATTCCCGGCCGCGGCGGCCTCTTTTCTGATGGCGGCGAAAAGCGAAAACGCCCGTGTGTACGAGATTTCGGAGCACGTTAAAGATCCCCAGGTGGTCAAAATTAATCCGGGACCCTCCACTACGGCGTGCCTCATCGCCTGCGTTGCGTCGGCGCGTTAAATCCTACAATCAATCATTTGTTCACATGTTCAACTGTCGCGGTTCACGTCACAACATATCCGTCTATATCGTCGTCTTCCTCAGGCATGACTGTCGAGGCCGCATCGTTTTGTGTGCAATATTTCACAGCTGTCCGAAAGAAGAGTGCTTCAGCATGGTCTAGAACTGGCGGCAACCGGCTTCGTAAACTAGGCGTGTGTATCGCCGGCTTTCTTGTGCGGCTCACCCACTGAGGCGATGACGCACGTGAACTGTTTTCTTGGTGTTTTTTCCTAACGCGAGTCGCAAGCTTGGACTACACCGGGCGCTCCACATTAAGCGCGTGCTCACGTGCGCGGTAAGCGGTGGGAGTAACTATGACGAGGTATTTTTTTATGACGCTTTACATATTACGGCCAGCTGCAACAGCTCACCTGTTGAAAATGGTGCAGCCTGCACTAGTTGCACCAGTGTGTGAGTAAGGACTTTATTGAATCGCCTGCTGTGGTGTCCCTAATGGAGCACCATGACGCGGCCTACGTCATCTTGTCCCAGGGCGTTTACTTAGTCGCCACCTCTCTACTCCCCTCGAGGTCCTCCAGCTGCCCCTGAATGTGGGCCGATCCCTCTGGGCGTTCATCCGGCTTCTGCCTTTCAAGGGCCGCCTGGATCAGCTGAACGGCCTGGAGTTACTCGTTCTTGTCGTTGCTCCGCGCCGCAGCCTCGAACCACGGCGGGATCATTTTTGCTGTTGCCGCTTCGCTGGGCCTTGCCGTACGGGCCCACGGCAGGTGGGCCGCATTGGCACGCGCACTGCGACACACCTTGCACGTGTCCTCCTCGTACTGTTCGGGGCACATGTGTTTCATAATGACCGGGGTCAGTAGCAAACCCGTCTGCATCTGACGAAGCTGCAGAAACAGCTGAGCTGAGGGTCAACCTAGCTCCTTCCGATTTTGCTACGTTTTTCTAGGTTTTACTGGGCTACGCTGAGTTTCTTAGGTTCCGCGATGTTCTGTCTAGGCTAGGCTGAGTATTGAGGGCTGAGGCCACGTTTACCCGGGTTTCACAAGGCGGTTGCGGAGTGCCCCCAACATTGACAGAGGATCTCAGGGGAGAAGACGCTAGGTCGAAGCTCAGCTGCACTGTTTCTCCAGCCTTGCGCCTCATGTGCAAGCTGCGCCAAATTTTTTCAGTAGCCAAAAGTGACTATCACATTTAAAATGATACAGTAAAAAACAATTTGCGCATTCGCTGATGCCCGTTTTGCTCACACTCGAGCAGCGCGCAAGCCGGCTTCACTGTTATAACATCCTTTCAGCGGTGGTGCCAAATTTACAGCGGCGCAGGTTTTGTCCTTGGTACTTCTTTGCCAACGCCACCGCACCAAGCTCAAGCTTAAAAAGCTCCGCTATTAAAATAAGGCCACTAAAGCATAGCCGAAACGGAAGGCATATCTGCTGCGACGCGTAAAGCAGGTAGTGCCGCTCAGTGCTGCGATAGCCACAGCTTTCCCAGTGCTTGCAGGCGTGAACGAAAGAGTGAAATCATAAATCGGAAGTTTTGCAGATTTTCTTTCACTCTACAATCAACTGAAAAGTGTTTTCCATGGGAGGCCACCGATTACAAGAATGACTGAAGCGACATAAACGGCTCACCGGAACACTTAAGGCTGCTTATGTGTGTAATTGTGAAAGAATTGCTGTTTATAGCCGCAAGTTTCTTTTTGTCGATTTTGTTTAGATCATTCGATCGTATTATATTCTTGGCTCATAAACCCGCGGTGTTATAAGCAATAAATTTGACTGACGATTACCATACTCCCTTAGGTGAAAGCTGAGCGAAGCAAGAACTGATATCTTCTCGTCCAGGGCGTATAGCTCCTGTGTCTCAGGAAGTGATTGCGTCATTAGCGAATGCACGACGGCTCGCGCTATACTCAGGCGTTATCTCGTAGCGCGCCACCGCCGGGGAGCATGAATCGCGCTGCTTCTGCATACCACGCTCCCTCTCTCACTTTTACCATTCTTTCTTCCCCCACTTTCCTGTTTGTTCTATCTTCGGTGGGGTCTTTGCTGTCTCGGTTACAACGAGGCCGACCCTGAGGGACTAGGCAAAAGAAGAGGAGCGGATGCTTAAGAGCTGAACTCTAGAACTTTACTATACGGATCCACGCGGTACCGCCTTGTGTTCCAATCCCCTCACCGACCACCTCGTCTCCAAATAATACACTATCTCCGTAGCCTTCTGGCGGGCAAGTATGTAACCCCCTGGCCAGTGGGCAGCTCCCCGCTGCCGCCAAAACCCCCTGCGTATTTCCCCTTGTGTCATCCTCACCTGAAGATTCTGACAATGGGCCCCTTCCCTCTGGGCTACCCATTGCCAGTTCGTCCACTAAGCAGGCGACCGTCCGTCTGCCGTCGTTTTTGGGCACCATAGAGTATCGCCGTGGTGCGGCATTGCTTCCCCCCCCTCCCCTGGGTGGTTGGTTACGGGCTGCCCGTCGTCTCCAATCACGCATCGTCACCGGATTCTTTATGCTGGCAGGAAAGGGGGCATACAGGTAGTTTAATGGCAATCGGGCACCCTCTTGGCAGGGCAGACAACTACTCTGTGTAGCAGAAAGCTTGGCCGAACGCCAATTTAATTGATACCATGAAATTCTTACCCAAGCACGTGCGCACATACGCGTATTTTCGCACAGTGAGGCAAAAGAAAGTCGCATTAAAAAAGATTGGTTGATCTCCTAGGCTCTTCATGTACCTTTACTTTCCGCTGACCAAGTTAAGGACGAAAGTTGGAACATCGTCCGGCCTAACCTTCCAACCAGGAAAACATCCACTCCAACGCAAGGACAGACGGTGGCGTTGGGGGACACGCAGCTTCCGGAGCCCCATCGCAAAGTCCTGCAGTTAGGCCCAAAGCTTGCTGTTGAGCACCGTTTGTTAAAAGTAAAAAAAAAGTTAGTTTGGCCCGTGACATCACCCGTCTTGTCCCGGAGGGTGACAAGCGGCCCTGAATCGGTGAGTGCATGGATGCCGTCGTGCAGTCTACAGCTATGCCCGAAAAATGCTTCCACTGGAACTTTATAGGGGATTACATGGTGAACAATCACCTCAAATTGCTTTTGTCGGATAGAAGGGACCAATGATATCTTTTACCAGAAGGTACGTACTTTGAACATGCTTTCAGAGCAGTGCATAAGAATTTGAGAGTAGGTCGCGGGTTCGATTCCCGGCTGCGGCGGCCGCTTTTCTGATGGAGGCGAAAAGCAAAAACGCCTGTGTGTACGAGATTTCGGCGCACGTTAAAGATACCCAGGTGGTCAAAATTAATCCGGAGCCCTCCACTACGGCGCGCCTCATCGCCTGCGTTGCGTCGGCGCGTTAAACCCTACAATCAATCAAATCAATCAAGAATTTGAGAGTAACAACAGCGCTTGTTTTTCTCCTCCGTTTTCGTGTCCTGCCCATTTTTTTGTCCTGTTTGCTGTCAGGAAACTACTAACTCGCTCAGCTTACAACCTCCAGTAGTGGATGTGGTCCCTGAAGGCTTTCAGTATGGGCCAGAGAAGCATTCGAATTCAAAACACATTGAAAACGTCACACAATATTAAACAGCATCTACATTGGAACCACGATGAATAAGCCATGATTTGTTGCCTCGAAATATACGTTCAAGTTTAACTTATTCTAAATGCATAAGAAAATTAAGGGAAATGAGCAATATCTAACACAAACTGATCGTATATGCGGAAACTTTACATTAAATTGAGGGTAATAATAGGAAGAAAAACTAATGGGTTGTGGGACTACAGACTATGCGTAATATTTTGTGGCGCATTCGGGCGAGTGGCAAAGATATCTTCAGACGCAAGGTAGATCACCCTAATCAAAAACTATAAATTACAGTTTTCAAGCCCTAGAACCCGTTCAGAACATTTCTTTTGATTCGCTCCAGTTCGGGTTCAGTTACAAAATGGCGGATAAATTCGTGCTCGGTTCCCGCTTAGGTTTCCATTCCGGCTTCGGTTCGACATGCTGGCAGTAGGATCTTCTCCCGCTCATCAGGTTGTAGTCGGTTTAGGATGCTCCATTGCAGTGCGTGAAGGTGGGGCAAATTACAGATAATCCAAAGACAGCTATTGCGTCGCAAACCGCGAACACGCTGATGCGGCATTGAGCTAAACCAGGGAGCAAGATTACACAGGCGAAGAAACGGGTCATTGGGGGCAAGTGCAGGCAGGCAACCAGATAATGTCACAATGAAAACCAAGGCAGACTGCAAAGCTTCATCGCTACGACGCCGAAGAAGAAGGTAGCGGCACCTGAGGAACAAAAAGATAGTGGGCGCAATTCATTCCGTGGCTGCGCAGTGATATAACGTAAACACGGCTGCGCAGTTTCTTCCGGCAGATGCCGCTTGCTTAACCAATGACGAGTGCTTTTGACATTATCTGACCGCGCTGGGAAGCTTATTTTGCCCTCCAATCTTGTTCTTGCTGCGTGAGCTAAATGCTGCGTCTGTTTTGAGTGGCTGCAATGCCATGTCATCGACCTCACGGAAAAACCGTTGTTTATAATTGTAGCGTCCTGGCGTAGGATGGTGCTCTTAACGGTAGCGCAGTCACAGCTGATTTAAACTGTTCACGAAAGCCACGGGAACACTTCGAGGAGGGTTGCTCTCGATGCACTGTCCACATGTGTCTGACAGCACCCTTGATGGAAGGTACTTTTATGCATGTAGGGAAGAATACCGAGCTGTTATTTGTATCATGTGGTGAAAATAAAAATAGGGGGAGGTACGTGTTAAACGGAATTTATACAGTAATAAACGTATGAAAAAGCAGATTGAATGTCATCTGTGCAAAAAAACAGCTTCCAGGAGTATAATCAAAAGCCTTCGGGGTCTTACTATTGGCAGTGTCGTAACCAAAACGCACATCAGCAAAGCCAACTTGCCCCAATGAGACGCATAGGGTTGCCACCTGGCCGGTTTTTGACCGGCCCGACCGGTTTTTACAGTGGGCCGGTTGCAGGTCCATACCTAAAACCGGCCGTCATTTGCCGGTTTTTTGACCATCGTGCCACGGTTACGATAGTTTGGCCGTTGTATGAGCGTCAATTCAGCAACTACTACGATACATATGTGCCGAAAAGCTGCACAAAGACATGTGAGCAACGAAAATACGTCACCTGTTTGCAGAAAATCACGTTCATATTTCCTTTTTAGATAGTCTTAGTCACTTTATACACGAATTTTATGCTGATTCCTCCCAGGAAAATGGTACAATAACCGTCATTGCAAGGACAAAAAAAAAAAAACACTTAGGGTCTCTTTTTCCACACATATTCAAACTTCTTATACCCCCCCCCCCCCCCCCCCCCGGAAGGCCGGATTTCTTTTGGGGAAAAGTGGCAACCCTACAGACGGAACATCATGATGTAACGAGAAAAAACGCTTCCGGTGGACGGAATAGAACCTCGGTCACTCGCTTTGTAAATGCCACGTCTATGCGGTTGTGCTAGCATTCAGGTTCTATTCTGGATGCAATGCATTTCCTTGGGTTTGTTAAGGGTGCGTGCACATTGATTTGGGGTACGCGAGCCAAAATTCAAACTGCAAGAGCCCACAGCTGAAATCGCAATGAACTTTATCCTTAGACTCTGGTGGTTTGGATGTTAGAATTTCAGGGCGTGCAGCTTAGACGCTGATTTCGCTCTGTTTTCAGGGAGAAAGCTTCGCGTTAACCTTCTTTCTCTTAAGGAAGGGTTGTTCATTTTTTGTGAGGCGTCGTATGTTCGAGAAGCAGACGAAGTTAGCACAAGGAAGGTCGTCACGGGAAATCTTCAAACTAGCTGGCCAGCTTATATTGCGAAGCGTTCCGTACATTTCAGAGCATGCAACACTTCCAGTCTTGCCTCAGCAGGAAATATCTGACAGCGGCTGAGAGTTGAAGTTATTGTTGTCGGCATTGAGGTGCTGGAGGAGCTTTATAGCTTTGAATTCGAATGCTTGCGAAACGAAAAAAAAAATGATAGGAGTATTATGCATGCGAATGAGCCTAGAGTTGTTAAAATGCTGACACAACAAATGCGAGTGTATAGGGTTTTAGAACGTTGCGTAAAAGAGATTTGAATGATTTCACAATGCGCTGTTGGAACAATGGATAGTCGGTACAACTACAGGGATTATTAAGGTAGCGGTGTGGCTGCACGTTTAATACCGGATGAAGTTTAAGCGACGCGCTATGCATGACTGAAATTCAAACGCGAAGTTTCAAGCGAATTGATCTCAGACGGGGTTGTAACCATCGCTAAAAAGTGCCCAGTGTTTTGCTTTTGAATGCGTATTGTGCTGGGTCGCTTTACCACTAGACAGCGCTTCTGCAACTCTAGAGACGCAACGACCACTATTGCAGTAACCAAAACCGTGCTTCACAAGCTCCAGTTTGGTGCGGTGTTCGCGATAATGTTAAAAAACTTGTCAAGAGACGTGCTTGGTCCGTGAAGCTGACGCGGTTTTGAATATCTATGGTGGGGCTATCTGGCGGTAGGCAAAAGGCTTATTTTAATTGCGCCTCCTCTCGCCAGCGCCGCGGAATAAAACTGCATTGACAGGATGTAAGCTCTATTATCGCCTGTGTCGCTGGCAGCGAACGAGAATCTCAACGCCGTATCGCGTACTGTTTGCAGCATGCCATTTGCTTTTGGTAGAGTGAAGGCTGAGCGGGTGCACGAGCAGGGTGGCACCCGTGTCGCGTCCATAAGTGCATGGGGGTTTGAACGGCCATGGTTTTGTTTGGAATTACCTGAAAAGAGAGTGGTAAAGTGAAACTGGCCAATTTTATGAAAACGGCTGTACTCTGTGATAAAAGGGAACATTGTGAGCAATGGTAGGGGGACGTGCCCTTACCTCTAGGGTGCATTTGGTTAAACAAATGAAAGACATGCTGGCCTTTCAGGACACCAACGGAGCTCAACGTTGGGCTCCTCATCGTTGAGCTCCGCTGTTCAACGTAGAGTTGAGCAGCGGTCTTCAGTTAAGTAGCCAGGCACAATCTGTAGTGATAAGGACCGGCGAGGCAATGTCCTGCGGATTCTCAGTTTCGAAAACACCCGAGGAACGTCGATGGCGACCCCGAGTTCTGGCGTCCAGTTCAGTGGTGTTATTGATGGTTGGACAAAGTGCTCAAGAGACAGAGAGAGACAGCAGTAGGGGGGATTAAAAGATTAGAACAATCACAGGCTGTGACGTAACAAGGTATGCCACAGCCTTACACCCCTTTGAACTGACTATGAAAATACCGGTGGTGGTGGTGGTGCTGCGGCTACATTTCACTTCCAGTTTGGCAACAGCCCGGCACTTCTCACAAAAACTGTGCGACATGTAAAGAAGGTGCCGTGCTCCACAATGTCAGCACCGGCGTCCTCCGCGTGTGGTGGTCCCGAGGCTGGATTGGCACGCAGCAGCCTCGTATTGGACAGGCGTTTGCGAATGCGAATAATGCAGTCCAGCGAGCTGAATTTCGCCGTAGGGAATTTCAGCTATGGATGCTTTATAGGCGCAGTTGAATAAAAAGTAATAAAATAAGGTCATAAGAGCAAGCACGTTTTCGGCACGTCAGGGTCGACGCGTCGATGTGCCGGCACTAAACAAAGAAAGGTCGCTGAACTCGTCAAACAAACGTAAACCCCGTAAACAAGGAGTATTACACTGTTGCAATTCATGTTTTATATCCGTTTTATTGAACTTCAGAGCGGTGTACATGAGGATGGTAGTGCAAGTGCTTCAAGCAAAACCTGCTTCCCCAAGAAAAAAAAGGAGATGCTTACTTTTAGGAAGCTGTTTTTACAGATTTACCGGTTGGCACCAAAAACTTTCTCAACGAGAAAGGTGTTCGCTACTCGCTGAAGTAACTTCGGCAGAGGTGGCTCTTGTATCCTTCATGCTGCATCCACCGAGTGTACTTTGTACTATAATGAAATCAACGTTTTTTTTGTCACCGTTCTTGCTTTTAAACAGGCGTGTGCAAAAAGGTTTACTTCCTGTTCGGCCTTGCACATTGCCCCTGGGCAAAACAATATGCAATAAACAGACACCAAGACTGGTGAACAGCGCTGTGACCTGCTTTTTTTTACATTTTACATAAATTGCATTCACTGGTGAGTTTGCGGAGCTAATCTCTCGATATTGCTAACGAATACTCATTTTATAAATTCTCTAGCTGCAGCGAGTAATTCAAAACGCGGCTGATTCAAAAAGTCTCCTTGGCCCTTATTCAGCGCAATTAAAATTACAGCTGAAAAAGAAGGCAGGTGATTTAGCAGTTCGTGATTCTCAAGAAATTACGCGCATATCAACAACGTAGACATTGCTAATAAAATCGCAAGCAGCAGAAAGTAGCAGAAAGTCGCAATGGCTCGAAAAAATCCCCGCAGTGTGCAAGAACAGGCGACGTTAATGTTCGTAGTCGTAAAAAAAATTCTATCTCATTTCCCTCGCTCAGATAGGTAACAAGGTTTCAATACACGATAAGGATTATCTCATAAATAGCAAACACAAGAAACAGACTGGCAGTTTGTTACCAGATTTCCTGTCTACACCTATCCCATTTACGGAGGCATGTATATCGTAAATTTTGGATGCTTCAATTGTATGCTACCAAGAAAATATGCACTGGATATTCCTATCCTCTTCGCAGGCTAGCCTTTGGTTCAACCGGTCCATGATAGAAAAAGAACAATAAATACCTGTCTTCCGCTCATGGACATACAACAGAATTTAAACAAGCACTTCCTTCACGCTTCACACACTGCAAATCCTTGTGTACGCTAGTCATAAAGGGATGAACCTGCTACAAATCGAAAGAGCTTCGTTTCTATCAGCGTATCACTGTGAATATTTGTACAGCTCACTAAATAATACTCCTTGAGCCAACCACAAGCTCACCGTCACAGCCTAACTACACCAGCGTTGTCCGCTTGGCTTCCTGTGGCGTATTTTGAGAAGCACCCACTATGACACAGCAGTCTTGTTACGCGGTGCCTGTACGCACCCAGCACCTTTACTGGTTCCGTTGCGACATTGCTTAATTCTATCACGCAAATTCTAAAGTGAGAAAGGTATAATTGTGTATGTCGGAGCCAACGCCTGGGTTGTAGCCTATACTATGCTAGTTTTTGGACGACCCGTGCTCTTTTACTGCAAATGATTAACTTACGTCACGCCTACGCACTGTTTTTGTAAACAGGATTTTTTTTTATTTGTAGACCCGCTTGCACTAGTGGGACCACCTAGCAACGCATTTAATTACGTTCTCAATTGAACCCAACGAGCCGTGTGGTACTTATATAGAATTGAATATTGTTGTGGTGTGGTAGGGGACCATTACGGTAACGGCAGTTATATTATGATGACTGTGGTGGTGTAGTCTGAAGAAATGCGAACTGTCGCAGGACCTGGTGGCCAGCTTAAAATCTGAGATTCGGGGCCGCTTTCAAGAACTGATGGGGGCCCTGCTGTACCCCATGGAGGAGTTTCTCGCCCGCGAGCTCAGCACCGCTATGAAGGGCACCCCCACCGACGTCGACTGCCTCGTCGAGATTATGTGTACGCGGAGCAACAAGGAGATCTACGGCATCAAAGAAAGTTACTCCAAAGGTGACACTCTGGATACTTCTGTAACCTGTGTGACTCATTTCGTGCCCTTACAGGCACTTTCATACTCATAAAGCTAAGTGCCTCCTGGACGTGCACGCAGAGTTTAATTGCTACAGGGACATTTTTTAAGCACAGGATTCTTGGAAAATACCTTCAGCTGCATGCGTGTGTTTGTGGGCGCCTGTGCACATTCCCCTTGACAAAACGTCACTTCAGTTTTTTTGTGCTGCAAGGGATGTATTACAAAAATACAGCCTCTAGTCACGACCTGACTTAAGAAGCTACAGTGGTCACAACCTATTTTGTGGATTTGAAACGTCTCGTTTGTCTACATCAACGCGATTTGTCTGCGGTGTACCACAAACAACTAAACGTGTTCTACTTAAATCGTTCACTATACCGGCAGCCGAAACTTATCGAACAAATTACGGAACGAAATTACCTAACGGTAGAAGATACATCTGCGGTGCGGTGCTACTCACCTGTTACCGGCCGCTGGTGCAAAAGGGTTAATGATAAAAGAATGCAGCAAAAGAAAAACCCAATATAGGCATTTTGTTTCATAGATGGCCGCTTTTAATAGCTAGTTGTAAATCAGTCGTCCTCACGTATATCTATCATGAAAGTATTTTTTCTAGAAACGACGCCTAAGATGTCCATACCATGTTGAACTATGCAGTGTTAGCTACGGCTTCATGTGTGTGCGTATTATCTTCCCTGCTCTGAGCCAAGTACACCAAGTGTTAGGTTTCTCATTGCACTTCATTAAGATTAGCCCGCCGTAGAAGTAATTCAAAGGCGATAGTTCTGTCTCAAAACAACAGACGGGCAAGTGGTTTGATACAAAAATTTATTTTTACACAGCATCATTAGCGACTGGGTCGTCCCTACGCACACCCCTGACTGATACGTATGTCACGAAATCGCTGAAAAGGTGCAGCCGCCATTAAAATAAACGAACTCTTCCAGAATTCTCCAATTGTATCTTTTTTCTCTCCGCAGCTTTCGGGAAAGACCTGGAAAGCGACATAAAAAGCGGGACATCCGCAGAGTTCACGAAACTCATTCTTTCAGTATGCAACGTGAGTATACCGGCTGGGCAACACGGAATAATAACCACGTGCAGCTTATTTTAATCTTTTGGATGAGAAAGCCTTAAGTTCCCTCTGAAGTCAAGAAACCGGCGGTTGTGAGCAGCGCACTGAAGTTTGTTAGCTATCGATCTAAAGCATGCCAAAAGAACTAAAATCTTTCAAAGCACAAAAAACAAACGTTATATCCCCGGGGCTTCACGACCACGGGAGCCTGGTGGATTCTCAGCGGGGCTAATGAAGCTGGGAGAACACCTGGCATTTTTACGAGGAACTGGCAGCTATTTCAAAATACGAAATGACGTGAAATCGGTTGTCGAGCCGTTTGTCGATGTCGGCTACGCGCTGATGACAGCCCACTGACGCAAACATCGCCAGAGTCGCGAGGGTATACAATGGCAGTGAAAGCCATCATCCCTTCGCATCCAAGCCACGTAAGCAGATTTAAAAGAGTCCATAGCACAAAGCAGAGTTCTGATTTACTAAAAAACGCCTTTATCCAGGCAACACTGATATCCATTTCATTGCAAACTCAACTTTAGTTGATAAAGAAATCCTCAGGTGGGGCGCCTCCTTAATCATTTTCAAACCGGGTTTAAATGATGCCACAGGCCAACTGAACCGACACCCAGACGCATGACGCTGCTATCGTAGTGCCCTCTTTAACGTCGTTGTATCATACCATTTGAACGCTAACCTTCACCTAAAGCACAGATGACATTATTTTACCTGTTTCTTTTTGGCGTCACCACTGGTGTGTAAAAACAAATTAACGTTTCTATTCATTTTTTACATCCTGTCAAGTAAAAAACGTCGTCCGGGCAAGATGTGTGAACAGCGATTTAATGAAACCAGGTGCTTGAAATGAACAAAAACTGTATTTTGTATTCATACCTCGTTTGAGGTACTTCGAGAAGACCTTTACTGCGATAGAATTTTCGAATAAGGGTTCCTTGCATGGTGCTGTTCTCCTGGGCATGAATAGATGTTTTCATCGCCGCCTACACATCGAACAGCGCTTGGAAGGGCATCAGCGCCAAATTGTATGCGTGCAGGCCATATCACGTTATGGTTTCAATTGAAAGTTAAATGCTCCTTAAATATTGCCAAAGCCACACCCCGCTGCCGCACGTGCTTCTATCCATGTCCTCTGGCTTTCTTTCTTAAGCTCATGTTTGCTCTGGGCAGTAATTTAAATACGTATAATAGAGTATTTCTCAATAGCTCAAGAAAACGCCGAACGCTAACTTTATTGCGCTTTCAAACGAGGCTGGGTTTTGCCGTGATATTCGAACCAGGCAAACCGTCTGCCTCTCACGCTGTTTTTCAGGGCAATCGTCAAGAGGGCGTTACTACAGATCAAGCCAAAGCGAGGAATGACGCTCAAGTGAGTCCAGCATGCCGAAAAAACTGCGATGATCAGAGTTCCTTCATATTTGTTTTGTCTTCTGAGTAATGACTGAATTAATCACCCTGGTTTGAAGGTATGGTGTAATGGGACGATTAACGATAACCACAGAGTAGAGGCCATTTCTGTTGTTTGTGTTGGATCGATGGAGTGAAATTCGCGACTTTTTGTTCACAAGCAGACTCGTATTAAACAAATCTACAATATCTGTTCATGACAGCGACATTGCATATCTTGGCCTGCTGCGCAAGGACAACCTTAATATTGATGCTTTTCAAGATTTTGGCGCACGCTGATGATCAACAGCGGTTCAAAATTTTTTCCGAAGACCTCCACTACTGCTCACCTAATAGCCAAGTAGCGGCATCGGCCCATGGAACCAGAAAAATTCGTAACGTGAGCTACACTGGCCGAGGCTGAGCAGTTTCCCGTGGCTACTGGAGAGCCGTGCTGCGCGTGCGCGAGGATCAGTGACGTCACACGGCACACAGAATGTTGCTGGCTGCCTGGGCTCTCTCACACACCCCACGCGCCCAGCATCTTTGCCGACCTCCATTCCGCACGTGGCGGCCAGGCCCACTTGATGATAATGCGAGGAGTGGCCGGGTATGCAACCGATGGCTCATGCGTCACAGCAACAGCGGCGTGCGCCTGTGGAACCAGCTTAGCTCTGGGGCGATTGGTGACGCTGCGCCGGAGCCGCCTGATATATATATATATATATCAACGTTGCAGTCGTCATTGCCAATGCTATTCGGCTGTTTCCGAAAATATTTAATAGTGCCGAATAACGTGTGTTCATCATGTTTCTTTGATATAGTGATAAATAGGCGAAAATATAAGTCGAGAAAAAATCCGCCGTTTTTCCGGAAGCGGAAGTCGAACCCACATCTCCGCATAACGCGTGCGGTGCGTTAACCAATTACGCTACCCCGCAGCGGCTCCTCTCTCGACTTTACAGGGGGGGTTTATATTTTACAAGTGCTCTGAGCCCGGCCAACTAGCGCCACCCCTCGAGAGATGCGGAGATGTGGGTTCGACTCCCGCTCCCGGAAAAACGGCGGATTTTTTCTCGACTTATATTTTCGCCTATTTATCACTATATCAAAGAAACATGATGAACACACGTTATTCGGCACTATTAAATATTTTCGGAAACAGCCGAATAGCATTGGCAATGACGACTGCAACCTTGATATGTGTCCTTACAGAGTCCCTCGACCCGTATCTTTCTGTTCTGCTACATGCATTACGAGGGCTCTGACTCCAGCAGTTCGGATATGCCAATTGCTAACCCCGACTCCGACCACGTCTTACGTGGCGGCCGTTGGAAAAAAGACGTTCTACGTCTCCCGCGGTGGTCGAGGGGCGGCGCTAGTTGGCCGGCCTCAGAGCACTTGTAAAATATAAACCCCCCCTGTAAAGTCGAGAGAGGAGCCGCTGCGGGGTAGCGTAATTGGTTAACGCACCGCACGCGTTATGCGGAGATGTGGGTTCGACTCCCGCTCCCGGAAAAACGGCGGATTTTTTCTCGACCTATATTTTCGCCTATTTATCACTATATCAAAGAAACATGATGAACACACGTTATTCGGCACTATTAAATATTTTCGGAAACAGCCGAATAGCATTGGCAATGACGATTGCAACCTTGATATGTGTCCTTACAGAGTCCCTCGACCCGTATCTATAATGCGTATACCATGTGTGTGTATTTGAAGCAGCAGTAAGCATGATACTCAAGCTAATCCTATAAAACCCAGAAAGCTGAGAATAACCAGCTGAATCTTAGCTCATGCTTCGTATATCCTGGCATAGCCGAGCTAAGCCAATGCTTTTTTTTTTCACGGAGGTTGAACCTGGATACCTCCGGCATCAACAAAGAATAATACTAACGAGGAATCGGGCGTCACGTAGTGATGATATATATATATATATACAGCATAAACCACAGCTTAACGTAAAAAAGGACAATGTGTTCTCATTACGCGTACTGCACGTGCCATGCCGTACCCAGACTCGATAAGCGGCACCAACTGGGAGTAATTGGGCAGGCGACATGTGACGCTCAATTTCTTGCGTGCGGTGTTTCCGCTTTCCACAACGCGATACTGCTATTAAAACTGGTGGTATGGAGGGTCAGAAGCACAGCGTAATAAGAGAAAAAAACATGATAATTAAAAAATAGAGCGTGACTTGGACAACGACAGTAAAGGAGGACGACGGGACAAGCGCGTGTCCCGTCGCCCTTCTTTACTGTAGTTGTCCAAGTCGCGTTCAATTTTTTCAATCATAATGCACTAACTTGCCAACAGATTTGCTTAATGAAAACCATGGTAGTTTGCAGGTGCTGTTTTGCTGTGACCCTAGCGCCCGGCTTCACGTCTTTTCTTTTTTTTCTCTGGAAGAAGGGAGCTCTAAATCGCAAACCGGGGTACAATACACCTGACTCTTCTTAAGATTGGTGCCCAACAGGGAAGAACTAGCGATAATGTAGAGGTGACGAACCAGGACGCGTGATTTCAGCATGCGCAAGCTGCACAATGTGGGAGCGGTACCCAGGCGTCTTTCTCGACGCACTGGTGTTCGTGTACGTGCATGGCCTGCGCGTACAGCGATATCGCTTCAAAGGTATTGGTCATGGAGGCAGTATTAGTAAGTGCGTATGACGCCGCGTGCTTAACCAGCTACTGTGAGCGTTAGTGGAAGTTTCTTTGTGTGGCGAATATAGGTATCTTTGTGCTTACGCATCTAAGCCTTATGCAGGAGAGGTCGAATTGTTTTTATGTTTTCATGTGCCAGGTTGTTGTCTACAGAGGCAGAGACACTACATGTAAGCGTTTATTACAGGCAATGACGAGGAAATTCCGTAGCAGCGGCAGTATTTCAAGCTAAATTCCAGGCCTCTATTGCATATCTCCGAAATATGCAACACAAGACTTGTGTTTTACCACCCATTTTTCTTTCTATCCCTACAACAGCTACAATTTCAGTGTGCTTGAAACGCCCTCATAGATACGACTTTCGTTACTGCTTTAAATTATCCAGATTACTAGCAGCTCGCATCTACATGCCAATTTGTGTTTTGTTTGTGAGATGGCTCAGTCAGCGATATCAGCTCCCGAAGTATACAAAGAAGAAATGCTATAATAATTTTTACCTCTATGACGCTGCACAACAGGCCGCTAGTTTCTGAAAGTAGCGCTGGAAACTGCACAAAATCTATAATATTGCAACCGGTTTAAATCTGGTTCAAAGCGTCTACTGTGGGAACTTGACTACTACCTCACCGTCAGCACCACACAATAAAATTTTATAGTATTTTTTTACAGCTCAGTGTACTTCATATAAGTAGGTTTACCAGTAGTATCACACAGAAGCTCTTCTTTCTCTGCCCTAATCTTGTCGAAGGAAAGCAATTAATTAGCATCAAGTCTAAACAATGTCATCGGTGATGTAAGCGGCATGAGAAATACCTTCGAATGTTCAAGGCTCCGCCCACGCTTCGAAACACGAACAGAAAAGCACTCAAAAGTGATGAATATCTAAATCATCCAAATAAATGCATATGTTGCAGAATAGCAAATGTACCTTTAATAAATATTCGTAGTTGTTAGCCAATCGTATCGACATTGTTATGGGTGTCTTTAGCTTCTTCTGTAGCCGGTTCTGTGCCGATGTTTAGCTGGTCTTACTAACATCTCTATGGCGTCATTAGCTTGTTTTATGGTTTTATAAATGGATTTTCAGCTATTCGTATCGAAATTACTATGGGTGAATCCCACTCCATTTATAGCCGCTTCCATGGCCCTTTTTAGCTCTTCTTATTGGCATCTCTATGATGTCTATAGCATATTTTATGGTTTTGTCAATGGTTTAGCTATATACTTTTTATGTCTGTCTTAGCCCTTCATAGTCCACACCCTAAGGGTGTCTTTAAAATCTTGTATGATCAAATCAGTGTGACCTTATAAATGAGTGAATGTATTTTACGGCATATTCTTTAGTGTTCTTTAAACTGCCGGCCGTACCCGTTCTCCCGCATTCTCACGCATCTTTAAAACTCTGCCTGTGGCAGTTCTTCGCTTGCGTGCTGAAATAAATGTTCCGTTACTAGTTAATATAATGGTGATGACTTTTAAAAAATCAGCAATTTGCATTCACAAAAAGCTTAAACACAGGCACTCAAGGAAAAGGACGCAGGAGTTTATTCGATTAATTGGTTACATAAAGGGAAATTATCTAAGCCACTTCACCGCCATTCCACGGACGCTCACGTGCGTCGATCGTAACGCACACAACACGCATTCCAACACCCTCGCTAACGCTTGCATTACGCGCCCGACAACCACACTACGCAGCACACTCTGCGCGAACGCCCACCGGGAAACACACAGGCACTGGGTAGTCCGCAAAAAAAAAGAACACTCACAAGACTTTTACCACCTTCAATGCTTAATGCGCAAAGCTGCAAGTACAACGGATGAAACATAATTGTGCTCATAATAAAATAATGAAGGCACAAGCTGCTCATTTAGTCAATTAAATGTTCTCTCAGTTTGCAAAAAGGTAATGCTCTCTTACATAAGGGGGCCCAAATCTTCAGTTCTCAATATTTTGCAGATTCCCATGTTGCGGAGGTAACTATAGAAACGTATTACTAAAAACAACAGAGTCTAGCATTTCTCGCAGTATACAGCCTCTTAAGTTCGTATAATGACTCGCGCTGGAGTTTTTTGTAAGACGAAATTTCTTCGTGGTATCGCGGGAATTCATTCTCGCAGGGCCGCGCGTTGAAGTAATCCTAAGACTCTCACCGCAAACAGCAGAAAGTCACGGCACACAAGAGCGACATACTTGCTTGGTGTTCTAGCCTCTACACGAGCCCATTGCGGTCGAATTAGAATTTCCCCGACAAAGTAACAACACGCACCATGCACGCGCACGCGAGCAAGGACACGAAAGGTGGTTGACGGAGCACATGCTGGTAGAAGCAGATCCGTCGAGCTAGCAAAGAATGCAGAGCAACGTACGCGTATTTCCACCTTCTTATAACTTCTTCGTCGGCAAATATTTTTATTTAGTAAATATAGAAATTCAAAACGTTTTTTTTTTCATAAGAGCAACTATATCCGCTTTGAGTGCTGAGAATAAAAGTGTCTCTAACTGACGCTGCTCGCAGGAATGTTAACTCAGCCAGAACATCTGCACCTTGCCTTCAATGAAATGTTTTTTACATACAGATCACCTAAAACCGGTACGTCAAACAGAGCCGAAAAAATTAGGCACGAACCAAGGTGTCCGCTCACAATTTTTATCGCTTCGCCAAGTGACTTTCGTAAAACTGTTTTGCCCTGACGTGAGTCGCTTTTGTTTAGTTGCTCTCCCCACTCGCTGACTAATCTTATATGGGCTGCCCCAAACAAGCAGTGCGAGTGGTTGCAGCTGCCAGCATGTCCATAGTCATGCCCGCAGGTAGCGTGCGCCGCGAAATTATTTACAATCTGGCGAGATGCTGAGAGAACAATTTTTAGGAAACCTCACTTTTTTACTCGCCCCCGGCCGTGAAGTCGCTGCGAACATTACATTGAACAAACGTTGGTCCGAACTTGCGTCTCTGCTCCACGTTCATTTGCAACCTCATTTTGAGTGTTAATCATTAGCTGGCTTTTATTTTAATGTAAATATTCTTGGTACATTCAGTAAGTAACTATAATGAACAAATACTTTTATATAACTCGCTGATCAACATCATCATCGTCATCCAATCTCTGTCATAGATGAAAGTAAATCACGAGCAAATAGGTTTCGCGTCATAAGACATTTTCAAAACAGTGGAATGAGCTTTATTTTTGCTCGATTTATACCTTGATGGGATAATACATTTTCTTAGTCAGCTAGAGACTTGGAGCCCTATATCACTATGTCGCTAGCTAAGAAATCTTTCATGGGTGCGGGTATATAGCGCCTACGCAATACGCTATTCTCAGGCCAGGTAAACGTTGCTAAATTATCACACGTTTAACTTTTAACAGCCGTATATTGGTAAACAGCCAGACGCAGAAGTTTTTGCGGCAACCACTCTTTATATATACGGCAGATTATGTCCTCCAACTTGAAAAAGGCAGCCGAATGTTTTCAAGTCGGCAGACGTAAAGCTAAATCACGACGTATAATCAGCCAGACCTTTGTAGTGGTTTTTCTTAAGTACTAAACAAATACAAATTTACATGATTTTAGCTGGTAAAGTAACCTAAATAGCTGTGACTCTATAGCTTAAACAAAGTAGGATGTTCTATAGTCCTCAAATGAGAGCTTTGTGGTTGAGAGTCTTGAGCATCGGACACACAAAAGCTTTAATAGGTCGCTATAGACTACTGTATGCCCTTTTATGGTTGGCCATAGGGACTCATAGGTGGCGATAGCTCACCATAATCATTTTCATAATGTTCATAGGTCATTTTCGTGTGGGTAAGTGGGTGTGTTGGCCATAGGGACTCATAGGTGGTGATAGCTCACCATAATAATTTTGGTAGTGTCCATAGGTCATTTTCGTGCGGGCAAGTTGGTGTGTGGTAACGTCCCGTTAGGTATACGTAACTGAAATCGCAGGTTATCGATCTTACGACTGGTCCCGATGTGTTACATGCCATTTCAATTTTGGCCATGCACATTGGCGCCCGCGGCTACTCCTACTATTTGGCGAACACGCGGTAAATTTACTCTAAAAAACAAGGCCGCACGGTTCAGTGATATCGAGGGATTGCCAGATGTATTACTTGTGTTTTCGTATGTTACTTTGTGTGAATTGTGTGCAATTTTTGTCTTCATTCAGCGCTAGAATTGCTCCCCGAGGCATAAAACTCTCTTTGAGAGCACATTTGCTCCGAGTAAATCTCTACCCACGCCCGAAAGGAAATTTATTGTTTGAGTCACGCATACAGCACCGTAGGAGCGTTGTGTTAGGAATTCACCTCCCATACCTGTACAACATTCATTGACGGAATTCAATTCTTTTCCGCAACGCAGCATCTTCAACAGGCCGGAGTGAACACATGGAATGCCGGTGGGTCGGTGTTCAACCAGATCCTCGCCAGCCAGAGCTACGAGCAACTGCGACTGGTATTCCAGGAATACAACAACCTCGCTGGACGCTCCGTAGTCCAGGCAATCGAAAGCGAGATGACTGGGAACCACCGCGCAGCATACCTCGCCATTGGTGAGAACGTCGATGTTGAAGGAGATGAATTTTTCTGTTGAAAGAAACAAACGAGGGTGGAAAACAAACGGTAGCAAAGTGAACAGTTGGAATTATGTTTTGATATTCACCAGCGCAATTGATTTCCTCACAGTGACAGATTTGATGTTGGCCCTTTGGGTTATATTTTGTTGTAACAACGTTACGGGTTCCATTCCTCCACGACGACGTTATTTTTTCAGTAATCGAAAAATGAGGGTGCCTGCCTATTGAGACTTCTGTATGCATTAAAGTTTTTCGGAATGCCCTAGCTAATTCGTGTTCCTCTACAATATTTATGCAGCTTTCAAATATTTTCAAAATGTCATTGTCTTGCCTGGATTTAGAACTTACAACATCCGATGCTGGTTGTTCGTTCAGCTTCTGCCTTGCTCCCCAAAAACGTCTAGGTGGCTCTTCCACCCAAAATACGTTCCTTTTTTATAAATTCTGCCTATTTCTAGTATGGTAATAGTACATGTCGTTTCCTGTCATTCTTCTTAACATTTGCAGCCAAGTGCCTTGCCAACATCCCGTACTATTTCGCCGAGAAGCTTGACACCGCAATCAAGGTCAGAAAAATTTCTTACACAAAATTTGTTCAGAGTTTTTGCAGATTGCTATCCGAAATATGAAAAGTTCGGAATTAGTGTACGCCGCAACTGCCGTTATATGGTGTGCACAAAAATGTTGCGATTGCGCCTACCTTCAGGTGTACAAGGGAATCCGACGCTTAAGGCTTACTCCATTGAATCATTATCTTTTTTCTTGTCCACATAACTGTCCTGGGCCAGTAACTTCCTGCTGCAATGCTTCTCTGCAGCATCTTGCCATCGTGTCGCACAGAAATTAAGTGTCGGCCTATACCATGTAGCCCATGAATTACATATGCCGAAGGCGGTTTTAGAGTCGCGTTCCCTCCTACCTCAGTGTTGGCTGCCGCAATCAGGGGTGACGATACGGGAAAATGACGCCAAACTCAGCGTGTGCTCTTTGTAATCGTCGTTCGCGGTTTCTAAGAGATGTCGGCCGTAAAGGCGTACTGACTCGTTCGTCAGTACGAGTCAGCCAGGGTATGCCATAACTAGAACTACTACATGCTCTCGAATCTCCCTGGGAGACACATTTATTCGCCGAATGTACAGTCCTTTAGGACTGGGAGCTTGAATTTTTTTCAATTGAGTTGAGGTGCTCAAATTTCTGCGCTATAAAATATCGGGCAGTTAAGCCATTACGGGGCGGGTCGTCAATGGTGGAATATTGCCTTTTCGGTCTTATTTATCATAGATAGGGAGTAACCCTGCACTACGTTTATTTTTCGATTTTGACATAACATTACACGCCCGATTACAATCAAATTTAAGAACAATCCAAGAGTACCAGAATCCTGTTTAAAGGAGAATTCTCAGTATAAACTGCGGGACCTACGTACGTTCACATACCCAGATTTGTCCCTCCACTGCGGTCGAAGGCTTTAGCTACCGAGTTGTTTGGTTGCCGGTTTCATGGCGTAAAGGTCACGGCTTCAATTCACAGAACTTCCCTCAGCACAGATGTTTTCTTGGGGCGAGCACTCCCCAAATCTTCTCGTGGGATCTTTGTCTTGTCGTCACTTTCCATCACACTTCTTGGCCTAGAATGATTCTCCTTCCTACTTAGCCAAAGGGAATTTCCTGTTAACTACCCGCATGGACAGAAAAAAGCTTGAACAGCTCCACTCTTTAAAAGCGTGCCATTAACGGGAATGATTGATTTTGAATTTGAATGTTTGGAAGACACCATGTATGCGGAATTGTGAGCCAGCTGCAAAATAAAATATTCGAACTCTGGTTCTCGTAGGGAGGAAGGTGATGATCCATATAAAGGGCGCGATAAGGTTCACTCTTTCTTACAGCGACTATCCTTGCTGCTCTTTCTTGTTTATAGCGATACCGAGAAATATAATGCCGCGCGCAGAAAAAATTAGCTTTATCTTCTCGAGGGAAACGCTGAGTAAATGCGGGGCATCGCGGGGTTCACGTACATTTCCCGCAAATTCGACCATGAACACAACGGTTGCTTCCAGCACACTTCATCGGAAGAACGGAGTGAAGGGGAGTCAACCGCAGCAAGCGCTGAACTGAACGCGCGCAGCGTGCTATCCCATTTACATTCAAGGTTGAAGGAGAGGAGATGAGAGGAGGAGATATGCGCAAGCGCCGAGCACGCGCCGCGAAAGCAGAAGCGAGAACGCGGGAGAAGCGAAAGCGAAGTGCACGCAGCTGGTACGAGAGAAGAAGTGGCGGAAGTATCGCGCAGCTGTGGGAGATTGGGAACGAGGAGAGTTGCGCATGCGCAGTGTGTGGACGCCGACGCGGGACATGCCCAGACTATAAGATGCTCCGCATCTATAAAAAAGTTTATATCCGGCGGGTTTAAGTAAAGAGTGAACAGTGGATTTGGCCGCCATGCTAAAAAAAAATAAAAAAAATTACATAAGCGCCAGGAAACGTGCGAAGTAGGCAAAGGATGACACCCAGGAAGGTATTGCTGCCGTGAACAGACCTCCGCCGGGTCAACAGCGCAAAATGAAAGCCGCACGCTGTAGAGATGAAATAGATTTTAGGTTCGGAGTACATCAGGAGCGCACAATGTCCGTCCGCGTCCATCCGTGCGCCCAGCACCATCAAGCGAAAATCAAGCGAAATTAGATTTCAGCCGTGAGTTGCAGTTTCATTTAGGGAATAATCAAGGTGCAACTCCCGGCTCAAATCGAATGAAGGTCAGGGCGCATATCGGATGTCGCTCGGGGCGCAACTTGGGTGTCATTTCGAGTCCCCGTACTCCGCACCCTCGACATCATCCACGGAGTGGAGATGCTGTCATTTTTTCTTACAGTAATCGCTTGCTCTTCGTCGTTATTCCCCAACTTACTGTTTACGGTGATTTGTCTCATTCGAGGGCACAATAAAACAGACCCGCGGGTATTTCTAAGAGGATAAAGTTCTTCAAAACAACGGGGTAGGAAGTTTCCTCAGTACCATATTTCGCCTCAGACACCCGGGTCTCTGGCACGGACACAGTTCAGATTTTCCCTTAGCTGCTGTATACTGGTACACAGCGGATATCGCCAACCAAGCAACTCAGAAACAGTTCTCTTTTTCACGATGTGTTTTGTTAGTTAACTAGCACGCGGAACTTAATCAACGTGTTTACACTTTTTACCGCACAGCAAAACACAATTGTCACTGCTGAAATCTTTCTTGTCTCGCGGCGACAACCACCGAAACCCAACAAGTATACTTCGAAGCTTGCTGTTGGATGAATTTGTTGATAATTCGAAAACGGTAATGGTAGAAAATACGAACGAAAATTAAAAGTAGTTCCTATGCAGTGCTTGTTTACCCCAAAAATTTCTCATGTACGACGACATGCTCATCATTCCACTTGAAACTAGGTTCACCGTTCCGATTACGAAAGGCTATATTATTTAAAGAAGTACTTTTGTTGCATTTTCAGGCACGGGGCGCAGAATCAAGCGACAAAGCATTGGTGCGCATAATCGTCTCTCGATGCGAAGTGGATCTGGTAGAGATCAAGGAGGAGTACGCGAAGCACTTCGGTATGCCGCTGCAAGACGCCATAAGGGTACGAATACGGCAAATTCAATACGCGGCACAGCTGAGCCGATAAGCCGGCCATGGGTTTATTTCAGACATCTTGAAAGCGTTGACGTTCCCCGAATGTTCGACCCTCGGTATTTTTTAATTTTCGCATGTGTCAGCACAACGCATGTATCACCACAACGCATGTATAAGCACAAATTTCGCATGTATAACCACAACGCCCTACTCACACAGACACCGCAGCATGTCATGTATCCTTCTAGTGATATCGCGGATATGGACGTCAAATTGATGCAGAAAACAATAAAAACCAGTCTTATTACGTAAGGCCTGCGTTATCCAACAGCGGCACGAAATTTCTAAACCATTATACTTTTAATTCTGTGCGGAACAGCAGGTATGTTAAAATCACAAAAAGCGTTCTACGTTTGTTTTTAGAGGGACAAGTCCGGTGACTACCGGGAATCTCTACTTATCCTGGTCCAGGGAAAAAAACAAAGGCCACAATCCCGACCCGACGACTCCATGGTAAGGCTGGTTTTCATAAAAGTACTCGTTCATGGGCTCCCGAAATGTTGAAAATTTGCTGTTTTGGTCTCGATGGCTGAAAACAAAGCAATTATCCACAATGTATAAAATTGCTGGCTGTCCAATCGCTTTTTTGTAAATTAAATGTCCCCTGGCTTATCCGGGACCACATTATTCATCCCAAAGAATATTTTAGCCTTCGTGAAGGCGCCACATATTTCAGTAACTAAGAAGTTCGGCGCATTTTATATTACGAATTCGGGGTTTATTGGGTGCCATGATAGCCAATAAGAATCTTGGGGCAGCTTCCTACTAGTTGAGCGAAGACTTGGCAACTGGAATTCCAACATTGGCGCTTTGGGTATCGTGATCAATCAATCAATAAAAAAACAGCGAAGTTGCTGCTTATTCTTGGTTCCGCTAAGTTTATGCGTAGTGTTACTTGGAGACTGCGCCAAGTTTTCTCCGTGGTAAGGCTTCGAGACTCAGTCAAGGTTTCTTAAAGGTCTTGTTTTTAGACTCCCAGAGGACAACGCACACTGTCTTATTAAGGTATGTACAATGTACACGTGCACCCGAAATTGCGGAGAAGCTCCATGAGTAGAGGTGGGCTCAACGGGAGGAGCGTTTGGTCGAAAGTTTTGAAATCGTTCCGCAGCCATCGTTTGTCTTGTGTGGTCTGGCGTGTGCGACGCTAATTAGTTGATTTACGCTATCGGTTCCTGCCTTCCGGGTTTTCGAATTTTGTAAACAATTCTTTTTGTGCCATCGAAAATGCCCTACTCGTCGCAACAAGCAATAAAGCCAGCCACACCATGACGGGTTTCCGGAGTCGTGCTTGTACCAGCTGGATCGCGCGCACACCCAGAAGCAAACTGTTCGCAGAATTTACTTAGAGTAGACACAAAGCGTTTAGCGACCAAGGTGCCGGTGAACAGAGGGCACGATGGGCGATCACCCCGGTAAAACTGCTCTAGCGTCGGAGGTAAGGTGACACAGTGACGCGCTTCTGATTGATGATCGTATAGTTCAATATGGCGAAGAGAAGGACTGAAATTCGAAATAACCGTTTAGGTCTGTTAATTCTTGCACTGCAAAAGAACTCCACCTAATAAATCGTCGCTGTCGTCGTGTGGAGAACAACCCCTCTGGACTCATCATAGTGACACAATGCCAGTGTGGAAGTCATCCAATCCACAACGTGTATACGGAAAATACAAAAATGCTCTTTTATGCATAACCTTGTATCCACATCGCCGAATGCTTGGGTGAAGCAGCGGAAGTACAGGGCCATGCACGCCCAGCGAATGGAGTTGATTTTTTTTTTTTTTGCTGCAGTGACCAAGTTAAGCGTAAACCAACACGCTTCCCATGGTGAAGCCGTATTTCGTTCTTGCTCCATAGCGCGTTATCATCTTATCACATGGAAGTGCAAAAGCGCAGCAAAATGTTAAGCTGAAGTCATGCCTAGTCAAGACCCCTCAGAACCTCATTCCTCAGGTTCTACTGCTGTGAGAAACAAAAAAGGTTGTCCCTGTGCTGCAAAAGGCAAATCCATTAGTCTTCGCGCCGTTTCTGGTGCGGTAAATGGGATAAACTCGAAACAATGAGCAATCGATAATAGCATTACGACAAAAAATGACTGTTTCCCGTTGGACCACGGCCAACCATCCTTTATTACCATCCTTTCTATAGCTGGAAAGACGTAGCATAGGGCAAACAGCAGGACTTTGTGTGCATGCATTCATTATGAAATGGAGAGGTAATCTCACCTTCATCGGACGGATGTACGGTGATACGACGCTAACTTAAAAACAGATCGAAAAAAGAATTGCCTGCTTCTAAGCAAACTAGGGTATCAAGCATCAAATTGAGCGTAAGGTAAGCTTTTTTTTGGACGGCATTGTTTACCACGCAATATGTCACACTAAAACGCATTTAGTCATCTTTTTGGCAGTACAGCAACCACACACGAGCAGCAACTCGTAGACGGCCGAACAGTTTGCCCATGAATTGTTATCCACATTGTCATAATTAGCTAATTTGTGAAAAGACTGCTCACTACGATTGGGCGGAAATAATAGGAGAAAAATATAAACTATAGGTCGTTCTGCCGTCAATGCTTTAATGAGAGCAGCGGAGCTTCCCCAAAATAAAAGCGAGTTTCTGCAGTGGTTGTTTAACATACGTCTGCTTAAAGAGAGATTTTGAACTAATTGCTTCGAAAACAACAAAATGAGCAGGTTATCACAGGGACAGCAAAATTAGAAGTGTCATTGGTGAATATTTAACAATACGGGAGCATTTCGCTGATCCCTCTTTCTCGCGATTTTGGTGATCCTCCGGTTAAGAGCGCGCACATATCCACAGGCTGGTACACACACGCGCACAGCGAGTATCCTCACGGGTGTATGTAGTGCCACACAACGCTATCGATCCTATAAGTGAACTTCTGCATTGTGACAGGTAGTGCGCCTCACGTGTCTCGACGTCGGAGAAGTATGGAAATGGGAAACACAAAAAAGCTCTCCAAAACGCACCTTCCGCCCAAGCAAATAAAACCCATCAACAATCACAACAAACGAAAACACAAAAATCTCTTATATAAAAATAGAATATTACCACACTAGACAATCTCAAAGCCCCTTTACTGAAGTCTATGCAAGGTCTCAGCACTAACCATTCATAATTAGGCCTACGGAAAGTAAGCGGCAGCGACGTGGAGGAGTCCCGGCACCCGGCATTACCACTTGCACAGTTGTCGTACCCATGAAGGGTCGGCCTTAGATGTATTCCTTTGTGGAAGCCAGGGACCAGAACGAAGAGTGAAAGACAGAAATAAACCTTTATTCAATTACCCCATAGTTTCTCACAGGGTCGGCGGCCAGCTCCGGCCAGAACCGAAATATCCCGCTGGTGGGGGCCGTGGCAGCGTGTGTTTATGATGCGCACCAGTGTTGTACGGAACGGCGTTACAAGGAACGGCGTTCCTGGAACTAGTTCGTTTTTGGAGGAACGGAGGAACGCCACCGTTCCATTAATGGTCGGTGGAACTGTAACGGTAACTCGTTAGGTTTTTGAAGGAACGGCAGGAAGGGCGTTCCTGCCGTTACATCGCTAGGATTTGGCTGTTTTTGATGCCAAGGCTCGAGTACAAAAATCCACAAAGCGCTACTGCGTTTCTCTTCCTATAAGATGGTCAGTTTGCCCGCCCTTCAGCCGTACGTGCTTCCTCGAAAGTCAAAGGCAGAAGAATAACCACGCAGCAGGCCGCAGCTTGTGCTTGCTTTCATGCTGGTTGCTTACGCGGCGTTCGACGGGTGAATAGCGTAGCCGCGAGAATGCTTTTCACCCTTCATCGTTTGTCTGGGGAGGCCAGAATGCGCGTCTGTCCGCTAGAATTGTTCCCTGGCGGGGAAAGAATAGAGTTTGAGCAGTCTGTCCGTTCTATCGTATGCGTTGTTACTGGGTTGACGGGGATCCGGCTGGGCACTTGGGCATTCGTCGCGGTAGGGGGATTAGTTCTGCGGGCCTGTCACTGCCTGTGGGCCTGCGAGCCTGCCTGCAGAGGAGTGTAACTTGAGCTTTACCATTGCGTCGACTGGACTTCGAAAACTTGAAGACGATTGTTGCCGCTGTCGTCACACTAGCCCATTCATTTTTTTTGCTCCTTATAATGGGAGGAAGCGATGTATAACTGGGGTGTCCATGATATGCGCGACGGGATGAGTTAATTCCCAAGGAGGCGACTGAAGGCGCAGAAAGAGCGATTCCTGGAGTGGGGGCGCCGTCGATATATGACCGCGACGCGCGGAAGGGCGTAGCCAGCAAACGATAGTGGCCATTGTGGTCTCAGCGGCTTTTGGGTGGCTTTTTGTGTCCCATTATAGAGGTTTCGTGCGCCCATGGTGAATGTAAAGCTTTTTCTCTGTTTTAAACGCGAAGTGTGCAATGTCATTGTTCTGAATGTATCACCCAATTCCCTGCAAAAGCCTCCACTAAGAGGCTAGCAGTATGTTCTAAATAAAAAAGAAAAAATCACTGTGGTGACGCTTCGGAGACCGTGAACTCCACCACGCCAGTAGGATTTTCAGGGGAAACCGAAAATAATATGGCTGAAAAAAAAATCTGTAAGAGATTCAAGCGTACAAGCGGGAGGTGGGAGGGGGGGGGCGCTAGAACAAAGAATTAAAATGTGGTAAATGTAGGCTTGTTAACATTAAACGAAGGTTGGTTGTCCCGAACACAATGGGTGGAATTTGTATGCACAACCGGTACGCGCTTAATCAGCATTTAGGACATTACAGCCTGCGGCTGTTTTCCAAAAGGCCCGTTTTCCTCCCCGACAATATCCTAGACCAGTGTTCGCGAATTCATTTTAGCAAGGTAGCCCAGCCTACGTAATGCTCTTCATAAGGTTCTCTTCCTTCTGAGGGGCTAGCTAATGTTTGTTACTTTTTGGATATTGAGAGTGTGCATGTAATTTATGTAATTTGGGGGTGTGTAATTTAAAAAAATACAAAAGAGGCGGTAGACCATAGTAAACACGGGTAATTGTCTTAGCTAAAAAAGAGTGAATATAAATTAACAACCTGTCATAAATAAAAAAAAGCGTGCTAAAGAATTCAATCGGCTGCATAACAGGTGTCCCCAGGAAGAGGTATTAAACAAAAATATATAAATGTAAAACTTCTAAACATACCTGGCAAAGATCTGACATGGCATCAATCAAAAAAATAAATTCACTGCTCCAGATTGTTGTCCATAACCCAGGTAAAGCGGAAATAAAAATATAACGGCTATCGCAAACCGGCAAGCACCGGATAACTTGGTCGCCGAAATGTCGGTACACCGAAATGTCCGTACATCGAAATGTGCGTGCACCGAAACGCCCGTACACCGATATGTCCGTACACCAAAATTTCCGCCCCGAAATATCCTGCATCGAAATGCCCTCGAGCCGTCTGGAGTTTGTCCGGTGCTCCCTGAAAAAATTCGCCTAGGAGCGTTTCTTTTGATTATCTTTATCTCCAGATAATCTGCTGCCGGTGGTGTTAATATTCGTATAATATACGTAGTTCGATGTGAGTTTTAAATGTCTCACTTAATTTCGACCCAGGTTTATCCGACACTATATTTTAATTGAAAAATCTAATTGTAACGTTAATGTAACGACACGTTCCAATTTCCGAAGTGGAACTGGAACGCGTTCCTTTCGCAATAAAGGAACTTGTAACGGGAACTCGTTTCAAAATTGGCAAGGAACGAGGAACGAGCTTTCGTTCCTATTTTGGAGGAACGTCTACAACACTGGTGCGCACAGCGTGTGTTGATGATGCGCAGTGCGTAAACAAGGCCGGAACCGACGCGCCGCTGGGACGCTCGTGGACTGACTTGTGTCGCAACGTCGATAACCCGCCACAACAGTCCCTGCTTCGGTCTCCAGAATCTGTCGTCTCCCCGTGCTGCTCCTCCCTGCTTCTCTCGATTGTCTCCTCAAGCCATCGGTTTTATTGATTGGGATTGTTCCTCCAACTTACCGCGGCATTTTCTCGTTGACCTATCTTTCACTGGCATCACTTGTCCGTTTCAAATTGTCCGCCTCTCCTGATTCTTTTTCGGGGCATTCTTCAATAACCTCCGCCATTGGCCCAGAAAGTAATTTTTGCAGGTTTGTCTTCTTTTGGCGCGATTCTTCTTTCCGGGTAAGCTGCTGGTCTTCGATTGCGTCTAATTGGATTTTTCCTGCTCACGACAGTCACATTCACACACAAAGCGCGAGAGCAACAGACCATTGCGCTTCTTTTCTCTGACAAAGCACCATAAACAAAAACGTCGGTTCTTGTTACGTTTAAGCATTCATTTAGCATTGAACAGAAAAAAAGCTTGAAATAAATGGCGCTTCATTACAACACGCGGTAACTTCTTTTTGTTTCTCTCGCGATTTATTTTACAGAATGCAACACTGAAACCCCACGCAGCTTTTGACGCTCAGGCGGACGCACAAACTCTAAGGACGGCGATGAAAGGGAAAGGTAAGTATATGGCTAAAAATTAATCGGCGCTAAAACAGGGACGAGAGGAACACGTAACTCACAGCACGGTGCCGAACTTCCAACTAGAATTTATTGAAAAAGATGCTGCTTATATACACAAAACTAAAAAACTAAAAACGAAGAGCAAATTTCACGTCTAAATGCATCACGTGTTTAAAAAAGCCTCTTCTTTATCAGTCAGCGATAAGGATGGAGTACTCACGCAGTTATCCCCCGCCTGTCTAATAAAAAGAGCTTCCATAATTTCGCGCTCAAGCCTTCCTCGTGCTTTCTGCAAGAACTTTGTCCTATCTAGCAGGGGGCTACACTTGCATCTTTTGCAGTGATCAGATAGGTGGCCACCAGCTTTATTTTCAACCGCCCAATTGTGCTCCCTTGCCCTCTCATTGAAGCATCTTCCAGTTTGCCCAATATACACTCTTTTGCAGCTCAGGGCAATTTCAGAAACTACACCCATCCTGCAATCGGTGTAGCGAACAGCGTGGTTTTTTGCACAGGGTTCAGATCCTTTCTTCAAAATTTTTGCTCATCAATGGGCAAACTTTTGACAACTTTTCCGGGGCGCTGAAAACGACATTTACCCCGTACCTTTGCGCCATTTTCTTTACATTATGCGACACCCTGTGTAAATATGGTATGACGTGCACCTTTTTTCTTTTTTCCAACCTATCTAGTTCGTCAGGGCTATCTTTTTGCCTCACCTTTTGTAAAAGAGCCTCACACACGCTCGAAATCAGCGAATAAGGGAAACGGGCCCGGCTTAGCCTCAAAATCTGATCGTGGAAACTAGCTTCCACTTTGTGAACGCACGATTTTTTCAAGGCTTCTTGAATACACGTCATCGCTACACCCCTTTTTACTAGTTTTGAGTGCGCACTATTCAAGAGAAGAAGCTGTTTTTGCGCCCTCGGGCTGTACTGCCAGCAAACATGCGTGCCTCCTCTAAACGAAAGCTGCAAATCAAGGAAGCGGATTTTATTATCACAAGGCAACTGAATTTACGTGTGAGTTGCCTTGCGATAATAAAATCCGCTTCCTTGATTTGCAGCTTTCGTGTAGAGGAGGCACGCATGTTTGCTGGCAGTACAGCCCGAGGGCGCAAAAACAGCTTCTTCCCTTCAATAGTGCGCACTCAAAACTAGTAAAAAGGGGTGTAGCGATGACGTGTATTCAAGAAGCCTTGAAAAAATCGTGCGTTCACAAAGTGGAAGCTAGTTTCCACGATCAGATTTTGAGGCTAAGCCGGGCCCGTTTCCCTTCTTCGCGGATTTCGAGCGTGTGTGAGGCTCTTTTACAAAAGGTGAGGCAAAAAGATAGCCCTGACGAACTAGATAGGTTGGAAAAAAGAAAAAAGATGCACGTCATACCATATTTACACAGGGTGTCGCATAATGTAAAGAAAATGGCGCAAAGGTACGCGGTAAATGTCGTTTTCAGCGCCCCGGAAAAGTTGTCAAAAGTTTGCCCATTGATGAGCAAAAATTCGAGGAAAGGATCTGAACCCTGTGCAAAAAAAATTCCCCCGCATTTCCCCGAGGGGGAGAATGTGAAAGTGCGAATGCACGGTTGTCGGCCCGCTTGCGGCGCTTGCGCTCGGCCCCCGCAGCCCACCGCCTCGCCGCCTTCTCTTCCATCTCTTCCATCGGGTTTGTAGTATCACGTGTACACCACGCAGTTATCAAGCCGCTATAACGCCGCTGAGTCGCCAACGCACGCCGCTGACGACGTAGTTTGAATGCGTTAAAGATATAAGGCGCGTCACTAACACTGATATCACCGTCGCGTCCGTGGCTTGGTCGGTAGAGCGTCGCGCTGCGGCCGCAAAGTCCTCGGATCGAAACCTGGCGCCGGATGCTGTTTCTTTTTTAAATATAGAGGAGCACTGCGGACGCCGCCGCCGCCGCCGGCGGTGGATGGTTTGGGGTCGCTTATAAAGTGCATTCGCACTTAAAACCACGCTGTTCGCTACACCGATTGCAGGATGGGTGTAGTTTATGAAATTGCCCTGAGCTGCAAAAGAGTGTATATTGGGCAAACTGGAAGATGCTTCAATGAGAGGGCAAGGGAGCACAATTGGGCAGTTGAAAATAAAGCTGGTGGCCACCTATCTGATCACTGCAAAAGATGCAAGTGTAGCCCCCTGCTAGATAGGACAAAGTTCTTTCGGAAAGCACGAGGAAGGCTTGAGCGCGAAATTATTGAAGCTCTTTTTTTTTAGACAGGCAGGGGATAACTGCGTGAGTACTCCGTCCTTATCGCTGACTGATAAAGAAGTGGCTTTTTTAAACACGTGATGCATTTAGACGTGACAATTGCTCTTCGTTTTTAGTTTTTTAGTTCTGTGTATATAAGCAGCATCTTTTTCAATAAATTCTAGTTGGAAGTTAGGCACCGTGTTGTGAGTTACGTGTTCCTCTCGTCCCTGTTTTAGCGCCGATTAATTTTTAGCAGTATGTACCTACTCGCCCACATCAAGCTTTTGTTACTTAAGTATATGGGCAAGGCATTGTGCAGTAAGTCTTGTACATGATTTTTAAAAGAGAACCGGTCGAATTTATTCTCGGCGTTGTTCTAGATATGCCAACCTTACCCGGAAATATATGTAGCAGCTTCTTTTGTGAATGCGCTTATTTTAACCCCATCAAGCCCAAATATTTCCAGGCAAATAAAAATTCCAGAAACGTAGGGGCCTCAACTAAGGGCTTAATGCGACTTCATTTTTACAAAAGCCAAAATAAAATTTGAAACCATTGAAAAATAAAGGAACCTCACACTAACGCGTAAGACCTGAAGGTATCGAAGCTGGACGCAACAGCAGCGTGTTTCCTCTTTTTCGCCTAACAACGTTGTTTAAGCGTCGCCGCTGTACGAGCGACCACAGCCGCATGTTCGTCTTACTCTTTCGCACACGGATCTGCGCGCACGTCGCCTTCCTCCTCGCACTTATCGCTGCGGTGGCGGCGCCCTCGCCTTCCCATTTGGCGGAAAGGGTCCCGCGCGCTTCTGGGTTAACTCCTCGCCTATCTCTCCCCTCCATCGGGCACTGCTCCAATCCGGGCGCTTGCGGAAGGGGCTGTGGTTTGACCTCGAGCTCTCAAGGTCAAAACTAGTCACCCCGCAAAACTGCCAGAGGTGGCTTCTTTCGCTTCTGTAACTTCTTTCGCTGCAAAAATAAAATTATCATATATGATGCAATGGGTTCTTCTACTATCTCCTTGCCAGCTGCACAAATTTGGCTTGTGGTATCCACGAAGCACTACTGCTGCATGGTGAGGCCGAAAGAGACATTTAATTTCGCGTACACAACTGTGCTAAGCATGCTATCGCTTGGTACACAGCTCGTGCATCTTCGCTTCCTCGTCACAAGTAGAAGATGCCGAAGTAGAAGATGACTCACGATGTCACCCGTTCTTGGCGTCCGTAGTTGTCCGCATCGCTCGCCTCGACATGCCCGGCTCAGACGTTTCGCTATCGGCGCGATCAACATTCGATAGCGCGCCCTGGCACGTTTCAAGGACACTCTCTCCCCTCTCTCGGACTCAACGTGCGCCGAGGCTGCCAATTTTACTGCTGACGAGCCCTCTCTCATCAGCAGTTGCCACAAGTGCAACAACATTAACGTAACGCAAACTACTTAACGTTGTGCGCCCCCGGAAATGCTCTGCACTTGATCGTGCCCCTCGCGAGGGGGATGTTTCACTGCGTCGCCATGCGAACAGTTTGCCACGCTTTAGTTTCAGTTCTTTCTAACGTCATCTGTGGCCTGACTGCGCAAGACCTTTGTTGTATTCACAGAGCACGAAGGCAGACTGGTCGGCTGTCCTCTTGGCGCTTTTCCTGTGGTGATCAGACTTTGTAATATGTGGGCAGTGAACTCCTTCAGCTTGAGTGGCCGCTCCTTGAACTGATCGCTCCGGCGCCTGTGTCCATACCACATAACCACGATTCAGGTAAAGATAGCACGGCTTATGAGATACATGTACAAGCGCATGGAGGGAATTGTGTATGTGACAGATGTGTGGCGACCCCCAACCCTGATATTCGTTAGCCGCTAGATTCAGTGGCCCCACCAGGCACGGGGGAGAATAAAAACCGCCGAGCACGGCAGCTCGCGGTCAGTCACCATCACCACCAGCACGCTGCATGTCGTCACTCGGCTGGAGGGTACCCCTACCTACCCAGGTTCACGAACGCGGGGCTACATCGTGAGAGTGTACTTGAAAAACACCTTATACTTACGATGGTGTAAGTATAACGTGTAAGTATAAAACTCTTCTACACACGAAGAACTGCAGCAAACATGACGGGAAAATGGATTCGGGCCTTGCGGTCATACCGTTGTATTTGATGAATGGGCTGTTTCAATTAGTGCTTTTGAGCAATTCATTTTGCGATTTGTTGTCTGCATGGCCATCATCGCTCGTATCAGAGGGATTCGGTACGGCTAGTGGAATGTAATCTTAATGGGCACTTTCCGACAGGTCCCTAACATTTCTGACATCTTTACCGGCGACGATGTGCTCCAATATTTAATTTCAGCCTATAAAAGTAAAAAGAATAGCACACAGGTAAAATATTTATGCTTGACTGCTGTATGCAAAGCGTGTCTGAAGCGATGCGAAAAGTTTGCTTTCAATGAAGGCCCACTGTATCAAATATGATACAAGAAAATGTAATGTGAAGATAAATAGTTTGAAGGGCCTCAAACATGACAACAAAGCTCATATTCTTGTCTTTCAACACTTTCTGGAGAAAGTATGATCAGACTGGAGGTCGAAAAAGCAAAATACTCACTGTTTTTTGAGTTCAGTTCAGTTTGGTTCAGTTAAGTTTATTGTTTCAGTAGAAATGCTACGGTGCATAAATAACTCTAGGAGGTCCCGTAGTCATAGGCTGGGGAGGGACCTCCTACCAACAAACACGAACGAAAAGTACACCAAACGCGGTTAACAGCAGTAACAATACTAAAAAAAACACGAAGAACGTGATTACACAATCAAGCCAAATATTGTTACTCAAAATCAGAAGTATTATACACACAGGTAATTAAACGGAGATATTCATCTATATACAACATATACAAGTAAATAATAACAATCGTTAGGCCAAAATGATCCGGCGAAGCTGCTTCTTAAAAGAATAAAATGAAGGAGATGATTTGATGGTTGGAGGTATTGAATTCCAGAATGAAGTCGCCAAAAAGTTCGCAGTTAGTTTGCCGTAGTTAGTCCTACATTTTGGTAAGAGATAATTGCTGTGGTGTGAGAATCGAGTGCGATCAAAATGCGGGTTTTGATCTTTAGAGACTAACGAAATGGGTAAGTTTCCTTGACAAAATTTATAAGTTAGGACGCAAAGAGAATATTTATTTAAATCACCAATTGACAAAATATTAAATCTGCGGAGTAAAGTTAACGCATCACATGAAAAATAGCTGTAAGTGATTATTCTAAAAGCTTGGTTTTGTGTGTGCTGTAAAGGTGCCAAGTCAGTTTGATAAGTGTTGCCCCAAGAAGAAATGCAATATGAGATATGGCTGTGAAGGAATGCATAGTAAAGTGAGACTAATACGGGTTCATTAAAATAGCGACGGACTCTAATTAGTATTCGCAGGCCATAGGCCGTTTTACGGGTTAATAAAGATATGTTACTGGTGAATTTCAAATGCCTGTCCAGTTCAACGCCGAGAAATGTTGCAAAATGATGTTGGTGGGATGCCGCCTTGTGAGCTCCCAGGTGCGGTCATTCTTTCCGAGCTGCTAGCTGTCCCCGCCAACGCCTTTCTAACCACTCACATGAGAAAACGTCGTCAGGGTATCGGGAACGGTAACTTGGCTTTAGTCTTAACGCGATTTATTGTCGCTTTGTGGCCTCTCAAACACGGAGTATTATATTTCATACGCTTGACGCTGTGGTGTTCAAAAATGGCTCAGGCTTGCGCTTGGTTATCACTAGCGAAATCAAATTCTATGCAGACAGACTTTTGTGAAAGTTTAAAAGGGCCCTTTATAGTGGCGAGCCTGTGGTGTCATTGGAAGACAAGTCGTGCCAGATAACAGTGTCTCCAACCGCCACAAAAAATTCAGGGAAGGTTGCATTGCACTCACGCGCAATGCTTGAATGGCGAAGCTGTTGCAGGTGAGCATTACCGGACACATCATTAGGTTTTAGTTTCATTGTTTATTTGCATAGTTTCGGGGCAAGTATACGTCGTTATATACATCAAAGCGGTCGTCCTCGTCTTCGCGGCTAGTGATGAATGCCAAGTCATCCTGAGCATTGTGGACCTTGAACAGCTCTACGTCATCGACTCGAGGTAGCGGTGGCGGGATGTGCAAGTCGTCTCTGGAAGGAGTGGCACACTCGGAGTCATGTCACTAATTATCAAAAATAGCTTCTATAGAATGCGGCGGGCACGGTGAAATTTCCCAAGCAGGCTGTACTTTCAGCTTTAACATTAGCCCTGGAGGTTGTTTTTACATGCGGAGTAGCACTTCAGCACATCGGTGGAGTTTTTGTTTGGCTGAATTGACTACGCGAGCCGGGGAATCGGCCGTCGCCGTGAGGCACGCTCTCACAAGCGCTTGCTATTTTCTCGCACGTGGGGGGTTTTGTCGGTCTATTGTTGCTAAATCGACTGCGCGTGCCGAGGACCCTCAGTGGTCGCCTAAAGCCCTCAGCTCACGAGTACTGAGAATTATGTTGGTTCCTGCAACGGTGAAATTACAGCTTGGGCAGTAGCTTCACTCTGAAAATTTATCCCTTCAAACTCTAACAGTAATTTCTTAAATCAAGCCCGCAGAATTACCGGGTGGATGCTCCGAAAACGCAAAACATTCATCCCTATCACAATTTGTCTATCTTCTATGTTCCTTCTCAAGCCCGACCCTGTGTTCTGGTCATGCACATAACATAACCTCAGACGGCTGGCTTTCAACTTCGTTTCTGGTGATTTCAGGCTTTCACTCTATATCTGTTATAATATGTTTCCAGCTGTACGAAATCACTGTACAGAAATGATCCCTTGCATGCGCAGGCTCTGACAAGACGGCCATCATGGAAGTCCTCTGTGCCCGGTCCGGCTACCAGAGACTCGCAATCGTACGGGAGTACAAGCAGATGTTTAACCGCGTAAGTGCAATTGATATCACTTCCTTTTGTTACACAACCTGCATTCGTTCCTCAGTTGCCCATATATCCAGGAAAACTTGCTATTGTGTAGCACATTATCGGAGTAGCCAGCACTTGTCATACGGAATATGCAGATAAAATTCTGCATGACCACAAAAAGATAGATTTATTATTCTTCTCTATTCAATAAATAGAATCTTGTTAAATAAAAATGTTATGCGTCTAGTGTTTCTCAGTCCAATACCGCCTGTATAAACATTGCTTAACGTATAGCACGCTTTAGAATGGGAACTGTAGGTATGCTTACTTCGCCACGATGTGGCGCGCGCCGGCGGCCGTTGCTAAGGTCCCTAAGGTACCTTAGCCGTTCTGCCTTACGTCAATGCTCGTGAGCCCGCTTCTGCGAAGCCTGTCTGTCACCTGCCTTGACGAGTTTCAAGAGCCGTTTCGTTCCCAGTTTAGTCGGGAGGGGATTAGTTCTGGGGCCACTGGGGATCTTGTTGATCGTGTTCCTCGCTTCATACCGGCTGCATTTTACGAAAGATGACTGACGGAGCTCTCTTCTTTCTTGAACGGCTTCGTATTCTAACAGCTTGACACGTTTGCTTCCTGATGAAGCGGTTGGCTTCCGTTGTTCGGGTAGTACTAGTAATACTATTTGTAATAAGAAACAGGAGCAGTGGCGTAGATAAAAATGTTTTGGAGGCGCGTCATTCGCCAGCGCAAAAAAAAGCGAAAGAGAACAGGAGCCTGCAAGCAAACATCATGTCATTTAATTTTCCAATATAGTTTACTTCTTTTGTTTTTACGTATTAATATAACTAGGCAGAGTGCCAACAGCGTGTACAAACCAAGGTCGAAATGCTGCGCAGGGACAGAATGGGGAATGCACCACTCAAAAAAAGCCGGGGCTCGTGATTCAAGTAGGCAAGCGCGCAAAGCCGGCATAGGTTTGCGGCAGCGAAACTGATTTTGCGTCCGCCGTGGTGCAGGCGGTTTTATCAGCGACAGACCAGGACAGACAGGCATAATGAAAAACAAGAAGCCGTAGGAGAGCAGCCTGGGAATGCTAGGCAAACTGTCAACTATTTTGAGTTGTTTCCGAGAAGCGGTGCTAGCTGACGGACATGAAAGCAAGTAGGAAGGCTATGGAGCGGAAAGAGTAGGAGGCAGCAACAGGAGAGTGGCTCTTCGGCCATTTTTCGCTCACGCGTTAGGAAATGTTTTACTGGCGGCACTGCTCAGCCGCAAGAAATTTCGTGATGTGGCAAAATCTTGGAGACACGTGAGTATTCGTTCAGGTCCTCCTACCATGAAAATTCCTGTCAACACTATATACACCTGTATATACAATTGTATACATATGTGAATGCATCTCAAAAATATACATATGTCATTGTGTTCAATGCATCTTATTGGTTTTTATACGTTTCGCTGCTTTAATTGTGACATAAAATTGTCTGCATGAAATGAATTGAGCTTCTTTTTCGCATGCATATTTTCCTTTTTTTCTTTCTTTGTCCATGATTGCGACATGTGCTTCTGGAAAATCCGTGATTTGTTATAAGTTCAAATATTTTTATTGTTACGAAAAGTGTGCCATAGTTAGAAATGTAGTGACGCACTGGGCTCGCAATAAAAATGAATGAAAATTTATTATTGATTAAAATAATACATAAATAAATACACAAATTACTACTTTTTAAATAATTATTTGCATTGTTAAACCTACCTGAAATATAAGTTGCGAAAATGCTACGGCATGAAGCTCCGGAGAAAACTAGGTAATGGCTGTAGGGTCCACCTTTTGGCTTCGTCGTTTATCTAAACATAAGACGTAGTACCGCGCTGGCTGGTGGTAGGTGACCGCTTAAGAGACCCGTGGCCACCATTCCTCGAGGGTGGCTCGACTATCCTGTACAGACATCTACAAACTAGACGCACAAACAGACGTACAAACTAGAACAACTGCAATCGTCTTTTATAAGCGTAGAGCTTGTGATGAAGGGCAAAGAACAAAAGGGGGCGCGCGGGTAGCCGTGCCGAAACGGAGCGATTCAATCAATTTTACGAAATTTTACCATGCAATGGGCCCGCCCAGTGAAGATCTGTCGTCCCTCTTCATTGCTCGCGTGCTGCTCGGCAGACACTGTGACGAGCATTTGTTTAACTAACGTCGTTGCGCCAAACGAGCTTTGCAACGGGAAATGTAGTGTGAGCCAAGATTCAACGACCTACCCACACAGATTCTACACCACTTCGGCTAGGCGCTAAAAAATAATATAAGGCTCACAACATGCGGAGCAATCATCAAAAATGCCCCATAATTAGAAACTACGTCCACTAAAAAGTATCTAAATTTAAGAGGTATTTAAGAGGTTTGAAGTGGTTCTCGATTCGTCCGCACAGGGCAAGAGCCGTAACCTCCAACCGTCGAGCGAGACATGGCGGAACACAGCTAAGGGCTGGCACCATCTAGATTCTCACAGGATCCACAGCCAAACACTGCAATTCTCAGTAACACTAACATTTTACAGTAGTAAACTCCCGGCGGCCCCATCATATAGCTTTGTAGAGACACTGCTGTGATCCACTCCTACTGTTTTGTATAGTGACGTGTTTTGCTGCGAGCGTCTAGCCGTGCCCTGCTCTGTTATCTCTTTTAGATGCGACGCATCTCTTGCTCTCGGGTATGTCCCTCCATTGTTGTTGTTGTCGCGGCGCTGTCCGCACGCTCACTGCACATGTGCAACTCTCCTCCGTTCTTCTCTCCGACAGCTGTGCGCAGCACTCTCACTCCGTCTCATTATCATAACAACAGCTGCGCGTGCGCGCTTCGCTGCTCTCGGTGGGCGCATGTGTGCGCATGCACGCGACTCTCTCCGCGACTCCTCTCTTTCAAAAGCGGGAATATAAGCGGGGGAGCGCACGGCGTCGGATCAGTCAAGCGCTCGCTCTCGCGCTTGGCGTGCCTTTGCTTGACGATACCTCCGTGCTTGCCACTTCTATGCTTGACTTGAATAAGAAGATCTTCCAATGAACACGTGATGGACCAGTTGAACCCCCCCCCCCCCGATGCGTCGCATCACATCAGGGTTCCCTCGCGGGAAGATGGGCGTAATTTTTTAAAACGAGGTGCATGTTTCTTTTCTTTCGTTTGCATTCCGCTAAGCTATCCCATTTGGTAAAAAGAGTGTTTCGACTTGCCATAACTAAACTAAAAAGTTCGTTTTGAATTGTCAGTGTTCTTGGTCTAATTTCGCGGTTCAATAAATAATTTTGCGGAAAGTTAAATGCTCGCCTGGCGAACGCTTCAGCATCTCTTACGCCGAAGCTCGAATTTGCGCATCGCTTTGCTTAACACTTCTTCGTCGCTTTTGTTTACTTGTTTGTTGCTGAGCGCATGTTCGCTGCACCAGGCCCTGTTTGTTTGAAAAAAAAAAGGTATCTTCATTGGCTACGGGACAATATCCTCCATCGTTTTTTTAACAAAAACACATCATGCACTGAGTACTTCACCCTAATTTCACTGTTACGGCCCTTTTGTGGGCCTGCCTCATTAAACCAGTCGCTGGAACTTTACTTGAACTACTAATCACAAAACATCAATCCTTTTTTGGTGTACACTATTTCCTCACTAGAACCTGTTTTAATAAACACACTGGACTAAATGCCATGGCGAGCGAAAAGGTGGCTGCTGCAAACACACAAAAATTGGGGTTTAGGCTCGTAGACGTTTTTGCCTCGTTCTTTCTAAATACGACCGAAAATAGATTTTTCAGAAGTAGAGACCACCTCATCTTTGCAAAACAAAATTGTTCACGTAAGCTCTCCCTCCGAATATTTGAACCAGGCTCACGACTTTGGTGCCAATCACAAAAAGAAGATGGCCTCGAGGAGTTGCGCACTCGGAATTGTGGTGGATACTGCCTATTCGGTGCCTATTTCTTAGCTTAGGTTCTCTAATCTAGCGATACATGGTGCAACGTGAAGCAAAAAAGAGATATACATACGACTTGTGCTGTTCACGCAGCGAAACGTGAAATCCCGACAGGTGTTTGGTAGAGAGGAAGCTGGAGATCGAACTGAGAGCTTATTTAGCAAATCTGGCTATAAGGTGTGAATTTACATTTACATAAAATAAACAAAGTCGATATTTGGGTGCACTTCGCTGACAGCGCTCGCGTTGTTGGGGTGCGCCCAATTACAAAAAAAAAACATGTTTTTCCGTTTTTACGTTAACGCCAATTACTTTGACTGCTGGAATGTATTGTAAAAAGTATTTTTTTGGTAGCAATTGTATCAAAATACCATAATCATCAATCTTTATTTAAATGTGACATGTGGCTGGAGTGTGATTGGAGCCTTTGACAATATCTGAAATCAAAGCGAGCAAATGAGAGACAATTGATTTGGACTCAACTGTCTTTGAGGTTCACGCTGTACTTACATGTTTTGGTTGGGCGTGCTCATTCTTACCGCGTAATATAAAAACAGGGAACGTGTATTCACACTAATGACATATTGTGGCAAGGGACCTCTTAACAAAAGAATGAAGAATGCGTACAGCAAAGGCATTTTTCTAGTTCAACAGTCGCATCATCCGGACGTATACTCGCCATGTTAATCAAGCTAAGAGAAAAATTATTTTTAGCTTAACGTACACCTAACGGATTTCGGGTCAAGCTGCTGAAAAGATATACAGATGAGAGAAAGCCACGGCATCTCCGAAACACCATGTGTGATCTGTACGCATAACACCCCTCACCGCATAAAAACAGTCTTGAGTTTTCTGTTTATTCAATTTTTCCTTTTCTGGCGTTCCAATAAGGAGAGAGAACAATAATATTCAAATCTCAGACAGAAAAAACTCCCATAAAAAACTCGAATAAGAAGCCTACCATAGCGGCTGGGGCGCCATTGATGTTCAATGCCTCATTACCAACTGAGCTATAGCGCTTATATTCTTAAAATATTTTGTGCCCTGCTCCCCGAAACTGCTTCAATCATTATTTCTTAGCAAATTTATCACTGGAAGCATCAGAATACAACAGCGGAACAAAAGCTACAGAATTGTGTTATTTTCAAGACAAGCGAAAACATAGTCCACCTTAAAATAAGAAAAACAAACAGCGCAAACTACGGGCCGAAGAAAGGTAAGACTAAACCACAGGCGCTGACGAACAACTGAGCGCTTTATTGCAGCACAAAACGTATATATATAGAAAAAGGAAAACAACAGAAGGACCGATAATGACCTAGGAGATATCACATCGGACAAAAACACGATATCTCGTAAACATGAACCACCAGATGCCGATAAAAGTCTAAAGTTCAAGATAGCTACAGCCTTTCCTTTTCCGGAAGTGTAACTGATGCCTCACTAATACAAGCACTGTTGATTCTCGAGCACGGGGGAGAGCGCGTGCGCGATCACTTGGAAGAAGAGAAGAAAGAAGCGCGGAGGTTTGTGCGCACGCTCGTGCTTAATCAGAAGAAATAAAAGTTCAAAGTGTTCCTAACGGTAGCGCGGCGTCGGGTCTTCTCGACTTATTAAGCACCTCCTTTCTTTTTGATCTTGAACGCTTCAAAGGTTTCCCGCTCTCTTCGACCACCTTACGGATTTACCTTACGTATTTACCTTAAATATGCTCTATTAACACCTCTCCTTCACTTTGAGTTGTTGATTAATTCGCTCTCGACCTACAAACGGCTAGTCTCCTGGTTAGCTTAATTGGTCAAGCGACTTCCCTAGATAGGTGGTGGTCCCGCGGTTTGAATTCTGAACCAGGACGGATGTTTTTCAGCTGCGAAGTTGCTGAGAAAGCTGTACACCTTTGCTTTGTAGCCGTACTGCTACATTGAGGTGGATGTCAAATTTCCTTTCGCCGAAACATAGTCAAACTTAGGGATTTCTTCTAAATCTGATCGACTAGCAGCCTGGTCAGAAAGGAAGTGTAGGGCTGTCGCAAACTGTTTTACGTACATTTTACACAGTTCTTACTATATTGATGTTATTGCATTTGTGCCATTGCTAGGTTAATACTCGAGTACAAGATAGTTCATGCGACGTTCGCTACAATATTTTTCGCCTGAAAACGGCAGCGTTCAAACTTGCACTTTTCTGTCTCACTGTTCTCTCCTTTTAAAATATTTATAAACTACTGAATTAGACCAAAACGTCCATCTGTTCGGGAGGTTTTGCCCGAATAAATAAATAGAACATTTGCCGGTTACGGTTTTTTGAAAATCCGTAGAGTTCCGCAGATAGGGATCGCTTAAGAAGGAAGAGCTGGGTACTAAGCTTCACATGAATTTCACAATAAAGTTGGCCTTACAGTTTCGCTCTACACCATGTGCTCACAGATTACCGCACGTTTCCGAAAGTTTTGCGGCATGCATTACCGTGCTGCTGTAGCTGCCCGCTTTTCTAAAAAATTGGGAAAGGAGCGCAAAACAGTCTCAGGCAAACAGTTCTCCACGCAGTTTAGTGCATTGTATTCGCTTTAGGTGCGGGCTTCAGCCTTTTTTGTTTGATTGCAAGTAAGGAGCCCGTAAGGGGCACGTATTTTCGAGTTTCGAAGTGTATGCAACAGAGGATAAATCCATATCTGACATCTAGATCGAAACAGCCTAATAGCAGCCAGTGACAACGAGGGCTGCATATTTATAGCACACGGAGAAGACTGCGATCAGGGGTCTGATGAGCGACCTGGTGTAGGAGGATATTTTGATGGCGCTGACTAGGATTATGACTATGTTCGGGCGGTGCGAATAAGTAACGACTTCTGCAGGACCTGGTGGCCAATCTCAAGTCGGAACTTCGGGGCCGCTTTGAAGATCTGATGGTGACCCTGCTGTTCCCCATTGAAGAGTTTCTTGCCCGGGAGCTACGCGCAGCTATAAAAGGCGTTGGAACCGACGAGGACGTCCTCGTCGAGATTCTGTGCACTCGCAGCAACAAGGACATCCGCGACATCAAGGAGAGTTACGCCAAAGGTGAGTGCCGTGTAAACTCTTGCAGCTTATACTTTTTATTGCATATGACATTGCAACAGTCATTTGCCTAGTGCATCAACAAGGCTAGCGGCCGCCGAACATGTATAAATGCATTAATATTGGCTTCTTGGTTATGAAACTTCGGCCTGGTAGAAAGTGTGAATAAAAACGTAGGCACGAAATATAACGCATACACATGACCTGCGAAAGCTCCCGTGCGGCGCAAGTGTTCTTTGTTGTGTCATGAGTTAGTTTCGTGCTTTTTACCATGTAGAGGAAGGACATGAACTGGGATACTTATAATTTTAAATAACTAAATTTTCAGTTCCCGTTTGTCTGGTTGTGCTTGTAATTGCATCCTCGTGAGCACTAGAGAAAATTCTCTTTGAAGAGGTTGGGCCTAATTTGAAATATTTACTTTCCGTTCCACTAATGTTTTAGGGCAACACAGCTGCAGGTCATGCGAGGTGTCGTTGCAAAAGATTGTTGTTGACAGCGTGAATTTTGCGCTCATTTTAATTTGTCCGAAGGATGTAGTAGCGGTTATTCGCTGGTGACTGTAACGGCTGCCGTCAGATACTGACGGCGAATTCGCAAATTTTTATTAGTAGAAAAGCTCCAAACCTAAAAGGACACTGATCTTATTTGTAAACATTTCGGATTTACTTGCGCAAAGTAAAGTCTGGAGTCTCTAGAATGTATTTTGCCACCTCTGGATGCCTTTTCGTGACATTATTGAGGAGAAAAATAATTCGAAAGTGCTGTTCGTATCTGTGCATCCTCTTTCCCGATTTACTACGATGTTCCATATTGCAGCGAACCATGTATGCGTTTGTTTGTGTATTTATTGTTTGTGTTTACTGCATGGCTACGCCCGGCTCTGTTACCTGTCAAGTGAAGCGCGTCTTGCATTCTTTATTTTTATGCCGCACGGGCTATCTCATTCAGGTAAGCAGACTGTTCCGTGTTAACGTCACTAGCCCAGAATAATCTTCCCTGATCTACAATGTTCTGGATGTAATTCGACGGTTCCAGAAACACTCGCGCCGAACGGTAAAAAATCCTGCAGAGCAGACGCCACAGCATTCCGATCGTCGATGCTCGCCCGCACACGTCACTTTGTTGACTGCTGCCTCGCCGCCTGTGTATTCTTCGAGTTGTTAGGGGAGCACAAGTTCGCTCCAATAAACGTGTTTTCCTTCGCGGCAACTGCGTCGTCTCTAGCTTCGTGATATCTGGTGGAGGTGCTGGGTGCGCACCTTTTATGACGACCTCTGGAAGCCGCCAGCCCAGTACAACCAGAGCCAGCCTCCGACTGCAAGGATTGTCGCCCGAGTTCGGCGCCCTGCCAGAAAGACCCAAGACAACGACTGCTGCAACCGCAACCATGGTGCAAGAACCAGCGTCGCCAATCCTGCTGCAGCAATCACGGGTACCGCCAACATTCCGAGGAGCCCCCGCTGAAGGCTCGGAGGAATGGTTGGAGAAGCTGGAGCGAGTGCGGATCTTCAACAGGTGGGACCATGAAGAAACCTTCCGGCATGTTTTCTTTTACTTGGAGGATGCAGCTCGAACTTGGTTCGAGAACCACGAGAGCGCCTTGACAGACTGGGCGCAATTCAAAAGAGAGCTCTTTAAAACCTTCACGACAGTGTTGAGAAAAGAACGAGCTGCGCTTTTACTGGAAACTCGAATGCAACACCCGAACGAAGGAGTCGCAATCTTCGTTGAGGAAATGAAGCGACTATTTCGTCCCGCGGACCCGGATACGACGGAAGAAACGAAACTGAGGTTTCTAACGCGAGGAGTAAAGCAAGAACTTTTTGCTTGCCTTTTATGCAACGCCCCCTCCCCCCCTCCAATCGGTGGCCGAATTCGCGTCCGAGGCAGCCGCCATGGAGAACACGTTGGAAATTCGCACGAGGCAGCACGACCGTCCCATCAATGCGCTAGTTGCGGTCTCGATCGATGCCGGGGCTCTTAGCTCTGACACACTACGTGAGACAATCCGCGCTGTCGTCAGGGAATAACTGCGGAAACGCTTCCCAACAACGCCGCAACCCCAAGTCACCTGTATGGGCGACGTGATCCGGGAAGAAATTCAACTCGCCTTGGGGACTTCTACGCCTTCCGAAGTAACACGTGAGCCTCAAGCTATGACCTACTCCGCGGCTGTTCGACGACCCCGCCCTGCTCCAACCCGTCATCAAGAAGTCCCGCCGTGCCGCCGTCCAATGTCGCCCGCCCGACCACCTCCAGGCCAAAACCAGGCGCCGAGGAAGACGGCCGTATGGCGAACCGCCGATAATCGTCCGCTGTGCTACCAATGCGGAGAGGCCGATCACATCTATCGTCGCTGCCCGTACAGTAGACTCGGACTGCGTGGTTTCTCCGTCGACACCGCACGCCCCCGACCCGGCCAGCGCCCTACTGATGTCGACGAATACCTGTCCAACACCAACCGAGGACGAGCCCGCTTTAACCGATCGCCGTCGCCCTACCCATAACAGTCGCCCAACCGCCGTAGCAAGGCTGATTTCGCACGTGGAAGGTCCCCCAGCCAACGCGGGGGAAACTAAAAGCAGCAACTTGTGGAGGTAAAGCTGCACGATCGTGGAAAAATGAAAACCCTCCACCGACGCAGCGACTCGCGGAAGACCATGATTCCCCACATGCCCTCGGCCCGACAACCCGATCTAACCCCGACGTGACACTCAAACACGACAACAACCACACGGCGTGACACGCACCCGACTTGACCGAACGTTCCGCTGAGAAGACGACGACCACGACGCACAGTGCCCGACCGTCAACACGCACAAGCCGAGGTACGACGCCACGACGCACCCGGAACTCCAAGAAAGAAGCGTCCGACGTTCAACTGTCCATCGGCGGCTTTGAAGCAGTTGCACTTATAGACACGCGAGCCGACTACTCAGTCATGAGCGGACCATATGCGTCTAAGCTGAAGAAAGTTATGACCAGATGGGACTGTCCGAACATTCGCACAGCAGGAGGCCACCTCGTGACGTCAAGTGGAACGTGCACATCGCACGTCACCATAGACGGCACAACGTACCTTGCAGCGTTCGTCCTTTTGCCTAACTGCTCCCGTGACGCAATTCTCGTAATGGACTTTTTGACGGACAACGGTGAAATAATTGATCTACAGGCCAAGTCTATAACATTTTCCTCCGATCACTGCATGAGGCCGGAACCCAACCCCGAAAACCGTGCTTCTATCACGATCGCTGACTATCATGTCACCCTGCCACCCCGCACAAGCTTGATGATCAGCGTCTACTGTGAAGATGCGGCTGTTGACGTCGACGCTATCGTAGAGAGTGACCAAAGGTTGCTCCTCGACCGCGGTGTCTCTGTCGCAAGAGCCATTGCGCCCTTTAAGCCACGCAAATCCCAAGTTTTGTTCACTAATTTCAGCATGAATTACCAGCATTTAAACAGGGGCGCTGCAATTAAGAAACGCAAGCAAGCGACGTGATCGCGGTTGCCGACTTTGAACGCACACCCGAAGATACCTTCAAGCTTCCGAATCACTTCGACGTGAATCCGGCGTTACGGCAAGGAGAACGGAAGAAATTATTGGATTTGCTGCGTCGCTACAGCGAGTGTTTTTCGTCGAACTCAAAACTACGTCAGACACCTCAGAGACCGCCGCTCTTCCGAGGGGGACTTCACAGGAAGTCGCAAAGTTCTTCATAAGTCAAGTTGTGCGGCCAGATGGAGCCCCGGAAGTCCTAATCACGGACCGCGGAACGGCCTTTACTGCAGAGCTGATGGAAGGAATATTACGCTACCGCAACACGGATCACAGAACAACGACGGCGTACCACCCCCAAACGAACGGACTAACGGAACGTCTGAACAAGACAATCTTAGATATGCTGTTAACGTACGTTGACGTTGAACATAAAATTTGGGATGAAGAGCTCTCGTATGTCACGTTTGCGTACAACATGGCTATCCAGGAGACTACGCTGATGACGCCGTTCGAGCTTGTCTACGGAAGACGGCCGACCACGGTGCTTGACGCCATACTTCCGTATGTAGAACACGACGCCCTCAATCCCGACGTCCAGGGATACCTTCAGCGTGCGGAAGAGGCCCGCCATCTCGCTCGAGTTCGTACAACGGATAAACAGCTCATGGATGTCGGGCGCTACAACCTCCGACGCCGAGACACCGAGTACCACCCAGGGGATCGTGTTTGGGTTTGGACTCCCATCCGATGACGCGGACTCAGTGAGAAGCTTCTGCTACGGTATTTCGGACCCTACCAGATTCTACGACGTGTAGGCCAACATACCTACGAGGTGATCCCCGATTGTGATTCCGGAACATCACGATGACGCACGCGGCCCGAAGCCGTCCACGTGATTCTCTTGAAACCTTGCTATGCAACATGACGGACATGTTTGTCAGACTGTCTTTTGTTTTAGAATCGGGCCGATACACTCTTAGAGAGGGGGTAATGCCGTCAACCATGTATGCGTTTGTTTGTTTACTTATTGTTCGTTTTTACTGCCCGGCTACGCCCGACTCCGTTATCTGTGTCAAGCGAAGGGCGTCTTGCATTCTTTATTTTTATGCCGCACGGGCTATCTTATTCAGATAAGCAGACTGTTTCGTCTTAATTTCACTAGCCCAGAATAATCTTCTCTGATCTACAATGTTCTGGATGTAAATCCACGGTTCCAGAAACACTCGCGCCGAAAGATAAAAAAGCCTGCAGAGCAGACGTCACAGCATTGCGATCGTCAACGCTCGCCCGCACACGTCACTTCGTTGACTGCTGCTTCGCCACCTGTATATTCTTTGAGTTGTTAGGGGAGCACAAGTTCACTCCAATGAAATTGTTTTCCTTCAAGACAACTGCATCGTCTCTGGCTTCGTAACAATATGACACTCGCTCTAGAAAATTTGCCTTGACTGCGCAGTTCCCCGGCTCTCCGACGGAGTCTGGCGGGCGGCTGCCTCTCCGGCGGGTCGTCGGAATTAGTTCGCTGAGATGCCACGATAAGATATGTGCCGAGGATGGTGTGGGTTTAGTTTGTTAGTTTTCAGACTCAGTAAAGCTTCAGAAAGACGGAAAGGTTTATTGTAAAGACTGACACCGAGATTAGGGTAGTGCTTTTTGTGCTGGGTGAACTGGCTCAGCGTTTAGCGCACACCACAGATGCGATCACGTCGCTTCCTAAGGAACGCTGTCATTAGTGAGAAAATAGTCGTGGGGTTTTGGGAGACGTGTAATGCACTTGCTTTTTTTAGGAAATAGTTATATAAGCTCTCAGAATGCTAAAACTAACAGCAAAATTAACAGCCTATAGGATATATGTCATATTGCTATCTGATAAAAGTGGGGCTGTTGCTGAGTGGTCTAAAGCACTGAATGTTGTGTGTCGCTATGAGCGAATTCGATTGCAAGATTTTGCGTGTTTTTCAGGAGTTTATTTTTTATTTCCGTAATGTTTCCTATTCGGCACTGAGATACTTAGCTGCCCCTTCAACGCTTTCCTTACGAGTTGGCATACTGCGTGCAAACAGATTATGATGCGCTGGTGAGTTCCCGTTGGGGCGGTGTTGACATAACGAACAACAAACTGCCGGCGGTGTACCGCATTAGCCAACTCTGGGCCTGGTGCCAGTATGCCTCTTACGCCAAAGGGAGAGCCAGGTGCGCGTGAAACGAATGGTAGTTGAGCGTCTCTCCTGATAAGAGGGTGTTAGCCACTACGTACTCCTCGTCTAGTGCAAGTTATGGCGTTAACACTCTAAGGACGTTAGGACTCTAAGTGGTCCTAGCAGGCTTCTCTGACCTATTTTACAGCTTACAATGGGGGAGAAGCGTGCCGCACCGATTCCTGATATATCAAGAATGCCCGACGAATGATAACGTCACATGTAAAGCCGTTGATGCACGAAACGAACAAAAACTGAAGCTGTATACGACTACTCAAATCTTGAACATCGTCCAACCGCACCGCAGGACCAATACGCGAATCTGCTTTCAGATGTTGCGATCATTGCAAATGTCGCAGGGTATATTTTTCTTTCAGGATTTATATAAACACTGCTATAGCGAACGAATAAACGATGAAAAGTGCATTTATGTGAGCGCGCCAATGCAATGTATACAAAAACAGTAATTTAATAAAATCTCGTAACCGTGCCTTTAAGGGGAGCACAATTATTTCTATTTCCAGTGCTCGGGTTAAACAACACGACTTTCTTACCTTCGTAAGTTTAACTAAATTGTTAAACAACCCAATTTTTCTATGGGTAAAGGAAAATAACTTTGTGGCATTTACTAACGGACATTCGCGCTATGCTCTGACGACAGCCAATAAAAATCTGGGGTCGATTTACGTACTATCCTAGCAGTATTCACTGTGGTGTCTCCGAAGCAGATGTTAAATCTGTCCCTTTGCCCCTGCACATATACAGTACCTGTTATCCTAGAAAGCCACCGCGCGGGAAGTGATGTCGACGACTCAGGAACTGGACTACAAAAAATATTTCCTGGGCGCACTTCTATGACAAAAATCACATTGCGTATTTCCGCTTTGGTATAAGCAATTGTTTGTGTAGAAACCGGACACTCGAGTTTGACGGTCCACCGCAGTGTCAGCCGTGGCAGATGCGCACAATTCTGAGTTGGTCCCGCCGCACTGACCGCCTTAATAGCCCTCGAACGTGCCTTCGAGAAGGCGTCTAGCATGATTTTATTAGCGCGCATACCTACAAAATACTGCAATGATGACAGAAATAAATTTTTTAGACGGTGGAAGCCTCCAAAGAAAACGGCGCTGATGGAATAATATCGCCTTTCTGCCGAGGCGTTGGCCGGCACACAGTGAAGGTTGCTTTGAAGGCTTTGCACTTTCCCGCAGAATTTTCTCTTTTATTACGGGTGCGAAGCCATAGTTCTGCATTTGTTACTGCATTTTAAAGGAAAACTAATTCAGCAGATTACGTGCTGCTGGGAAATACGACGAGGTGGTTATAAGGTATGTTAGCAGGTGGTAAATAAGCATAGGTGCGCAGTGTCGTCGCTCACAAGTACGCTCAAAAGCAGTTATTACAGCGTAGTTTGTCACCCGGGGATGCCTTTTTATAGTTCATCATTATTTTACGTGGCTATCGGCGTAGTTAATACAGACATCCACGTGTGGTGCAGAAAATTTAGGCGTTGATTAAGCGTAAACGCCTCTTTACCGATCGGATATCAAAACCTACCTTTGGATTGCCTTTCAAAACAAACTATCAATACTGTTGTCAAGGCTATTGAACGGCTAAGAAAACTACAGATAACATCGGCTTCAATAAAAGTTTTAAATATGTCATTCGCAGCACCAAATTTTCGACTTTTCTTTGTTTTTTCGTTCAGGAAAGCTTTTGCTGCACCTTGAAGGTAATAAAACGATGCAATTACTTTGACACAGTGTTCTCATGCCAGAGCCGGTAGTGTAGGTCAAAAATAGGGCCCAATATTAATATTCTAAAATGTTTCAAATCTGCTTAGGCGTCATGCTCCACATTCCGAGCTTCCGAGCTCGTCATCCAAACGAAAGTTCTTTCAATGCCCTCTCGCTAAGAGTTTCCTTTTTCGCGGCATGTTTTTATACAGCTGGCGTGCTGGGTAGCACGCAGAAACCAGTAGACTTCATTGGTTGTGGGGTCCACACGGACACGAAGCTATATATTTTTCTTTGTCCGCTAGGATGGAGAGAGCGACATCGACCTTGCGGGGTTCCGCCAGAAGCTAACAAAGGGACATCAAAAGCACATGACATGGTGTGCATAATACGCACCCTTGCAATAGTTCGTTTGTTGTAATATATGTCATGAATTCAAAATCAGCCTTGACTTTTCAGCTCTGAGTATGTCGTCTTCGATGGTGCGTCCAATTCATTAAACTTATTGCTTCCGATACACACACAACAAGTGTGAGTGTCATGCTGTTGCATATACCAAGTATTATAATTAGATCAGACCACTATGTAACGCCATTTCGTTCAGTCTGTAGCGGTACAGACAACAACGTATCTCGACAAATGTACTCACATGGATCGGCTAACGCACGGAAACATCACCGAACATCTGATATCGTACTTGCAAACGAGGCGTCCTCTTTTGGGGACTCGAAAACAATGAAGTACTGTTTTTTTAACCATGTGTGTCTCGTGCACCGTGCTTGCTGCGATTAGCGCTCCAGAAGCCCCAATGTTCGCTTTTGTATTCGTTAGCAGCAGAATTGGCTGCCTGTCACGCCTTTTTAACGGCGGAACTGTTGAGACCCAGCATTATCCGTTAGTCGCAAAAAAAAAAAAAAAAAAACTCGCGCTGCGAATACGTCATTTCGCGTTCCCTAGCAACCCCTGGTGCAGCTGTGCATAGCTTCGCGCTAGCTTTGCTAGCATTGGCATAGCTGCTGCTGCTCTTTGTAGAAATGTGGACATTACGTCTATGCCTTGCTGTGACTTCAAATTGCTCATTAAAAGAAAACTCCAGGAACGTTGGCAAAAAAAAAAACTGGGACATGCAAACAGGAAACAAACTTCTTGCAATTAAGCCATAAATAGGTAGGCACGTAATAGAAAAACTACACATGTCTGTAAAGTTGCCCTTTGTCGTTTAGGAAAAGGGCACACACTTGGCACACATGGATACCTTTTCAATTGAACACCTCGACGAACATTCGATAAACGTGGAGGATTTTTCTTCGTACTCCATATCCTAGTTTAAATGTAGGGTACTCAAAACACAAAGACAGCGACACTTCGCTAATCTGTACACACAACACATACCAGGACAACCGGCACACTTTCACTGTAATGAAGGAATAATCAGTTACAAAGAAGTTTTAGACTCCTTGGCTGAGGTTGATATTTTGAGGAAAAGTTATCGCACATGACCACAGCTTGTCCGTCAGTAATGAGGACACTGCTGAGGTGCTTTTCTGTGACACTCAGGGGCCTCATCTTTTTTTTTTTTTTTTGCTAGGAAAAAAGTCTCCCCGAGGTACCCTGATTTTTAGCCCAAATCTTTTTCTACGTTCTCAGCTAGTTTTATACACTTTTTACTGACAATCACTGGACCTATACACTAATTTTACATAACCACCTTTTAACGGAAGCATGCAGCATAAAAGTCACCTTCGACATTAACACACCCTTGTTTCAGTGCTCTTTGGGCAAGAAGCCCTTGCGAAATTAAACACAATCATTATCAACGTCATCTCCCCTTATAGGGCTCTGGCAGCTCACCACAGGGCCGCATAGACCTATTAGCATCCGGATATGACTTTCACCTGGTGCGAGATCTCGGAGCTCCGCCTAGCCTGCTCCTAGGTGTAAGGGTGTGTAGTGACCCGTAGTGCACTAGCCGAGGGAATAAAAGTGTGTGTCCAGTTCTCCGCAATGGGGGCAGTAGGGTGCGGAAAACAGATTGGGTTGGAAGTGTTGGAGGACTGTGCGGTGAGGGAAGGTGTGCGCTCGGATGATGCGCCACATGCCGGCCTGGTCAGTAGATAAGAAGCTGTGGGGTAAAAGGGGGGGCGAAGAGGGTTTGACGGTTCAGTCCGGGGTGGAGTGTATTGTCGGTGTATGTGTATAGTGGCGCGGAGAGGCTGTAGGTAGGATAAACAGAATGACGTGGCTTCCATCCCGGCTACGGTGGATCCTTTTCTGGTGGGCGCGGAAAGCGAAAACCACAGTATGTCGCCATTTAAACGCACGTCCATGATAGGGTGAAAATTATTCCAGAGGCCTACAGTAAGGCGCGGCTCATAGCCTAGGCGTAAGGTAGGCGTTTTGAACCCCATAATGAATAGATGAAGCTGACAGTAAACACCTCTCTGCGAATGTCGACAGTATTGCGAAGCCAGATATCTATACAACAGCCCTCCAATATCTCTTTTTAGCCGCTCGCTGTGTTTAGAGATACACCCAGAAATGTTGCTAAGGTCCCGCCTCTAGATCTCGCCTTATAATGCATGATGGCTTCGTTAACTGTTGTAGCTCACAACGGAAACAAACGTATGATCATTAGCTAGTGCCTGTCGTTTGAATACACCGTTAACCAGCGTTTTGCCGGAATAGATGCTAGGTGGCTCATTTATTAGCGAGGCATTATAATATGCATCCTAGCTTTGGTTGAAACACGAATGATTCGAAACTTTAATCTCGAATTTTCAGCTCTGCGGTACAATAAAATTGTTTATTCAAAACCTTGGCATTGTTATTGTCTCCATGTGTATTCCTCAGAGAAACTCGGAACACTAGTAAGCGTTCGAAGTGTGTACTTGACACTTGGAGAAATAAACACTTCGGTAGTTTTCAATCGCCTCCTTCCCTTTCCCCGCAGCATTCGGAAGTAACGTGGAAAGCGACCTTGGAAGTGAGGCATCCGCAGAATTTAGAAAACTCATGCTTTCAATGTGCGACGTAAGTATCCTCACCTGGCAGCGCCTAAAAGGCCGCAAAAACGAACAAATGTTTTGCTATTTATATACGGTAGCATTGCGGGGTAAAGCTACCGAGGTGGCTGCATTTTCCCGGCAGTGCTGGTACTAATGTATTTCCCCTAAAATTTTGGAATGACACGTAACGGCGCGGACTAGTTCATTTTATTACGAAACTCAGTGCCCCGAGGAACGAATAACCCGATAGCAGCTAAAGCTTTGATGCGACCGTATGCAGTGCCAGCCCCATTTGACGGTTGCTAAGATGAATCTGGGTACCAGCGTCGATATTGGGTCCGACGTGGTTTCTTATTAAGACTTTTATGGGGGAGCTGTAAACGGCTGAACCGGAGCAGAAGTGCAACAAGTTGGCCTTCTTGAGTAGTGTCGATAGCTCCACTGAAACACATTCCTAAAAATCTTGAACACATGTAATTTAGCATGTAAAGAAGGCATCATTTAAACAGAGTAAGTCAAAACATGTTCTCAGCAACAATGCTGGAAGATAAGAATTCACATTCTGCAAATCTTAGAGGGGTTTCCAAATGTAGCACGTCACATCTTAGTGCAAACGAATTTGCGACGGACTTGGTGTTCAATCCAATGTGTTTGGTCACAAAACGAATGGCAGTTGTTGTGACTTCCTCGTCTTCACCCCATCTAGCAGACGACGCTGATTATCATCATTTAATTACGCTTCTCATGAGCTGCCGCATGCTCATGTGGCTGGGTCGGCTTGCGCCACTTCTTCAAGTTTCCATTAAAGCCTCATCGCATCACGACGTGTCGATCCGCTTTCTGAGCATCGCGCCGCAGCTGGGGGACCCAGAGGTCCAACAGGAGTGAAACAAGATTGCGGCAGCATAACATCTAGAAAATCGTATAAAGCGCAGTAGGAACTGAAATAAATGCAGCGTTTAAAAGCACAAAAGCAGGGAAACATTGTGAAAAGTCTGCGTATTCAGCCACAGATTTGGCAGCGGAAATAGGACGGTTGATATCAACTGACGCATCACCAAAACAGGAAAATGATTTTTACGTCCCGGCTCACAGCCTGCTATAGCATTATAAAGCTAAACCAATTTTTTTTTCAAACAATGAACTGTTGGAACACTCTAGAATTGGGCAGAGTTCAATCATGTGTTAGCAATAATGACTCGAGCCGAAAGCTGTGATTCGCTGGATATGTAGCCCTTCTGGTTCATGGAGTAGCGTCTGAAGCTTCAGTAGCGTCAGAAGCAGTATCAGAAGTATCAAAAGCATCAGAAGCAGCAGTAGCATCAGAAACGTCCTAAATATACATCAGAGGCCACATTTGGATAAAAGATAATCCTATGAAAACCGCAAGTCTATAAGTACACTATTAAGTTAAGATTTATTACGTGTAAGTAAGTGGACGGCACTCGTGTATTTCACATCTGCGTTGCTCTTAAATGTAAGAATGACGTCGCCTGTAATATCCGTTATGTTCATGCATACATCACCGGTTATGCAGAGAAGCGTAGATGAAAAGTAAAAATTAGGAGCTCGCTTTTAATAGCTGGAAGCTGTTACCTCGCGTCATGTTCTTCTTTGCATGTAGCCCCCAATGTTGAACTGAATCCATTCAGGAGTCCGAGCTCTTTTTGCGCAACTCCTCCTTGTGGCATTAAGCGGATTTAAATTCTGGTGAAACAATGTTTTTTTTCATACGTTAGTTCTAAAGAGCACTGAATTTAATACGTACGATACCTTAGCACGACAGTCGGTGTTTTTTTTTGCCATCTACAAACCACACGACACTTCAAAATTCCAATGCAATTTTTGCAGGCCTACCGTCAAGAAGGATTTCTGGATTTTAATAAAGCGAAAAACGACGCTAATGTGAGTATCAGAACAACATATCAGGGCGTTACTCGGTCTTCTCTTTTGATACATGTGTATAAATCTGCCTGTCAATGACTGAAATATATGACACTGCCTTGAAACTGGTGTATATGTGTCACTTAAAAATAGTCATCCCATCGAGTCAGCGTCACTGTCTTTGTTTTTGTATCGGCAAATATACATGCTCCATTGCTGTTCACAGAGATTTGGTAAGTGAGCCTGCTGCACGCGAGACCGGGTAACACGCATGTCACTAAAAAAAAACTATACAAACGTAGCTTTGGAAGCATGAAAGTTGTTATGATAGAGTGAAACCCCCGTTTACTGCACATAAAAGCGCACACCATTCGCTTTGGACGTTGCCTAAGCGCCATGTTCTGTTTATGCTAATTTTACATAAGCAGTTTGGTATTTCGAGGTAATTCGAAGTGGACTTCTGGCGGGCAACTTTTGTGCGTGTTTTCCCGCCCCACACGACAGAGAATGCTCAGGAAATGGGCTCCTTGGGGGGGCGGGGGGGGCGGTGCTCAATATATATGCTTTAAAAAGTGGCTGCGATATGGCAGCTGCCGGGCGTTGTCGCATACTTACCGCCGCGTCTGCCCTGCGCCACTGCTGAAATGACAGCTTTTTGTCCTCTAAAGAATACTCGCGGCATAGGGCCTCAAATTGAAGAACTCTACGCAGTTCGAAATACGGTCGATTCATTAATGTTGAATGGTGGAGACCGAACTATACTACAGCGTTGAGGAAGCAAGACGAGTGAGAGAGAAGGATAAGGTAAAGGAAAGGCAGAGATTTTATCACAGTACTAGCCTGGCTGTTGAAAAGCGCTGTGGCACGGTGGCACGTTGCTCTGCACGCGGGCTTATGTCCATGTATGTGCACGGACTTCGCTATCGACAGCAGCGCACAGACGGCGCCGAGCGCGCATGCCTTTGAACGTGTCTCTATGAAATACGCCGCGTTTACTACTTGGCCTGATGAATATTTGAAGCGCTTCGCATCGGCCGAAGTGTAATATTCGTGGTCGCACACGGACGAACTGTATCTAACAGGTCCTCTTTTATTTTAACGTGACAGAGTTGTTAAGCGCCTTTTTTTACTTCCCCTAGGCTCCTTGCCATCCTCTGTCAGCCATGCTCATCAAGCGTTCAATGAGGAACATCATCTCTGCAAACAGAAAAGTACTACTACTGGTGCAGCCAAATACGAGGGTTCTACCCCACCGCGAATACGACAGAGCAGCGACTGAAACGGGAAAATGGGGAGAATATTACTACAGCGGCCACAATAGAAAAGATGCGTTATTCCTGCAGGCTGTGGGCCTCCGCAGTGAACTCTGTTCTACACAGCGTCGGTAGTTGCATCATCGGCTAATACGGCGCTCAGACGTTCCTGCAAATTACGCCGTCAACCGAAAAGCGTCCCTCCGACTGGAAATAATGCCGGCGTCAACAATGTGTTACGTAACAAAAAAGGGGAACACGATGAACTCCATGATCCCAAAATCCAAGGAGGGTGTATTAACCAGAACTAATTAACAAATCACCTTTTTAAAAATAAAATCGGTCGTAAGGCGTATAAAGAACAAATTTTCAAAGTATTTCTGAAACCTTTTGTTTCCTTGTCACGGCTGTGCGATATCTGTGGAAAACAAGAGCTTTGTTAGCCATAGGCTATGTTGAAATCAGCAAAAAAAGAAAATTTTTACCTATTTGTTTTATATTGTACTAATCTAACAAAGCGAAGAACTAGAAAGACGTAAACGCAACAACACGCCTGATGCACGCAGTGATCACGAGACGAATATGACACAGCCTGCTGTACTAGAAATTTATTGACAGTGAATAATAAACAAGATCAATACTATCATCTGGGCAGCGTTTAAGGGAGCTGTGAATCTCTCGCTTCTCATGATTCTCACAAAGGTCCGCGGCCCGCCGTTCGAAACTACCAAATATCAACCTAAATGTAGTTACTTTCAGAAAAGCCATGCGACTTTTGCCCGCAGGCAGAACACCGCAACTCTTGAAAACATTCTTCCATCTACAATAATTACAGTTCAGATGTTATTGACTCCCGGACAGGATTTTCTGAAAGGTTACACCGCAGCCAAACAAAAAAGATCTTGAATTCACCTACCATGCTTCCACAGACCTGTACTACCATAGCCAACTCCCCGAAAAATATAGAGAACGTCTCATTATGCTACGCCCGGGAAAACCATCCTTCCCCGTGCCAAAGTGGAATCTCAGCGGCGCAAAATCGCATACTCTGCGTACTATACAATCTCCCACATATCTCCACAAATGTACATGGACGAAAGGGCTAAACATACGGACACATCCAACCCATTTCACGCAACGTGGTCGTATTTTAAAGTATGCTCAGGCAATAACAACTGCAATATTGTATATTCCCCATTCGTTGAAACGTGGGAGACAGGCCAGGCCCCCTTTTCTCTATACATCAGCGTGGGCGTTTGAAAGAGCAAGTAGAAGAGCCGCTGCGTCAGGAACCCTGCACTTCCCGAACTACCATTATATCTAGGCCGGCCACCATGCCAGAGAATAAATCTTTCAAACACTGGCACTGCCACCTTCGACGAACATCCCGCAACCGCAAACTTTATTCTCGCATCTTTAACTACACAATTGCAAATTGTGCCTTCTTGTGGCAGGACGAATAAAAGCAGCTGCCGCAGGTTTTCCTCGGTTGGCTGAACCTGTGTGTTAGAAAAGCTTATATTGTAAAGCCAGGTAACGCGTCGAAGTACCGCTATCCCGTCGTGAATCTTTAAGAGTAATCGTAGATATCATCCCCAATGTTTTCTTCTTTTTATGTCGCAAACGCGATTTGTACCTGCGCACACTGCGCACAAAGTCAAAGAAATTGTCAACGTAAATAAGCTCGCGATTACTAAAAACTTTTTTTTGGTAACCACTTAATTTTGTACAGTATTACTGGAACCTCAACATGTGTTTTCGCAATTTTCGACATAAAGCATGCGTTTTGCTCTTACTTTTAGTTTCCAAGCATCACAATCGCGACAATGTGATAGCGACAAGAGCGGCTCTTCGATCGTAGCCATTCAAGACCATTCATGGTTTAAAAATGCCATTACTCACCACTTTTTTAACAATTCTGCAGCGTTCGTTTTCGGTTGTGTTTGGTTTGCTTGTTTGCTTTTTACATATCCGTTCTTTTTGTACTTCATTTATATTTTTTATCTTTTTGCTTCTTCTTTTTTTCCTTGTCTTATACTCTCATTTATTTCTTTGCGTGCTATAAAATACTGTTACCCACCCCCTGTGTAGCGCTCTATGGGCTTGAGGGTACTCCAATAAATAAATAAATAAATGTCGGTTATTATCAAGCTGTCGGAACACACTAAGACGAAGTCTTTTTATACACCCTTGCGTAAAAAAACATTTTTGTTGGTGTGACAGTACAAAAAAAGCCGCCGCTGTTAACAGTAAATGATACACGTTTTTGTTCGTATATAAACTGAATTACTTCCTTACTACGTTATTGTACAATAACATTGTTTCCGGTCAATAAACTCGCCTCGAGAGTATTTACACTCAAAGAAGCATTATCCGTGTCTCCTAGCGACAGTACCGTTTGCGAGAATCCTAATTAATCTTTTTGGAGTGGTATTTCCTGATTATCACCTTTGACGTCAGTACAGTTTCATTGGCCGCCATCCCTGTTCTGCTACACAGCTTCTTCAGCAGTCTGGTGCTAATAGATGGAGCAACAATGGGTCAGTCTTCAACCAGATTCTCACTAACCAGAGCTACGAGCAGTTGCGGCTGGTCTTCCAGGAGTACAACAACCTCACAGGACGCTCCGTAGTCCAGGCCATCGAAAGCGAGATGACTGGGAACCTCCGCGCAGCGTACATCGCCATCGGTAAGAACGGCTAACTTTGCATCAATCGCACTAAACTAACGTTCAGGGCTGACAAAAACAACGGCATATACATGCTGAATAGTCATGTTCGGAGAATCATAACAGTGTGTTGAAATTTGTATACCGACATGACTATATAAGAACATATCATTGTACCTCCGATGGGAACAACACAGTCATAATAGGGGTTACATCCCAGTCGCGGTGCATTTTTTGGATTGTTTTAAAAGCAAAGGCCTTCGATTCCTACAACTCTGCGCACAATAATGTTCCCGGGAGGTCTAGACGCTTCTCTATTTGTAGAACAAGGCAAGCGTATGACCTACGTTGTCGCTCCTCTGGGCAGAAACCTCAAGGTTTCACTTTTCATCGGTTTGTGCGGGGACGCAAAAGAGATGCGGGAGTTGATCGATGCTGTGACTATATGCATAACATAGAGGCCTAGAGTGAAGTTTAATTAAAACAAAAAGTTTGCATCACATAGGAAGAAAGAAGTGGCGTAGTATTGGTCTACTAAAATGTTGTTACATGTTCTCAAGGTGGTATAGAGCTGCCGGGCCACCGGGTTACAAGGATGTCAGCGAGCCTTCCTTATAGTGGCGGTTAGTATGAACAGTGAGGCAGCGTGATCCTCCATGGAATTACCTGTGTATCTCAATTGAACACTTTTGGCGAAAACTTACCTCCCGAGATAGCGTTGCAACGACATGAAATTTGCGAATTGGTTTCTTAAAATGGCGCAATCTAGAGTGTGGGCAAATTGCGCATTCTATGATTTTGGGGGGCGAACGGCTGAAGTCCATGAAGTAGACGTAGGAATTCGGACGACAAAGTGCAGGAGAATAGACGTTGTTAGTCTGTTGTTCTGTGGTAGAGGCCTCCCTCGTGTCGCTGATATCAAGAGGCTAACGATGAGCAAGGCAATGACGGTGATCTGGCGATCAAGCGAAACGCCTTCGTGCTGTGGAAAATGCAATAACCCGGGAAGATGGACAGTCACTGACTATCTCCACACAAGATTAAATAAGGGCTTTTCCTTTCAGAAAAGTGAGCTACATTACAGGGGCCAGCGGTTGTAGATATGCATCAGGTTCTTTGTCCGCCTACAGTATATGTCAAAAATGTTAGAGCTATCCTCAGATATGCTACCGATTTCTCAACACTTCATCTTTTAGGCTTGAGTAGCGCTATTTTGAAATGATGTCCACTGACGATTTAGACAGCCTATTAGTAATGATAGTCTAGACAAAGTTCACTCGGGAAATAATGCCACCATAACTCTTGGGACAGCATTTTTAAATCTGGCAGGCGTCATGTTGTTTACAATACTTTCGAATTGGCTTTGTCAGAATAAACGTATTAGCCACAGACGGATTGGTGTCTTACGAAATGTTGTAGCCTCTGCTATAGGCGTTGCATTATTCACAGGTCACGCTCTGCGTTATCGAAAAAATGAGGAAATCCTGAATATGTGCAATAGTGAGTCCACGCGATTACACTTCATCGCTATATTGTCCAAATTATGAAGGCATAGATGATTTAAATGATTTTTTTTTCTGTATGTTTGGGTTTCTCTGATTGGCCTCAAATTCAATTTTCGTCGGAACTCAAGGGAAATGTCCGAAGGTAACAAACCAACGGAATTACAAAATATTCCAGAGTAATGGCTTTGCCACGACTGTTAGGCTCTCGTAAAAGGAAAATACCTGTATTAAGATCGTATTACAAGCTAAAGTGCACCCCTGGCTGCCTTCGTTCCTGATCGTTCTCTTTTACGAAATTTTGCATTTACTTTTTCCCTTCACGGCAGTAAACGTTCAACAGGGTCATGCTTGTAGTGGACTTCGTTGTTTACTAGCGTAACTACAGAATGTGTGTCCGATACCTCCGACGCCATCGTATTCTAGTCTCGGGTGCCCCCTCATGATCGAAGGCTTGGCGTAGAGGTGTTATTCGTGATGGGTTTGATCCTGTTATGTAGGCATTGCGCGAATGATCATCATCGTGCTCGGAAGTGACGCGACTGCTATATCGTGATGCCGGGCCATGACCACTTCAGTCGTGGTTTTCAGTCTACAATCGTCTTCAGTGCTTCGTTTGATGGTTCGAATTACTTTTCCGTCAACCAACTTCACTTCCGCAACTTCTGCTGCATTGTTTTCTACCCGCCCTCTCAGAGACCTTCCACGGTCAGAGACGCTCGTCTCCGGAGGTCAGTATTATGCAGGTATACGGTGACGGAGACCGGATGACGCACGCCGGCCCTGGTGCACTCTTTGAATGGCAGTCGTGAGATGCGAAGTCCAAGTCGCTTGTACAGTCAGTGACAGTAGATGTCGCCTGCTTCCCCAAGGAACACAGCGGAAGGTCATTAACAGTTTGCCTCACGTCGCTTTTTTCTTGCAATGGTGTTGCGTCATAATTGGTTGGACGGGAAACAGTGGATGGCGGTACAAAGAGCCCTGCAATCGAATTGCCGGGACGAAGAACGTCCACGTAGAGCGCCTCCAGTGGCGTCGATGTTTCTATTAGATCCTACTGGGAGCACGTCGGTAATGTAAGCGACTTCGGGTTCCCGCCTTGTTGTGCAAACTTTGTCTAATTCTTTAACAAACACCCACTTATCATTTTGCACACGGTTAGAGACTAAACTTTCCTGACTTACTTCCAACCCATGAATGAGCGAGTTTAGCGGTCACATTGATTCAATACACATTGAGGATATTCTTTATTGTGACAGCGATACCCCTTAGTACAGGTAAAGTTATTGAGGTTTTACATCCAGTCAGCGAAAACTCTTGTTTTACAACCTCCATAAAATGTTATTGTCTTAGTTTCTTCATCACGTTCAGCACGCCGGAACAACGCTTTCACTTTCTCAATGCACCCAACACCCTGTTGCTCAGGGCGCGAGTGGGAAGATGAATTACTAAATCAACCTATTGATCCCTTATAACAGCAATGATTGTGTTTCTTTGGGAGCTGAGTTTGAACAAATTTTAAAATGTAAAAAAGCACTCATGGTAATTACAGCAAGCCTGAGCTGAATCCAAGCTGTGACCCCATAAAATATACTGTTGCATCATAATCTTTTTCCAAGTGCAACTGCTTTTTCCCACAGCGTTTTGCATTATTCTACTGCATAGATTTTCTAGATTACAGAGTTATCCCTTCCTACCGATCGTAGCTTGAAATTGCGCCTTTTTATAGTAAGCTGTGCTGCGCTTCAAAAGTTTATTTCGATTGCGTAAAATAAATTACTCAAGATTTTTGTTCCGTTTTTTTTTAGCTATTGCTGAGCCCCATATCCGGAATTGTAGGTTGTACGTCATCCCAGTGACTTCCTATGGTTTTTTCAGCGTAATACATTGCAATGCTGTTAACCTATAGGGTTTTCTTTCGATGCGCTTTCTCACCCACAGCAAAATGTGTCGCCAACATCCCGTACTACTTTGCGGAGAAGCTCGAGAGGGCAATCAAGGTCAGTAAAATATAATTTTGCTCAGAAACATCAGTTGCGCGCACCTTTAACGGAGTCTAGTCCCTCCGCGCTGTGATATACATTCAGCCGCAATCTAATTATATGGTCCGCATAGTGTATATAGCAGTTTACATATATGTGATTTGGCTAAGATGTACAATACCTATCTTTTTGTCAGTTTTCAGCAATCGTCCTTTATCCCACTTCTTACTTTATGGATTGCGGAAGAGTGCTTGGTTGTTGTTGACCTCCTTGGATAGAGTCGCTCCGCCAGTACGGTCGGAACAAATTTGGGTTTGCCGTCGAGCAGCGGACACCCCCTTTCACATGTATATTTTCTCTAAACTAACTGGATTGTTTTATTCCATTTCCCACACATGCTTCTCGCCTGCCATATCCTTGCTTAAAATATTTAACGCCTAGGTATGAGTTCAATTGCGGCAAGATCAGCCTTGGGTTTAATCATGGTTTGCGTTTCCTGAAAGGCACTGCTCAAACTCCGTGCAGTTTCTCTTATTATTAGCTGTGTATATCTAAATAAACATTACTAGTTAATGAATTCACCTGCCCAAGTTAGTAATTTTCAATTTCTGCGGTATTAGAAGCAACTCTAATTAAAATGTCACTTTGGCTTCTCGAAATCTACCATCCCAAAAATTAGGTTTTCGAACTCATCGAATACAAAAAACTTCAAGTTCGAAATGTTCCTGGCTGACTCGTCAAAGCAGGGATGCCGCATTTTTTCCACATGTTTGTGAAAGTAGGTTTTATGCTACGCCTTCTCACTTTTTCACTGACCTATAGAGCCAGCAGGGCCGTAGTCACATCTTTAGATAATACTAGCCAAGCAACTGCCCGGTGTCGGTGCAGCTTCCAGTGCCGGTTATTGGAGGAGCAGGTGAACCGACCATACACGTGTCACCTCTACTGGAGCTGGTTTTTGGACCTGCTAAAACTATGCATGTTCAGCCTCCTCTTTCAGCTTCTTTGATTTGTTTGCTTTATCTGCCGAAGAAGTGGCAACCATGAAACTTTGTAGAACTCTTGATCAAAGCAAGGCGTGTCGGATTACCTTTTTCAGCGATAAGCACACGCAGCAGGCGTAGGAGAAATAGTAACGATAGGAAGACATCAATGGTAAAACGTCCACCCAAAAATAGATACAAAACTAGAAGTTTATATTCTCACATATTCTCTGAAGAAAAGTGGGTTGAGATATCAGTGACCTGTACACTTTTTCGAAGGGTAAGAAATCTCCATCATGTTGTAAATTTACAAAAAGCACGGTGTCCTGGAAGATTTTCGGATTCATTCAAAGCTTCTTTATGTCTTGGGACAGTGAACGGCTGTATGGAGGCTTTAAATATAGCGATTGAAAACGACCAGATAAGAAGAATTCTAGGGTATCATTAATATGCAATAAAAATGTCTGGGTGATTACCATAGCTAAAGAGGATTCTATCGCATGAGAATTGTTGACACCTTAAGGAGTACAAGTATCCATGACTGAGAGCGGTTGTCAGCCCACAGCAGTCTTCTCGAGAGAACTCTTCCCAATTTTAAGGGTTAGGCTAACTAATACCCTACAGCTCGTAGACGTACCTAACATGCGAGTGCTTTTTGCCACCGTAAGAACGGCCATTGTGGTTACTCAAATCTTTCATAGGACGTTTAATAATGTGCTGAAAAGTGCACTGTATTCGTCTGATTCAGCGCCCCGTTGTATGTGAGGTTTTACGGCTTCTACATGTGAGGTTTTACGACTTCAACACAGGACTAGCGAGTGTCCTGTGTACTTCTTCTTCGTCCGCGTCTATTTGTCGCTAGTAAAATACATTCTACATAGTTCATTTGTCGATTTCACTGTCATTTACAATACCTCCCATATTAATTCCTTTCTCTTTTTATCCCTAATACCCTCCCCCAGTGGGAAGTAGCCGGCCCAAGATCACTTTCTCCGGCCGCTCTCTTCTCCTTTTCAATAAACATTTACTCTCCCTCTCTCTCAAAATCAGGCAAGCCCCAACACCTATAACATAAAGCCTCTGATGGAAAAGTCGGTTGACGACGCAAAAGTAAGGAGCGCTGAGAAAGGTGCCGGACAAAAAAATGGTTGTCTTTCTCTACCGCCCGTTTGCTTCTGTCCATATACACTCCCGTAGACGCTAATGACAGTTTCTTTAAAAATATCTTCAAGTACTATAGAGAAGCGCCAAGTTTTTGAAAATGTTAATTTATGCTGTCCTCAGGCGCAGGGCGTTATTGCCTGTGACAAGGCGATCGTGCGCATAATCGTCTCCCGCTGCGAGGTGGACCTTGTGCACATCAAGGGGGAGTACGCCAAGAACTTCAAGATGCAGCTGCAAGACGCCATACGGGTACGACGAGCAGTCATTTTTTCAAAACACTCAGTGGCGCGAGTTGTTGAGGCACCGGCATTGCTCTCTGTACCGGTGTACTAAACACAGCCAGTGGGGAGGGGGGGGGGGGTCACTTTGAAAAAAATTATGGTGACGCTGTATTGGCTTGTTCTTAAACGGCTATAATTAACGAGACAGAGGACGAGACATCTACGCTTGTGTAGCTTACGACGTGCCCGAGAACACGTGTCGCTGGCAGGCATTGCTTCGCTTCATCAACAATACGACAGTATCAGTAGGTGAGAGGGCTTATTTTGGACAGAGGTTGTGCAACAGGCGCTTAGGCGCATGACGCCACCCACCGATTGGCAGAGGGTTTGAGGTGGTCACGGTGCCCCGGGAACTAATAAAGTGATATTTGCCATGCGTGCACATAAGCTCTGCTGGGGATATTTCAGTTTGTTTCTGCTCCTACGCAAGCCTTCTATTGCTTTTCAAATGCACGGAGAAATGCTTTGCTACTTCTTGTAGTTACGTCAAGCAATGTTGGTGCCCGGAATCAATTCTTCTCGGGCAATCACTTGGTATGATGATGCCTGGGATGTTCCGCAATCATATAAACCGAGCGAAGTACGTTGAACAAAGGAAGAGAACGAATTCCCTTCCGCAGGAGCGACGCTTGCCCAAGGCCTGTAAACCTTATTTCGCGTGCGCCGTAATCTCACTGTCGGTGATCGTCCCTTGAACTCTCCAGTTGCAGCTGCGGGCGATCCTAGCCTGAAGCTGGCGCTCGGTTCTAGTTGCCGGACTCACAGCTCCCGACTGGTAGGGACGACGGGTTTTCGTGAATGCTTGACGAACGCAGCAGCGGCGTTCGGCAAGCCTCACGGAAAATTGTTCAGCAGTGCAGTGACGCTCGCTGGATACAAAGCAAACCGAGACAGAGGTGTGTTCATTGCGCTTGAACTATGATTATACAACAGGACCGTTGCATGTGGTAAGTGGAAAATCACCACAAGTGGACAGCTAGGCGACGGTTTCACAGTTACCAACAGACGCAAATATGGTTCACAATAGCAATACGAGGAAGCAAATGCCCTTTTCGGTATTTATTCCTGTCCCTCTTTGTTTCTGTTTATGCTGTTGAACATAGCATTTTTCACATGCCCCTGTATAATGGGGCTCCATTTTTCACATTAGAAGCGGAGCATCAATACTTGTTCAGGGAGTTTAGTTTTGTTGGTGGTAGGCTTCCAGTGCATGAAGTGAGGGTTCATCGCTGCCCGCGAGCCTTGTACAAACCTCAGTCTTGACCCTATTTGGTGCTTGCCATTCTGTTCCATCCAATGAATGCTGGGACTGTACTGCGCTGCTCCAGAAGACGGCCGGGATAAGTGCTAAGAAATTGGTGCCTGCACTTGGGATAATAATTAGACACGTGCGGCAATTACACAATAAGGCATTCACGGTGACTGAATTATTACCAGTGCATTGATGCCCTGGGTATTTTTTCTTTACTGCTGGCTCCAAACTATGCGAAAACATTAAAAAAAAGTTTCCGCAAGGAAAATAAAGGCCCCCAAGCGGTAATTTCTGTTGCCCCCTACCTCACGTTTTTGAGGAGGGGCAATACTTCGCAAACACTACACTAGTAACACATGAAGCGAAATACGGGAGGCGTGTGAATATGCGGCGCAATAAGAGTGGGAAATTTACAGAGTGCACTCTGCTGCTAAAAAGATTTTAAACAAGGCACAAACTATAATTCGGTGGCATCCTATCCGTCTGATGTCGCAAAGACGAACTTGTTGCGGAACCGGCCTCAACACTGCGCGTGTTGTATTAGCCACGTGTTTCTGATTGCAAATGTCATTACGGGGCACTCGCCCTTGGGCGTATATAATAATTATCGGCAGTAACTTAGGGTTTTAGTGAAATGAGCATTCATGCATTGGTCGTGAGTCTCTGACGGCACCTGTCACCGTCATTGGGCAAACACATTGCGGGCGGTGGGGTAAGATTGTTGTTGCGCCAATATTCAGGCTTGACTTCAGGCTACCGTAACAGTAAACCTAACGTCGTACAAGGCAGTATAATGCTTATATTACGCAAAAGTTTGCGTTCCGGTTAGCGAATTTTGTAACCAAAATACAAGATTTACGATTAACATCTTGCCGTCGCAAGCTCAGTGGAAACGTTATAGCACTGCACACCCGCTTTCTCCGTGCCATGGCGCGTTCCAGTAAATGTGGCATTCTGAATGTGGAGGTCGGCTCGTTGGCGGAACAGCCTTGGTGACAGCGAGTTCAATTTCTGGTACCACCCATTTCTGTAACCTTACTGCATTCACGCCACCGGCAAAGTTTTGAAGAGCCTACGACATACTGTTTGTCACTAAAAAAAGGAACTCGCCGTTTCCTGCTAAAATGAGGCTCAAATGCTCCTCGCGCCGCGTATTGTACGCTGAGATGCTAACAAGCTTACAAGCTTAGAGGCTTGTTTTGCCCGAGATCGTAACGCCTGCCTTGGAAGTCTTCTGTATAAAATGCAATGCCAATGTCTCATCTTAGTAGTTCTTTTGCCTTGCGGAGATAAAAAGGTGGTTCCGAACTGATTCATTGTCAACCACTTGTAATTGCGATGGCGCTAGTAATATTTTCAAAATTAAAACTAACTGAAATGCGCATGGTACTTAAATAGAAGTAAATTGAGCACACTGCCAAAGAAACTTACGTAGAGCCCAGTTGACTCCTGAATCGCTCTATGGGATCCGAAGCAATGTTGACGAGGGTTAAACCTCTCAACATAGAAACAGAAAATTTAGAAAAGCTGCAATTGCTGGGAAGTGTGGCGCAGTATGTGGAATATCCTTAAAAAAAGTTGCGTCTGTATCCTTCATACGGAAGGATACCTGGTTTGGGGTTGCCCATGAAGTGAAATAGTAGGTGAACGGGAATTTGGGGTGCGTGGAATGGATGACCAAAACAGCTACAAACAAGCCCAGCGCGATAATCGGACGGCGACATTATGATGTTATTTGGGAAAAAGAGGTTGTGCATCAAACAAGTTTCAGCAATCCCTTTTTTGACAGAGGGACAAGTCCGGAGACTACAGGGAGGCCCTACTTCTTCTAGTACAAGGAAACTGATCACGGCTGCAAGCCCGATTCAAAGATTCCTTAGTAAGTTTCATTCTTTGTAAATATACTGATCTTAAATGTTTTGAGAAATTCGCTAAGCAGATTATTGACTGCGTTCTAGGAGTGCTGTTATAACGATGCATAGGATGGCGGAAAATGCTTGCCAATTTTTCAGGTCGGTAGACTGCTTGCGTACATTTAGACCCGTGTGAACTACAAAGCGTCATAATCCATCATTACTAGAAGTGTTGTACCCGCTCTTCTGTTAGTTATCGAGTGCCTCAATGCGCGGTGCCACCTTAGTCAACGGAGCAGCCCCTGCAGCCGCTGGCGTTTTGCGGGTGAAATTGAGGGCGGTAGTACCTACAACTAGCAGACAGGTTACAATCAGCGATACCGCGAACATGAGCGATAAACGAAAGTCAACACCACAGCCACTCCACTAATAATAAAAAGGGCTTTAATGTTTGCGTGTACACACGATAACACCACCTGAACGTTGCATTTTCGCTGGTTAAAATCGTTACCGAGGGCATGGGAGCATTCTTCAAAGTACTCAGTTAATATCGGCCTGACATTTCAAGACTAAACACTCACTAGCCCGTCCTCTCTGATCTGAGTTCCTCTTTATTGAAGAAAGAGCTAAGGATGATTTAAAAATGAGACACCTCCCTTCAACAATTTCTCCTTTCAAGTAACTGGTTACCGCTCCTTATTTGAGTAAGTAAAACTGCGCAAGGTAAAAAGCAGTGTAAATGTTTTCCCTTGGTCTTCTTTCACAACATAACCGGAGGTTTCGGCGCGCTTAGAAAGAGATAGTAAGAGCACTTTCTCTCTGACTGTGATAGATTCCAGCATGAGTAGGAGGAGCAGCATTAGACGGCAGACAACATTTTACCACAACACCCACATAATGCCTGTTTTGGCAAACTTCTGTCTGCCTGATGAATTTCCGCTCTACACAAGGCACTGAAGATGCTCTCTGTATATTCAATAATGGTTTCTTTCAAAATAGCACACATGAAAGCATGGATTTCTGCACAACCTTTCACCTGCGTACAGGTGATCACGGCGACAAGGTTGGGTTCAGGATGTAGTCTTGGTAGAAAAAACTATGACGTTTTTGCGCCCAACCCGCCGCGGTGGCTCAGTGGCTAAGGCGTTGCGCTGCTGCCCAGCCGCGGCGGCCGCTTTTCTGATGGAGGCGAAAAGCAAAAACGCCCGTGTGTACGAGATTTCGGCGCACTATAAAGATCCCCAGGTGGTCAAGATTAATCCGGAGCCCTCCACTACGGCGCGCCTCATCGCCTGCGTTGCGTCGGTGCGTTAAACCCAGCAATCAATCAATCAATCAGTTTCTGCGCCCAATTTTTATTGTATATGGAAGAGCCCAACGGTGTAAAAATTGATTCGTAGCCACAAAACGGAGCACCCCTGCACTTTCATGTTTAAATTTTGCACGAAGAACTACAGACTAAATTCATAAAACATCTCAAGTGCTATGTTTTGCGCTGTAATCTCAGCCGGTATTCTTTTGCACCGCAATTTTTTTGGTACACAAGGCATTGTTGTCATTGAACAGTTTTTGAATGACATCCTATCATTCCTATGTAACCGTTTCTTGGCGTCTTACGGAATGCTAGTGTTGCCGTAGCGGTTTCTTTAGGTTTTCCAGCTATTTGATTATAAATACCTTCTAGTACCGTTGAGAATACATTAAAATTTCGTTCGCAACCTAAGATTGCAATTTTTCGCTGATAACTTATAAACATACTTCAGGCTTTCATGTTTTCCACTGACTCCTACTGGTTCCGGACTTAACTGCTATACAACATAAATGTCAAATAAGTCTGAAGCAGTTGGGTATTCGATGTTCAATTGGACATCTCCTGCTGTATATATATGTATATATATATATATATATGTATATATATATATATATATATATATATATATATATATATATATATATATATATATATATATATATATATATATATATATATATATATATATATATATATATACAGGGTGATCAAAGTCGACAGGTTTTTTTTAAATTAGATGCTTAGTTGTACGTGAAGACCACCTCTGCTGTAAAGCTACGCGCCCAGGGGGACACAGAATGACGTGATAAATATTGATGTCGGTGGCTTAATTAACTAAAATTGCATAATTAACTTTTTAGTGACTGCAGTAAACAGACATGTTTATATTGAAAAGTTGGGCGCAATGGTGTTTCTACACAGTTTCATTTGGCAGACTTTTTCTAGCGCATCTGTAATTCGAGATATCGAATTGCGAAATTTCATTGCTGTTTGCGTAATTGCTGTTTGCGTAAATGCGTAATCACGCAAACGGCAATTATATTTCGCAATTCGATATCTCGAATTACAGATGCGCTAGAAAAATTCTGCCAAATGAAACTGTGTAGAAACACGATTGCGCCCAACTTTTCAATATAAACATGTTGGTTTTCTGCAGTCACTAAAAAGTTAATTATGCAATTTGAGTAATTAAGCCACCGACATCAATATTTACCACCTCAATCTGTGTCCCCCTGGGTACGTAACCTTACAGCAGAGGTGTTCTTCTCGTACAGCTCAGCGGCTAATTTATAAAAAACCTGTCGACTTAACTTTGATCACCCTGTATATATATATATATATATATATATATATATATATATATATATATATATATATATATATATATATATATATATATATATATATATATATAAACCCCCGCTTTAAAGTCGAGAGAGAAGCCGCTGTGGGGATAGCGTAATTGCGAACGCACCGCACCGGTTATGCGGAGATGTGGGTTCGAGTCCCGCTCCCGGAAAAACGGCGGATTTTTTCTCGACTTATATTTTCGCTTATTTATCAATGAATCAAAGAAACGTGACAAGCACACGTCATTCGGCCCTATTAAATATTTCGAAAAAAGCCGAATAGCACTGGCAATGACGACTGCAACCTTGATATATATATATATATATATATATATATAGTAAAAAATGGGTATAGCTTCTAACAAAACTGTTTATTGGTCGACGTTTCGATCGGATGCCGATCTTTCTCAAGACAACATTTCGTATTTCTGTGCACGTATTTATAAGCTCGTCGTCCAACGACGCCGAAAAAAGAGAGAGGGGGGATTTGGGGAGAGAGGTAGCAACAAACACGCTCTCGGCGAGGTGAGGTGAAGGTTTGCAAAAAAGAGAGAAAAAAAAAAGAGAAAACGCAAAACCAAAAACAAACCTAAACATGCAGAAAAGGGAGAGAAGTACACAACTCTTTCAAAAACACTGTCCTCCATCGTTCGTCAGCTTGTAGAACGAGTGACAGGTAGCGCCCACTTCAGAGGGGGGCCGCTCTGCTTAAGAAACGAAAGCGCAAAGCAGTAACAGGGACGCTCTCACACCATCACTGGGAGGCACAGAATTCTAATGGTCACTGACCTTACGGGAAGAGTTTACAGGAAGCGGTCGCAGCCGCACACATATCTCAGTGACGCCAACCCCACAAAACAAACAGGCAGGCTCGTTAACAGTGTAGGTACGATCTCCGCACTGTGGCTCAAAGCATGCACGATTCTGCCTACCGGCAGGACGGGCGAGTGCCATTCATCATTCTTAGCTCTATTCTTCTGCCCTGCCCGGGCAGCCGACAGGGTCGTCCCTGACCATGAACCAGGGAGAAGGAGCTTAACTAATCCTCTAACCGCACGCGGGAGTCGCGCGGGTCCTTTGTTGGAGTAAACGGCAGCGGGCGCCTCGATGTTGTTTGTGGCATATGCCGCCTGTGCGGACACCCCAGGAAGGGAATAAATAAAATAAGAATAGCTTGATTACTTGTTTAAACAACACAGAGACTTAATTTAGATAGGGGATTATTCTGCAGCCAGATTATCAACAGCATGTATAGACGACATAATGCCCGGGCTAACATTCATTCCTGCCTTTACGGTGTTGAATTTGTAAATAATGTAAGATTCACGTTGTTCGCGTTCTCTTGTAGTAGAAAATCCACTCTGTAAAAGTGTGACCCTGATGGAGTCGAACGGGTGGTTTTCGGAGTTAATATGTCGTGATAAGGGTAGATCCGGGAGTGAACGAACATGTGCGCGATGGTTGTTGAAGCGCATGCGGAATGCCGTGTCCGTCTGGCCAATGTATTGGATGCCACAAACACCGCACTCCAGAAGGTACACCACATTAGAAGAGTCGCAGTCGAGTGTCGCGTGAATTAGATGCTTGAAATTTGAGTTGGTGCTTTCTGCCACCGTGGTTGTCTGCATGTGTTTACATACGCGGCACCGTGCCTTTCCGCATGGTCGACACCCACCCTTGGGTGCCCTCTCAGTTTTGGCGTGTACGAGGTAATCTTTAATATTTTTGGGGCGCCTGTATACGACCCGAGGAGGGGTGGGGAAGATTTTCGAAAGCCGTTCACTCTGTTGTAGCATGTTGAAGTGCTTTTTCAAGATTTTGTTTATGTTTGGGGAGTTGCCCCCGAACGTCAAAACTAGGTTGCCTCTCCCCTTCTGATTTAGTTCCCTTTCATGGTGCAGCAACTCTTGGCGATCAAGGTTGACCGCTTTGCAAATAGCGTCGTTGACTATGGGTGGTGGGTATTGTTGCCTCGCGAGTACATTGCGCAAGTTTTCCGCATTTGCTTCGAAGTCCTCGGTGCGGGAACAAATTCTCCTAAATCGGTGGGCCTGCGAGTATGGGATACTCGTTTTGCAGTGGCGCGGATGACAACTGTCGAAGTGCAGATACTGGTGCCTATCGGTAGGTTTTTTGTACACGGTAGTGATCAGTTCTCCTTTGTCTGTATTTATATGCACGTCAAGGAAATTGATTTCCGTGGTTGAATACGTATAAGTGAATGCGATGCTTGGATGGGCCTTGTTGAAACACTCGATGAAGTCGATTAAGTCATCCTCCGTACCGGTCCAAATAAGGAATACATCGTCCAGAAAGCGTTTGTAAAAGAATGGCTTAATTTCGCGGGTTGATAGAAATTTTGTTTCGAGATCGTTCATGAATATATTAGCGTAGTTGGGTGCCATTCGAGTACCCATCGCAGTGCCGTTTATTTGTAGGTAATACTGATTGTGGAATTCACAGCTATTTAATTCCAGCACTAGCTTGGTCAAAGTTTCAATGACTTGTGGGCTTGGCGACTCATGGTCCCGATGTATGCTATAGGATTCAACCAGGGCTTCAATCCCATCTCGGTGAGGTATATTTGTGTACAGAGAAGTTACATCTAGAGTTACAAGGAAGGCGCCATCAGGGATTTTTATGTTGTCGATTTCCCGTAGGAAGTGGTTAGTATCACGAAGATACGACGAATGGGTAGCGGGTATTTGCTTAATCAGGGAGTCTATGTAGCTTGATATTGGTTCGGTGAGAGTGCCTCTTCCCGAAATTATTGGCCTACCAGGGTTCCCTTCTTTATGAACTTTAGGCAGCATGTAAAACCTTCCTGGCGTTGCGTGTGTTGCTGTGAGTGCTTTACAGAGGCGTGGCTCTATTTCCCCAATTTTGACAAGATTATTTAGTGTTGTTGTTATTATTTCCTGATGTTCAACAGTTGGATCCGCGTCAAGTTTTTGGTAGAAAAATTCGTTATTTAACTGACGGTGGCCTTCTTGAATGTAGTCTGGTTTACTAAGTATTACAATACCTCCACCCTTATCGGCCGGTTTTATGACAATGTCTGTTCGATCACCCAGTGCCTTAAGTGCCTCGCGCTCCTCTTTAGAAAGGTTCTGGGCCCCTGGTTTGCGAGCGTTATAAGCCCGCAGGACGTCTCTTTGAACGGCCTCAATGTACGAGTCCAAGTGTTTTTCCCGCTCTGATTTCGGTGTCCACTGCCGCCCTACATTGACGGAGGTTGGGGCAGTGCGCTCCTTGTCCGGCTTATCGAAAAAATATTCTTCTAGGCGTAAATTTCGTGAAAAATTGTCCAGATCTTTCAGCAAGCTAAACTCATTGTATCGGCCGGTACTTGGGCAAAATGTCAACCCGCGCGAGATTAACGACCGCTCATGAATAGTAAGCTGTACCCCGGAGAGGTTAATTATGTTTTCATCTATGTTCTTTTGAGTTTTTGATATTTCTTTCGACTTGCAGGGTGGAATTGGGGGTGTAATTTTGGAATTTCCAATGTCTGTGGGGTGCGGAGCTGAATTGATTTGAGAAAACTCGTTTGAGTATGGAACAGAAAACTCGTTTGAGTATGGAACTTTATCCCTTGACAATTTTTTAATTTTGATTCTCATTATTTCATCTGTCTTCTTTTTCTCGAACAGTTCCAGTTCGCTGGCCTCCAGCGCAGAAAGGACAATATTATTCCTAGCACGAAGCTCCTCCGCCCTCAGAGACGCGAGTGTATTATCACAATGATCCACTACGATTTTAGTTAGCTGAAGTGATGCGGATTTAAGAGTTTCGTTCCAATTTTGTGTTTCACGTTTGTTAAACGTATGCATCGATGGTGTTAATGATAGAAGAAGGCCCCGGGGGGCGATCCCAGCCTTTAGGTATATTTTGAGTGTACGCACATGTAGATCATGGCGCACCCGCTTGTCAATTGTTTTCCTTATCTTAAAAAAATTAGGCGTCAGCAGCTGATCACGCGTGTCATCTGAGGGAGAGGAGGTCGGAACATTTGCGCGGCCAGTATGTCAATTCATGCAAATGCGACGTGCAGAGCCACAGTGTTTTCGGAGATCGTACCTTTTGACGGCGGGGGTGGCAGGGCTTTTCTCGTTTTCTGGACTGGATTCCAGTCCAGAATCCAGTTAGAGGATTAGTTAAGCTCCTTCTCCCTGGTTCATGGTCAGGGACGACCCTGTCGGCTGCCCGGGCAGGGCAGAAGAATAGAGCTAAGAATGATGAATGGCACTCGCCCGTCCTGCCGGTAGGCAGAATCGTGCATGCTTTGAGCCACAGTGCGGAGATCGTACCTACACTGTTAACGAGCCTGCCTGTTTGTTTTGTGGGGTTGGCGTCACTGAGATATGTGTGCGGCTGCGACCGCTTCCTGTAAACTCTTCCCGTAAGGTCAGTGACCATTAGAATTCTGTGCCTCCCAGTGATGGTGTGAGAGCGTCCCTGTTACTGCTTTGCGCTTTCGTTTCTTAAGCAGAGCGGCCCCCCTCTGAAGTGGGCGCTACCTGTCACTCGTTCTACAAGCTGACGAACGATGGAGGACAGTGTTTTTGAAAGAGTTGTGTACTTCTCTCTCTTTTCTGCATGTTTAGGTTTGTTTTTGGTTTTGCGTTTTCTCTTTTTTTTTTCTCTCTTTTTTGCAAACCTTCACCTCACCTCGCCGAGAGCGTGTTTGTTGCTACCTCTCTCCCCAAATCCCCCCTCTCTCTTTTTTCGGCGTCGTTGGACGACGAGCTTATAAATACGTGCACAGAAATACGAAATGTTGTCTTGAGAAAGATCGGCATCCGATCGAAACGTCGACCAATAAACAGTTTTGTTAGAAGCTATACCCATTTTTTACTATTTGCTACGGCAACCAAAGACAGCCCTTCTCGCAATCTATATATATATATATATATATATATATATATATATATATATATATATATACATATATAAAAAGTAGAGTCGGCCGCACGTCTCAAAAAACAAAAACAAACATGTTTACTAACGTTTCGACTGGAGGTCCAGTCTTCATCGGAGTAACATTTACAGTACACTGCAGTACGCTTTTATAGGTGCGTGAAGAGAGAGGAAGTTGCGCTACAGTGCGCCCTCTTTAAAATAAATCATACGTCATCATTCAGCAAAACAAGAAAAAACGGAAGACATACACATGAGAGGGAATGCACTGCCCTCCCTCTTTTTTGGGAGAAAAGGTGCGCTACAGTGCGCCCTGTTTAGAAGAAATTACTGGCAGGTGGTATAACACAAAAAGAAAAGAAAAATGCAAAGGGACGTCTAGGAAGGAGGTAAATTGGCGCCCCTCTTCATAGGAATTAACAGAAGAAGCGGGGGGTGGGGGGGGGAGAGACAGAAATAAAGGCGGCAGAACGAGATAAGGAACTGGGGGAACGCGCGTCAGCACGCCCTGGCTTTTCGTCTTAGGAATGTGTAAAGTGAAGCCGGCTCTAAGTGGCTAAGCCGGCGCTAAGAGCCTAAGTGAATGAACCTGGACGGATGAAGCCGGCGCTGGTATGCCTAAAAAAGGAATTGTTCACGCAAGAAGCGAACGGAAGAAAGGCGAGTAATTACTGTGGCAAACATGTCAGCGCGCCCACGCCTTCGTTCAACCCAGAGGATGCGGTTTTGAACTTAAATATGACATATGATTCGCGAACTTCGCGTGCGTGGTTCCTGTTGAAATTGGATTCAATAATTGTTACCTTCAAATTATTAAATGAATGAGCCGAGATTCCGACGTGAAGGTCAAAGGAAGGTCAGGAAGAGACTTGGCGTGTGCCCTATGATTGTTGAACCTTAATCTAAAAGCGTTCGTCGTCTGGCCAATATATTGCAGGTGGCAGGTATTGCACTCGAGCAGGTAAACTACGTTGGTTCTGTCACAGTTAAAATTTCCCTTCAGTTTTACAGAGAAGTGCGAGGCGGTGCTAGAGGCTGTTTTTGTTCTCGTCATGGGGGGGCATACCTGACAACGAGGCTTGTTGCAGGGCCCACAACCGGTCACGGCCGAATGGCTGAGCCTCGAAGATGTCAGAATGCCGCGCGGGTTCTTGTTTCGCGTGTACACCACACGTGGTGGTTCGAAAAATATGGATGCTAGTCGAGGACTTTGACTTAATATGTTGTGATGCTTCCGAAGTATGCCAGAAACATTCGGCGGAGATGCGGAGTGAGTGAGAACTAGGTTACTTGAAGGGCGTCGGTCGGCTGGCTTCCTGGAGTTAAGGAGTTCATTGCGGCTCAGCGCTCCTGCTCGGCGAATGGAATCGTCAATTAATTGGAGCGGGAACTTTTGTTTGAGCAGATCATTTTTCAGTCCCTCACAGTTGGAAAGAAAATCTGTTTCCTTGGAGCATATCCGGCGGAAGCGATGCGCTTGACTATCGGGTATGCCCGTCTTCCAGTGCTTAATGTGACTACATTGAAAATGCAAATATTGATGGGAGTCTGTCGGTTTTCGGTAAAGGATGGTCTCTAATTTGTTCTGCGAGACAGATACCGTCACGTCGAGGAAGCTGATGCTGGTAGCGGAAAATTGGTGTGCGAAAGAAATGTTAGGGTGCACCGCGTTAAACTCGGCTATAAATCTTAGGAGACTGGATTCTCTCTGTGACCAAATCAAAAAGACATCATCGATGAAGCGCTTGTAAAAAAGTGGCTTCAATTCGACGCTTGCAAGAAACTCCTCCTCGAAAACTGCCATGAAAATATTTGCATAATTTGGCCCTATCCTTATGCCCATGGATGTACCACTGACTTGAACATAGTGTTTCCCATTAAACTCGAAATTGTTTAGCTCAAGAATTAATCTCAGTAATAAGGCCAATGTGGAATTATCAACTGGCTTAGGCTCCCGCGATTCACTGTAAGCGTGGATCACAGCTTATATTCCATCAGAGTGGGGAATATTGGTATACAGTGACGTGACGTCCATGGTGACAAGCAGACAGCCATTGGGAATCTCAAGGTCTAATATTTCGGAGAGGAAGTGGTTGGTATCTCGTATGTATGAAGGAAAGTTAGGGGGAATTCTGTTGATTAAGTTGTCGACATAGAGGGAAATATTTTCTGTAACCGTGCCTATGCCAGATACGATTGGGAGACCAGGGACATGTGCCTTGTGAATTTTGGGCAAAAGGTAGAACCAGCCTGCTATTGGTCTGAGTGGTATCAGAGAACACACCCTAGTTTTGTCTATTTCTTTGGCCTCCAGTAGTGCTTCGAGGTTTTCCTTCACAATTTCTTTATATTCAAAAGTTGGATCAGATTGAAGAATTTTGCAAAAGTATGTGTCGGATAATTGTCGGTCTGCTTCTTTGATGTAAACATCTCGATTCATTATCACTATTGCTGCACCTTAATCAGCGGGCTTGATTACAAGTTCGTGGCGACATACCAACTTCTCCAGTGATTCTTTCTCTTTAATTGAAAGGCTGGGTCGAAAAGGCGTCTGCTTTTTATAGGCTTCAAGCACGTCATGTTGTACTGCTTTAATATATAGATCTAGACATTTATCGCGCAGAGGCGGTGGCGTCCAGCGCTTGGAGCTGGGGAAAGTGCCGGCGTTGTCCGTGTTAGGGTGCCCATGAAAGAATTCACGCAATATCATGTTGCGAGCGAAATTATCTAAATCTTTAAGAAGCCTGAATTCGCTGAAACCTCCCGTTCCTGGACAAAAACTTAGGCCTTTGGATAGTGTGCGAACTTCAATCTCTGTCAGCACAACACTTGACAAGTTCACTAAGTTACTAGTGGGGAAGTCACTCTTCTCGGTCATTTTGGAGGATGACGGCATAGGAGGCGGTAATTCAAATTGCTTCGGAGGAGGGACCATGTCACGAGACATTTTTTTAGACTTCATCGTGGCTATTGAAGACTTTTTCTTGAGTTTAACGACTGCTTGGGAATCAGATTCATGTTTGTGAGAAGAGGCACCAATTTCGATTCTTGATCATGCACAGATTTAACTTCCGATTTGTAGTGATCTAAAACAATACTGGTTAATTCTTGGGATGCAGAAGTTAGGACATATTTCCATCTGGCTTGGTTATGAGGGGACAATTCAGACGTAGCGGGTTCTAATTTTAACATGACACCTTTCGGAACAGCAGATTCATTTAAATAGTGGGTGAGTGAGGTGACGTCCACTTTAAAGCGAATGCGTTTTTCTGACAATTTTCTAGCATTTTGGAAGTTCCTAGGCAGGGTTAAAAGAGCAGAGTTTCCAGTGTCTAAAATGGGAAGTCAATTTTGGCGGTTGCTTGTTCAGGGCTCAGCACCGCTGCTCCGAAGGTTATATATATCACTGGCATGCTGGCGATGGGGACAAAGGCGTGGTGAACACAAAGAAACCTCGGTAACAGCAACAGGGGGAGGGTTTAATTCGACGTTTCGACTTGAGACAACTCTTCATCGGGAATGATGGCTTCGGAAGAGCGCATACATGTCGAAAGTAGAAAGCGGGTCCATGAATGGCCAACGATACCACACACAAACATACGTGAATTCCTGATTAGAAGAATGAACACATTTGAACAAAAAAGCGAGAGAGACGCCAACGTAGTTGAAAAAAGAACAATAGAAAAAAAGGAAAGGGGTGAAGGAAGAGCATTGAACAGGAATTCGAGTGGTAGTGATGGTAGGGACATGTCGGAAACGCGAAAAGCTCAACAGCGCCCGAAAGTGGGGTTGTGGGACAAAGGAGGGAAGGCAATATACATGCCACCGCTAACCGTCAGCTTGAAAACGCCAACACGTGCAAAGGGATCGAATATCCGTTGATTTAAAGCGAGTGTCCAGGCATGTGTTCGGAAAGTGCGAACAAGGCATTCTATAGCCCGTTTATGGGCCCGTTCTGGGAGTTGAGCCAATTACAGGGCAATTACAGGATATTTATATATATATATATATATATATATATATATATATATATATATATATATATATATGTGTGTGTGTGTGTGTGGGTGGGTGTGTAGAGAAAGAGAGAGAGCGAGAGAAATGAGGTTTGGTAGTCAAGAAAACTTCGGAAGCAAACAGGACGATGTGGTAGGTCATTGAAACAGATAAAGAATTTGGAAAGAGAAAGAAAGCGGAGAAAAAATGCCCGCCGGGTGGGATCCAAACCAGCGACATCCAGAATACCGTTCTGGTGCGATGACCACTGCGCTACCGGCGGGGCTATTTTCCCCCCCTCTTTCTGGGGTATTTATGTAAAGGTATTTTTGTTTCCTGCGCTTGGAGGTGGTAGCCAGCGCCACTCGGACAACTCGGGATGAAGGGGACCTTCATTTTAACCCCCCGGCCGTGACTCGAGTGTCTACGAAATGTCGAGACTTGTCGACCAGCGTTGAACCCTCTTAAGCTTCCTATGGCACCAAGACTGCCAGAACAGAGGCCCTCGCTATGCACGTAGCGAATCAGAATTGGAAATGTCGGTCTCGTTGAAATAAGACAGAAATAATTGTTGGCAGTCAAGAAGACCTCGGAAAGCAAAGGGGAGGATGTGGTAGGTCATTGAAAAAGATAAAGAATTTGGAAAGAAAGATAGAAGATACTGGAGAAAAAATGCCTCCGGTTGGGATTCGAGCTCACGACCTGGAGAATACCGGTCTGGTGCGATGACCACTACGCTACTGGCGGGGCTATTTTCCTCTCCACCTTCTGGGCTATTTATGTTAAGGTATTTTTTGTTCCTGCGCTTTGGGGTGGTAGCCAGCGACACGCGCACTACTCGGGGTAAAGGGTACCTTCATTTTGACCCCCGGGGCGTCACTCGAGTGTCTGGTCGACCAGCGTTGAACCTTCTTAAATAAGCTTCTTGTGGCACCAAGACTGTCAGAACATAGGCCCTCGCTATGCGTGTAGGGAATCAGAATAGGAAATGAGGGGCTCGTTGAAATGACAGAAATAAGGGTTGGCAGTCAAAGAAACCTCAAAGAATTTGGAAACAAACAAAGAAAGGGGAGAAAAAATGCCCGCCGTGTGGGATCCGAACGACCTCCAGAATACCGGTCTGGGGCGATGACCACTACGCTACCGGCGGGACATATATATATATATATATATATATATATATATATATATATATATCATAGTCTTTGCCATAACTTTGCATGTCACCAACATTGATAGTTGCCATTGCAAGCTTAAACCATGGTTTATCCAAGTAGATAAAACAATTGTTAGTGGCTCCACAACCCTTTTTAGCGTTGGTACTTTGGTGACGATAGTCATAATATTACTTTTTCAGGGTGCTTTTAGATATCATATTCTCGACATTCTATACTGTAGTGTACAGTGAATCTTGGATATATCAAACTCCAAGAGAATCGCAAAGTTGTTCGATATAGATAATTCGACATATAAAATATGCCCATCTGAAGCTCATCTGAAATCTCCGCACATCAGTGATAGCTTTACGAGATCCGAAGAAGCGCTAGCTTCCCGTTTTGATCCTAAAAAATACAAAACGGCGCCATGACCACCTCACTTTATTTAGCAGGAAAGAAGTCCATGCTCTTCGCTTACTTTATGTTCTGCTTCATTATGTTCATAAAACTGTCTTTAACCGTACTAACGTCTTTCCAAAGAGAAAGTCGGGTGCCCTCCAGTTCGCCGCCATGGCAGAGAATTACGCTCAATGATATTGCATGCTCGGTTGCCATAGTCGATTGCACAGTTCTATGGAGTCACTGATAAGGTCCGTTTCTTGGGTAAGCCCCGCCTAGATAGCCGCCTCGATTCTGTCTGTCACAGCCTGCACGTTGTCATAAACACTTGCAATCTAAGTGCTGTTGCTGCATCCGGAATTGCGCATGGGAGTCCTAACATCTGTCTAATTCACTCTGCGGCACTCAATGATGTCACCTGGTGCTGCAATGTAGCTGCTTTGATGAGCCAGATGCAGAAACACACACATGGCACGCCCCAAAATGGCCGGTTTGAGATGGCTTCGCCTTAAGCCATCTTGCTGCGCAGTATCGTGATCAAACGTACTGCGAGAATTTCCGAATTTGAAATACCTCTGCAACCGATGTGTATTTTTTACCGGCGTCGACCTATCTAAATATTTCTGTTTTCGACACTAAATCCAAATCTTTCCTTTTTTCCGCTACCACAATCCTGAAGACACGCCGCCGCAAGCAAAAGAAACACCCGCCATCCTGCACAGGGCTCGATGCCAGCAGAAGCGCCGCTATTTTAAAGCGCCTCCCGTCATTTTTCCGTTATACCCTTCCCCTTTCGCGTTCAATCACACCCTGTGCTCTCGTTGTCATGAGGCTAGCCCCATGCTACTACATCCAACGTATCGAGCTGCGGTGAAGGCCATCTGAGCGACAAGACGCGCAAGAAGTCATCACTCCCTACAACGAGAAGCGCACTTGTAGGGGCACTTGCGGCGCGGCGTTCGATATATGGAATGTGACGATGAAATATAGTTCGATACACGTGTACAATTTTTATTTATTTATTTGCATACCTACTTCGCCCGTTGGGCATTATAGTAGGGGGGACAAATAATCGATATAAAATACAACATTGCACACTCTTTGAAAGGTTGAAGAAAGAAAAAAAACAATTGTAAGAAAACATACAAGGTTTGCGTTAGTAAGCCACACTGCAGACCGTAAGTACAATACTAATCCCACATGTGGAACATTCTGAGGGAGCACATGAGACAGCAAGCGCTATACTTTTGCATTGAATTTCATAGGGGAGACTTGTACTATTCTATATATAAAATATTTCGATATTTTCGGCTCCGACATATCCGGAATCGACTACTACCTTTTAATGCTACACAAATACACGTCCACAGGCCATTGAATGAGGCTTCGAAAAAATGATGCGGATTGGGTTTCATTATTAGCACAAGCAATATAAAGGTGTTACTTACAATAAATAAAACTATAAAGATAGCATTGGCCTAATGTAACAAACGCCAGCTAAAGCAAACACGGCCGGCCGGTTTCTCGTACTATTGCAAGCCAGGTTTAGTGTTTCAACGTTCATTCAAATTATTGCGCCAAACTACCCGCATATACGTACAACTTGTGTGATGAATTTAAAACGCCTGATGGTGATCACTCAATTCGGACGGTTTGATTGGAAGCTCGATGAGCTATGTCCTACAGTACCAATGAATGTTTGGGGTATAACAAAACTTATCATAAGAATTTTTTCCATGTGGTTATATTTAGTGGCAACGCTCAGCCCACGCCCGCTATTCTTCTTCAAATTATTTTACACCAAAACTTTTTTTGCATTAGCTCATTTTTTGCATGCAAATGCCCTGTTACCAAGCATGCATATGTTTCTTATAGCAAGTTGAGACTGCTAGAAGTAAACGACACATTTCTGTGCATTTCTACAGGCTGCCACATCCAGAAAAGCGACGCCGATCACATTCCATCGCAGCCTCAATGAATGATCAGTCCGTAAACCAGAACAAGTATTACCGAGAAGAAAACTAAAGCAACGCAGAAGACAACCCAACATGATGTGCAATGGGCCGATTGGCTATGACTAGAACTATTTAAGGAAGTCATGATGCTTATCGATCTTTGAAATTTAGTGTTTACGGGAAATAAATTTGCAATGACAGCACGAGTAAGAAGATTACGCTTGAATTTTAAAATGTGTAGGAGGTTCTTTGTGTCAAACAGCCCCATAAATCGCCTCTTAAACACCAACCATGTGTGTATACGAGAGGGGCTGTCACTCTGAAATCATCCAAGACCGGCTCGTAGCCCAGAAACAATGGCCGAATATTGATGTGTTCCTGGAAGTCCAGTGTTAGGAGGTATCATTTTTCCCCCATCAATATTGTCACGATGCCAAAGACGACGCAGTGGTTTTGAAGGAAAACAAGTTTATTGGATAAATATTTACAGATTGTTTGGAAACAGATAAAAAATGGCTCCCTAACAACTCAAAGCATACACAGGCGGCGAAGCCGCAGTCAGCAAAGTGACCTATACGCAGGCGAGCGTCGGCGATCGAATACTCCGGCGTCTGCTCTGCAGGCTTTTAAGTGCAGAGCATTTCTTTAACTCGCACTGTCACCCGTCGTCCCTCGGCGTTGTCCGCTCTCAACAACAGGTGCGGGCGCGCATGCGCGTGCTCCGGCGCTGAAAGAGGCGTTGCAGCAGAAGGTGCTGCCTCCTCTCCCTCTACTGCCCGCGCTAAGGCAGCGGCGAAGCGTCAGCGTCGAGCGGCCGATCCCGAGCGTCGAGAACGAGAGGCCGCCGCCAGTCGTCAGCGTCGAGCTGCGGATCCATCGAATCAAAAGTGAGACACGGCTTCGAAGCGTCAGCGGCGAGCGGCGGACCTCGCGTTACGAGAACGAGATGCCGCGGTCGGCCTTGTTGACGTAGTCCCCGACGTACGCCGCGCACGCGTAGTGGTCGAGGATGATCTGCAGGTCCATGTTGGAGTCAAGAACCCTTCCGATCCACGGGTTGAACACGTTCACGCGCTTCTCGGCGGGGGTCCTGGCGTGAAGCACGCACGGACGCGACGCGCCAACCCACAGAATCTCCCAGTACTCCTCCCCGGACCACACGTGGAAGGCGCGCAGGAACTCGTCCAAGCTCGCAAACTCCCCGTGCTCCAACGCCTCGTGCATTTCGTCGTACTTGGCCTTCAAGCGCCGTCGACGCACCCGTACGACAACAACAACTACAACTACCACCGCCAACTACCACAACCCACGCCACGTGACCACCCCGAATGCTCTGCATTTACTCGTGTCCCTTGCGCGGGGGCATGCGACGGGGGCACTTTTAATTAAATGCAGAGCATTTCAGTAACTCACGATGTCACCCGCGTAGACGTCTATAGTCCGCATCGCTCCCCCTACACTATATAAAAAAATAATACTTACCGGCGCCAGGTTTCGATCCCACGACTCTGCGGGCGGAACGCAAGGTACATGGTGCTCTACCCACTGCGCCACAACGCTGACACAGAATGGAAGCTTACGAACGCGCCTTATATCCTTGACTCATACAACCGTCGGCCACAGGTGCGCCCTCTCCCCCGCGTCCTCCTCGCCTTCTCTCCGCTCGCAACACCCTCTCTCGTCACGTTCGGTTCGGGCGCACAACAGGTGGGGACGTGCGCAACACCCTCTCTCGCCGCGTTGGGTTCGCGCTGAGCAACAGTCGGTTCGCGCGCAAGAACAGGTGGGGGCGCTCGCATCGCGCTCTCTCGCCGCGGTCGGTTCGCGCTTAAACCACATATGGCGCGATGTCGGCGCTATAACACTCTCTCGCGAGGGGCATTGGATTGGATTCGATTGGATTGGCTTGAATTGGCTTGGCTTGGATTGGATTGGTTTGGATTTAGATTGGATTAAAGTGGATTGTGTTGGATTGTGTTGCGTCATAGCCGCGCCACGTTGCGTCATAGCCACTCCACGTTGCGTCATAGCCGCGGCAGGGGGTTCACGGCACGTTTCACGTTTCACCATCGACTTCATCGACAATGTCTACGCTGGAAGACAACAATTACAACAACAACAACCAATACGTAATCCATACGACTTGCAGGCGCGTCCACCGCGGAAATGCTCTGCATTTGATCGTGCCCCTCGCGAGGGGGATGTTTCGGTCACCGTGCCCTTAGTGAGTTCTAATGCGTCAAGACGCGATTGAAGAGCTGACATAACTGATTTGTTACGGCGTGGTGCCATAAATTTTCTTCTCGAATATTCACCCTTTTCAATTCTTTGAAAAGGGTGAATATTCGATAAGCACTGTAGTCGGCCGTCTTACGTAGACAAGCTCGAACGGTGTCATCTGTGTGGTTTCTTGGATAGCCGTGTTGTACGCAAACGTGACATACGCGAGCACTTCGTCCCAGGTCTTATGTTCAACGTCGACGAAAATGGACAGCATATCCGCAATCGTCGTGTTTAAACGTTCCGTTTGTCCGTTCGTTTGGGGGTGGTACGCCGTCGTTCTTCGGTGATCCGTGTTGCTGTAGCGTAAGATTCCTTGCATGAGCTCCGCAGTAAATGCCGTTCCGCGGTCCGTGATGAGGAATTCAGGGGCTGCATGTCGCATCACAGCTTTCTTTATAAAAAACTTGGCGACTTCTTGTGCAGTCCCCCTGGGAAGAGCGGCGGTCTCCGCATAGCGCGTCATGTAGTCTGTTGCTACGACAATCCACTTGTTCTCGGATCGTGACGTAGGGAACGGGACCAGAAGGTCCATTCCAATCTGTTGGAAGGGCCTTGATGGGACGGCGATCTGCTGCAGAAGTACGGCGGGTCTCGTCGGTGGCGGCTTTCGTCGCTCGCAGTCACGGCAGTTCCGGACGTAGTGGGTGACATCGGATGCAAGGCCGGTCCAGAAGTACTGCGTCTTGATTTTTTCAATACCGCGAGCTGTGCCGAGATGTCCAGAAGACGGGTCGTCGTGGCATGCTTCCAGAATTTCGCCACGAAGGTCTGTGGGAATGAAAAGAAGATAATTCGTTCTGGTTCCGGGGCTGAAATTCTTCACGAGGACGGAGTTTTTCAGGCTGAATGCTGGTAAGTTCCGCTTGAAGGTCCTAGGAACGGCGACGTTGCGACCTTCGAGGTAGTCGATCATTCCGCGTAACTCGGGGTCGGCACGCTGCTGGGCGGCTAGGTCGGTTTCCGCAACGACCCCGAAGAACGCGCTGTCTTCATCGGAGTCTTGTGGCTGTGGGTCGACAGGGGCGCGGGACAGGCAGTCGGCGTCGGAGTGTTTCCTCCCGGATTTATAGACTACTGTAACGTCGAATTCTTGCAGGCGCAAGCTCCACCTACCAAGACGGTCTGAGGGTTCCTTGAAATTGGCGAGCCAACACAGCACATGGTGGTATGTCACAACCTTAAAGGGTCTTCCATACACGTACGGGCAGAATTTTGAAATGGCCCATATAATCGCGAGACATTCTTCCTCAGAGGCTGAGTAGTTTTTTTTTAAATGCAGAGCATTTCAGTAACTCACCATGTCACCCCCGTTGACGTCCATAGTCCGCATCGCTCCCCCTACACTATATAAAAAAATAATACTTACCGGCGCCAGGTTTCGATCCCACGACTCTGCGGACGGAACCCAAGGTACATGGTGCTCTACCCACTGCGCCACAAAGCCGACACAGAATGGAAGCTTACGAACGCGCCTTATATCCTTGACTCATTCAACCGTCGGCCACAGGTGCGCCCTCTCCACCGCGTCCTCCTCGCCTTCTCTCCGCTCGCAACACCCACTCTCGCCACGTTCGGTTCGGGCGCATAACAGGTGGGGACGTGCGCAACACCCTCTCTCGCCGCGTTGGGTACGTGCTGAGCAACAGTCGGTTCGAGCGCAAGAACAGGTGGGGGCGCTCGCATCGCGATCTCTCGCCGCGGTCGGTTCGCGCTTAAACCGCATATGTCGTTCGCGCGCGCTCCGGTCGCTAACATCTGTGGCGTGATCGTGACGTCAACATCACGCGTTCATGTGGTGGCGCGATGTCGGCGCTATAACACTTTCTCGCGAGAGGCATTGAATTGGATTCGATTGGATTGGCTTGGATTGGCTTGGCTTGGATTGGATTGGTTTGGATTTGGATTGGATTGGATTAAAGTGGATTGTGTTGGATTGTGTTGCGTCATAGCCGCGCCACGTTGCGTCATAGCCGCTCCACGTTGCGTCATAGCCCCGGCAGGGGGTTCACGGCACGTTTCACGTTTCAATATCGACTTCATCAACAATGTCTACGCTGGAAGACAACAATTACAACAACAACAACCAATACGTAATCCATACGACTTGCAGGCGTGCCCCCCGCGGAAATGCTCTGCATTTTATCGTGCCCCTCCCGAGGGGGATGTTTCGGTCACCGTACCCTTAGTGAGTTCTAATGATTCAAGACGCGATTGAAGAGCTGACATAACTGATATGTTACGGCGTGCTACCATAAATTTTCTCCTCGAATATTCACCCTTTTCAATTTTTCCTCCTTGGACAGACCACGGCTGGCATAGGCGATTACTTTTTCGCACCCGCTTTGCTTTTGGACGAGGACGGCACCCAAGCCTATATCACTGTCGTCCGTGTGCATTTCCATTTCGGCGTTTTCGTCGAAATGTGCGAGCACAGGCGGGCTTTGCAGGCATTTTTGTAGCTCGCAGAAGGCTGTTCTTGGCTATTTTCCCAGCTGAAAGGGGTGCTAACTTTCGTCAAGCATGTGAGTGGCTCTGCAATGCGTGAGAAGTTTGCGACGAAGCGCCGGTAGTATGCGCACAGTCCGAGAAATCTGCGCGCGCCCTTCTTATCTTTTGGCCTTGGGAAGTTCGCTATGGCTGAAGTTTTCGCCGGGTCAGGCAGGACTCCCGCGGCGTTGAGGACATGGCCCAAAAACTTGAGTTCCTCGTACGCGAAGCGGCACTTTTCAGGCTTCAGCGTTAACACCGACGTACGGATGGCCTCGAGCACAGACTGCAACCTTGTAAGGTGTTCTTCGAAAGTCTGGGAGATTACCACAACGTCGTCGAGGTATGCGAGGCAGGTGTGCCACTTCAGGCCAGCTAGCACAGTGTCCATGACACTTTGGAACGTTGCTGGTGCCGTGCATAGCTTAAACGGCATCCCCTTGAACTCGTATAGGCCGTCTGGGGTTATAAATGCAGTCTTCTCTCGGTCTCTCTCGTCCACTTCAATTTGCCAGTAGCCTGTCTTCAGATCCATCAATGAGAAGTACTTCGCATGGCAGAGGTGGTCGAGGGCGTCGTCGATTCGTGGCAGCGGATACACGTCCTTTTTGGTGACCTTGTTCAATCACCGGTAGTCAACGCAGAACCTCAGTGTGCCGTCTTTTTTCTTCACGAGTACGACCGGCGCAGCCCACGGACTTTTCCATGGCTGTATAATGTCGTCGTTGAGCATGTCGTCGACTTGAGTCCGGATGGCTTCGCGCTCGTGTGAAGAGACGCGGTACGGTGACTGTCAGGTAGGTCGGGCTCTATCCTCGGTTATTATCCGGTGCTTCGTCAGAGGAGTCTGACGTAACTTTGCGTTCGGCGAAAAACACTCGCTGTAGCTACGCAGCAAAGCCAATAACTTGTTCCTTTCTTCTTGCGGTAGCGCCGAAATCACTTCGAAGAGATGCGGAAGCTTGAAGGTTTAGTCGGGTGCGCGTTTAAAGTAGGCGACTGCGATCACGTCACTTGCTTGTTGCGTTTCTTCGAGGAACGCAATTGAAGCGCCCTTGTTTAAATGCTGGTACTCCTCTGTGAAATTTGTGACCAAAACGAGGGATTTACGCTGCTTAAACCGCGCAACGCCTCTTGCGACAGACACACCGCGGTCGAGAAGAAACCTTTGCTCACTCTCCACGATAGCGTCGACGTCGGGAGCAGCACCTTCACAGTACACGGTGATCATCAAGCTTGCGCGGGGTGGCAGGGTGACGTGATCATCGGCGATCCTTACAGCTGCACGGTGTGCGGGGTTCGCTTCCGGTGTCATGGAGTGATCGGGGGAAAAATTTATCGACTTCGTCTGCAGATCGATTATTGCGCCGTTGTCCGTCAAAAAGTCCATTCCGAGAATTACGTCGCGGGAGTAGTTAGGCAAAATGACGAACGCCGCTGAGTACGTCGTGCAGTCTATGGTGACGCGCGCTGTGCACGTTCCACTTGGCGTCACGAGGCGGCCTCCTGCTGTGCGTATATGCGGACCGTCCATCTTGTCGTAACTTTCTTCAGCTTAGACGCGAATGACCCGCTCATTACCGCGTAGTCGGCTCCCGTGTCGATGAGGATGACTACGTGAAAGCCGTCAATGGACAACTGGACGTCGGACGCCGCCTTCCTCGAGTTCCGGGTGCGTCGGGGCGTCGCATCTCGGCTTGTGCGTGTTGACGATCGGGCACTGTACGTCGTTGTTGTCGTCTTCTCAGCGGCACTCTCGGGCACGTTGGGTACGCGTCGCGCCGTGTAGCTGTCGTCGTGTTCGGGAGTCTCGTCAGGACTCGATCGGGTCATCGGGATGAGGGCATGTCGTGAATCACGGTCTTCGGCGCGCCCTTGCGTTGTTTGGTGGTTTTCTATTTTTCCGCCGTTGTGCAATTTCACCTCCAGAAGTTGCTGCTTTTAGTTTCCCCCGAGTGGGCTGGGGGACCGTCCCCGTGTGAAATGAGTATTGCTACGGCGGTTGGGCGACTGGTATAGGTAGGGTGACGGCGATCGGTTGAAACGGGCTGGTCCACGGCTGGTGTTGGAGAGGTATTCTTCGACCTCCGATGGGCGATGGCCGAGCGGGGGCGTGGTGACAGTAGAATCGTATTGCACAGTAGAATCGGGCTTCAATCGCCCTCGGTAGAACGCGCTTTGTTATCCGAGACCTGCTTAATTCTAGACTTAGACAGACAGAAGGGAAAAAGTGTAAATACAGTCGTTAGTCTTCACGAGTGACCGTTGCTCAAGTGGAGTAACTGTGGGGACGCGTGTGCCTGTGTTCATATTTCGCAGGGTAAATGTTGGTCCCCACCGATTTAGAGACAAACGGGAGGACGAAGTGCTGAATTTGCTGAGAAGTACCCCGCTAACGTGAAATGGCGCCGCTGCTATGCAATCTAGCGAATAGGTCTGTTGACAGTCTCACAATTTTCAAGAGAACGTAGTTGCAAGCAGAAGTTCTTTTAAATAGCGCTATAAGAGCAAGTCCTAATTTAAAAAATAAAAAGTGCCTGAGCTAACTCAGGAAGTCGGTCGTGGCAAAGAGCGGCGACGTTTTATAAAACGTTTTTTAGTGATATTTATGCGGTGTGTCACGCCGATTTTGCCAGTTATAATACAGGCCAACGAAAGATTCCGTGCGCATGGCAGAGTGAGACGCCGGTTAGTACAAAATAGCAAACCTTAGTCATAGGCGTAGTGAATACACGCATTTGTAGCAAACGAGAATCGCATATAACAACAGTGCAAATAGAAAAGGTTTAGTACAGCTACGCACCCTGCCGTTAGCTTTAATTACACGGGACACAAATGCCTTTCATACAAAAGTTATAACACTGCTCCAGCAGCCGTAAGGCCCAGCTGCATTTTCCAGTCTCCTCTACCAACGCTTAGGTGCATAAGTCCGGTTACAAAAAGCCTAATTTCTTTTTATCCGCGCAGGAACATGAGCACTGTTACACTGTTCTTTCACGAATATGCGCTTGCGCATACGACACCACAGACATTTTGAAAGGGTTGCAAACGTTCGGCAACTACTTAGGCTTTGTTAATTTTTGCCGAAGCAGGTCAGTCGTTATACCACCCAGACTCCTGTCGTCACAAGGGCGATTGGTTGTCGTTTCTTTCCCGCGCTGAACCCATGTTTATGAGTGTTTATTTGCAGTCGAGGCTAGAAATGCCGAGTGCGAATTCTGACGCCAGCGATGAACGCAATGGCTCCGAGTGCAGAGTACCGAACGTATTTCACTTGGGTACCCGCCTTTTGCCAACGAAAGGCTTCTGGCATTGTGGTCAAGCGCTACCGCGTTAGTTTCGTGTAAAAAGTGGCGGTGGTTCAATTATCGCTCAGTGGGCATCTTTTTTGCCGCCCCTGGTTATTTTTTGGTAGGGGGTATTCGAACGGAGCAACCGTTCGTTTCCGCCCATTTGTTCTCGACGAGGAGCAACGGTTGTGGTAGCGGAGTTAGTCCCGCAGAGAAGCAATGGCACTGCCCCGTTGCCTATGTTTTGGCTACCAGTGTAAAAGCGAAGAAACCAGGGGAGGCCCGGAGGCCGTGCATGGGGGAATGGGAAGTGAAGGGAGGGGGTAGCAAAGGTGTTCGTCGCACAATTGAATGTCCCTTCTTTGAACACTCATTTTGCGCCCATGATGTTAATAAGGCTCAACTTACGATGGGTATTCTCCCCCAGGCTACACTAATCTTGGAATGCCACTCTGTATGCCATGATTTTCTAGTGCTTGAAGAAAATCGATGTTGTCATTTGGAGGGTGTGGAGTGTCCGTGTCTGTAGGGACGTGACGGAACAAGTGCTGTCTTTGAAGCGCGAAATGGCGGCACACCCACGTGAGGTGGTGGTCAGCCGATACGTTTTGTTGGTACTAAGGGCAATACGGGGGTTGGTGGCCATTCGGATGGCACCATTTCCTCGTAACAGAGGACGTGTAGGCACTCTTGGCGATGCTTTTAATGAATATCCACGGAAACCCTGGGTATTTGAAGCCTCTGTGGCAGATATCCTTTTTGGGGTTTCACCTAAAATGGTAATCTGGCGTTGAACACGCCTAGCATCCGGTTGGTTCCAGGGGTCGGTTAATGCAAGGCACGACGGCAGAAGGGGAGGCAGATAATGAAGCGCTCTCTCTGGCAGCATCGTGTGATGCTTGGTTCCCCGACCGGAAATCCGTGTGACCTGGTGTCCACGCCAGGCGTATAGTGACGCCATTTCGCAAAAGATGTAAAGGGAGAGCGTAATGATGTTGGCTGTAGGGTGGTCTGAATATGGTTTTCGGAGTTCTTGCATGACGTCATGGCAATCGGTCAATGTGCATGCCGTATGAGATGTATTCGCAGAGTACGTAAACGGTCCAATACGCCCTGTACACCTCGTAGCTCCGCTTCAAGGGGTGAACAGGTGTTCATCTCGAGCACTGCCGTGCCATTCAGGTGTGGTGCCTCTGGTGATCTCCTTGCTACACCGATGCGTCCTTCACGAATACTGGCATCAGTTCAGATGTCAATTTCCCCAGAGTGTTTGCTCATATGGAGTCGTCGTTGAGCCTCTTGTCGGGCATGGGGGTGCTTTCTCCGTTTGTTGTTCTTCTGAGACATTACGACCTGAGTCGTGCATTCCCAGGGCGGTGGAGATACAGCGGGCAACGTGGCAGGATCCAGTTGTCTCCTGTTGTGGCTGGCCAGAAGAGCTAGGCCTTGGTTTGTGAGTTCACGTCAAGCAAAGTTCTGGGCGATGGTTGCTTCAATTAGTTCGGTCAGCGGTGGCAGATCCACAGAATCTTCAAGCGCCACTGTACGGGTGAGTCGAGGCAGCCCAGTTAATGTGCGGCGATCCGCTCGATATAGAATGTCGGAGGTCGTCGTACACCGAAGCTCCATAACATAATCGGCCCACTGACACCGTCCTTGCCAGCGTTGGTGTTACCATTTGAGATGCACCCCATACTTATTCGACATGCGCGACACTAAGTGTACCATCAGTTTCCAGCTTGACTTCAGTTGATTTATTCATTGTTTGGCGTTGTTCCTGTTGTCTAGCGGGATTCCGCGAAGCCTGATCCTAACGGTTTCCGATGGAATACGAATGTCCGATATTTATACCACCTGATGGAACTAGGAAGGTAACCTCTTGCTCCTATGGGCAACAAGAAATATTGTTTTGTCTGGCGCTAAGGCAAGCCCCAGAGTGCGGAAAGTGTCCGTAAGGCTGTGGAAAGCGGCTTGGAGTTCCGTGATCATTGATGTGACGCAGTCGAAGTCCTGCGATTCGGTCCAAGTAGTTATATCGTCGGCATAGATTGCAAACCTAGCCGCCGCGTCCTTCTGTAGCGATCGCGTAACTCTCGTCATGGCAATTGAACAACATTGGTCCCAGGATAAACCTCTGGGGCACGCACCTATCCAAGAAATAGGTCCGGGGGGTCCATCCAGGTGCCGATGCTGCGGTTGCACTGGTCGTTGGTACACGAAGCTCCGAATCCAAATTCAATTTTGAGCACTGGCTTGGGTAAGAATTTCGCAACTCTTCTAGTATCGCTTAATGCTTAATGTTTTCAAAGGCCTTTCACATATCCAAGATGAGGTCTAAAGCCGGTTTGTGAGGAATGGAACCACGGTTCGATATACTCTAAGTGATGCTGCTTTGGATTGGAAACCATGCGCTCTATAAGCTTGCATATCAGGGGCGTAGTAAAAGCGAAGACACTCTAAAAACTTGGTAAAATCGATGAAACTGCATTTTCTCCGGTTTTACTTTGTTCGCATTGTCCATCATTTTTCAGACCATCTTTGTTACACCTACACCGGGTGCCAAATATGCAATAACTGGGTGCATACTGTTTTTGCATTAAAATGGAAAGTCACTTTTATTAAAAGGTTTTATTTACCCTGTTAACAGAAGGGGAAAATAAGCGATGCATCCACGTAGAGTTTGCCATCATAAGTTCAGACATAAGAAACAGGGCTTATTTTCAAGGGGTCGTTTGTTTATGTTAAGGCACATTTTCTGCAAAGACGGCCAGTAAGGCTAATGAATTTTGCTTGTCAAGTACCATGGGGCCGTTGTGTAAACGGCGTAGTACTTCCTCGGTATTCGGCGTAGTATTCCTAACAAATTTGATGACGCACATCAAGGAACTGTCACTGTCTTTGTGCGAGACTTCAGCAGTTGATTCCCCTCGCCCTAGCGCGAAGGAAATGCAGCTGCGCCATAGACTTCCGCGTGCTTCGCGTGTTTGCCCGTGTCATGTCTGGTGAATGGAGGTCTCTACTGTATTGCCTAGGACAAGCTGCATTCCCGGAATCAATGGTAGCTGCAAATGGTATTTACATAGCCAAAAGAAGAAACGCTGCTGCACCGGGGATTTTCCAGGAAAGCCTCATAGAGGGAAAACATTCTTTTGCTAGTGTACCTAGGCGAAGAGTGTAATGACTTGTATCTGCACAAGAATGCGTAGTTGGTGCATGTAAGTCATTTATCATGATAGTAGTGTAATTGTGAATAATGGTAATAAACAGCAATTCCAAGACACAGGAAACACAACCATGCCGAAGGCAATGTCAGCAAATTAGAAAATCATCTGCTTATTTGGCTCCAAATTTGTCAGCCGTCTTTTCCTGCAGCAAATAAAAACGGTACACGAAAAACTTCAAGTAATGAGATCACAAAGGCTACCCTCGTAAGCCCTTACAACAAACAAACGAATGACAAAAGAAACAAAGCACAGGCAACAAAAAATAACTGAAAAGAAACACAAAAACACTAGTGATATCTCCAAATACACCACTGTCACGCAGATACCTCAAAAACGCAAGAACTGAATTGAAAAAAAAAAACGAAATTGACCTAGTTTTATCGCCAGCAATCTGTCAATTCATGTTCCCTCACACAATGTATTCCAAGAAAAGAACATCAAAGATAAAAATAAACATAAATACACTGAGAATGAACAACACACATGTGCAGTACGCACACTGTACTACACACATGTGCAGTACACACACTGTACTACACACATGTACTACACATGTGTGTAGTACATGTATGTAATACATGTACTTACAGGCATGTATTATACAGGCATGTAATCACCGACCACAGGCGATTAGCCCAACCATGCAAAAAAGAACACAACGAAACGATGTTTGAATTTCGGGGTTTCTTAAATGCAAACGAAGAAACATTAAGCTTTTCATACAATGAAGTGGTGTAAGATATATGCTTGTTTAATATTCTTGGTGTTTCGGCACCTTTTGGGATGTTCATATTACTGGGTAGTGATTATTACTGTGATTACTACTCCTATTACTTTGCTGAGGAAGACCTTTCTTCCGTACATTTGGTATTTTTTGCAAGCAAAATACCCCAACATGTCTTCTTTTTAAACTAAGGACAGTTTTCTACATTATGTCACTACCTGTGAAGCAAAGGCATCAGATTTTTGTATTAACTTGCACTTGTGCTTAAAAATCTTGACCTATGCCGTGTTAGGAAGCATCTGAAGTCAGGTTGGTAGTTCTTTTTCAGTCAGAAATTGCAAGGCAGAACGCAGGCTTAGAAATTGTTGCCGCTAATTTCCTTCAATGTTACGATTTTTCGCTCCACTTGAGCGTTGTGCACCTTTTTATTAACGGTCCCATCAGACCTAGTTTCTCACCAAGCGCTGCCCAAAACTTTGCAAAGTAATCAACGACGCAACATTAGTTGTACTTATAACTTCTCGTTGTATGGTGCTCGGAAAGGAAATCAAACTTTCTGAAATAGCACACTGACAGGGCAGAAGACCAACAGTTCTATGCACAAATAACGAAATGGCTTGTTTCAGGGAAGGCCTTACAAATCCACGCATTGCTGGGCTGTTACAGATATCAGATGGCTTTTTCTAGTAGTGCCAAGAATTAAGCGCTCCCGCCCATGTCGACCGGTTGAAAAGGTTGCACGCTATGAAACTTTGCGAGTTCTTTCGTTCCTGTGCGATATAATTAATTTTTACTGCTCGAACAAAACTGTGAGCCCGACTTTTGCAATTCGCTTATCATGACTCCGCAGTACGCCTAACATTGGAATGTTCGCGCCGGCGATCAGTAATGCGTCTGCCTTCTTGGGCTATACACCATCGTATGCGCAACACAGGAACTTGCAGCATTTTATGCATCATTCGACAAGTTTTCAAGCGTTTTTTTTTTATGTGTACTGCGCCTTTATTACCCAGTTTGAAAGCTGGCAATGTTTTAAAGAGGTGAAAAATACCTTCATTTCTGTTTCCACGTAGTGTGAGCCCCGGTGTAAATACGTTATACCAGCTTTGTTTTCCTTTGTTGCTGGGTTAGGTGGAGTTTCGGCTTAATGTTCATGTCAGAGTCAAGAAATTCTGAAACAATGTCGGTTACACCAGTAGGAAAGCCAGTTTGTGTGAGTTCACTGGCTTGGGAAACCTATAGCCTCACTGAAGTTTACAGGAACACGTAAGAGATGCTCTACACAGGCTGCTGATAAGCCTCCTGCGCTGGAGTTTTGGCAACATGCAGCGCCCCTAGTGGCCGACGCCTCTGGGTAGTACAAAAGCAGACGACCCTCGCCTCCCTCCACGCGTTTTCAATCAAGGCAGAGTGAAACTTGGTTGTACTTAGTTTATTCGCTTCGTGATGGGTTTAAATGACTGCATACTGTATGAAATAGCCCTTAAAGTAGTTGTAGAGGGTAAAAAAATAATATCCGCTCAAACAAGCCGATTTATCGGCTTTCTTTTCAGCGAGCTGTCGCGGTCGTCGCGGCATGGGACAGTATCGCCAGGTCGGGTGGTCTAACTTCCTGACGCCGATTACCGTTCTTTCTTCCTGCGTGCGGTCGACAAAGGAAAGTTCACGAGTAGCATAAACACGGAACTCTGCTCATCCTATAGCCTGACGTAACTGCAAAAGGTTGCTTCAGCAGGAGCATGCAAACGAACCCAAGAATTGCGCAGCCGACACAGCTGACACTGCTGCCCTGGCACCGCCATAAAAACGAGTGGAAATTTCGTTTTGTATTATCGCAAACTAAATGGTCTGTGCGTAACATTTTACGCGGCACGATTTACGAACGGCAGAGTACATGTATACTAGCGAGGAGATGAAGCATTGCGTCAAATAAACAAAATAAGCGCTATTAAAGGACGCAAAACAATCACCAAATCGCACGCCCGATATATGTTTCTTTGATCGGAGAAAAAAGCAAGTGATCGGTTTTATTAGCAGGGTCATCGACTTGCTTCGGAAATGAAAGCGTTACGGATTCGTGAAGGAAACCTATTGTGCCTGAAATCCAGTAAGTTAGAAACAGGCAAAAAAGACCGAGTTGAGGAGGGGTCCTCCACGTATCAATTTCGGAGGAAGGAGAACCGCCGAATAGGCAGGAAGAAATGGTCAATTGTTTCCTCCCCTTGACAAAAAACGCACAGGGCCGAAGGCGCAATGTGTCATGGTGACTAAACAGCGCAGAAGACGAAACACAGAGAAGAGCAAAAAACAGGACGAGCGCTGACTATCAACTGGGGTTTATTGGAAAAGAAACATATTTATATACAAGGTCACAAGTAAAAAGCGCGTGCACTCCGTTGGTATCACCTCAGACAATCAGAAAAAGAGTGAACAAGCAGAATCAAAACCTTTATCGGCAATCAAGAAAAGCTACTTCTTTCTCTTGCAAACATACTGAGGCATGACTAATGCAAGCGTCACCGAGCTTTGTTATGTGTGAAGCCTCTATTATTTCACGTTTACGCTGATTAGAATGATTAAAAAGAATGACAGTTTTATCAAGTATGGGCTCGCATGAAGGCGTGGAGCATGACCGACAGTGTTCTGACATGTGGGACGTCGGCGTTCCCTTCAACGAATTGAAGTGTTCTCTTAAACGTACATTAATACAACGGCCCGTCTGGCCGACGTATACCCGTCCACATGATAACGGTATTTGGTAAACAACACAAATACAACAAGTGACATACTTATTATTGTGTTTAACCGAGCAATCTTTGTAGTTATTGGCGCCGGAACCTTGCTTCTTTCGGTTAACTAAAGCACACACTCTACCAAGTTTATTTGGGGCAGATATGGCAACCTGCACCCCATATCTAGACGCTATCTTCTTCAACCTATGGGTGGTCCGGTGAATATACGGAACAACAGCATACTTTTTTCGTTGATCTGGTTCCCTCTGAGTGGCGGGCTTTTCACACCCTTTTACTACTTTGACCAGTTTATTACACGCTGAGGCCAAGGCACAGTTTGGAAAACCCGCCTCCGTAAGTTTTTTTACCTGTTCCTTAAAACTGGCGCCCATAGAGTGCACACATGATTTAAACAGGGCAGAACGTAGGCTAGAGAACGCTATAGAGTTTTTCACAAGTTTACTATGGCCTGACTTATAGTTTTTTCACAAGTTTACTATGGCCTCACTTGTTGTATTTGTGTTGTTTACCAAATACCGTTATCATGTGGACGGGTATACGTCGGCCAGACGGGCCGTTGTATTAATGTACGTTTAAGAGAACACTTCAATTCGTTGAAGGGAACGCCGACGTCCCACATGTCAGAACACTGTCGGTCATGCTCCACGCCTTCATGCGAGCCCATACTTGATAAAACTGTCATTCTTTTTAATCATTCTAATCAGCGTAAACGTGAAATAATAGAGGCTTCACACATAACAAAGCTCGGTGACGCTTGCATTAGTCATGCCTCAGTATGTTTGCAAGAGAAAGAAGTAGCTTTTCTTGATTGCCGATAAAGGTTTTGATTCTGCTTGTTCACTCTTTTTCTGATTGTCTGAGGTGATACCAACGGAGTGCACGCGCTTTTTACTTGTGACCTTGTATATAAATATGTTTCTTTTCCAATAAACCCCAGTTGATAGTCAGCGCTCGTCCTGTTTTTTGCTCTTCTCTGTGTTTCGTCTTCTGCGCTGTTTAGTCACCATGTCGCAACACCAACTCGCCCAACTTTCCATCCTGCGCAATGTGTGTGTGGTGAAGGTAGAAGTTCAAGTGAGGTACTCGGCAGCGAAAGGCGGCCTGTGTGACCTCGCACAATCGAGACTGCGCAACGTCACACTTCCATGAGTACCGGAGGTGCTCAATATCACCTTAGCCGGAGATTCTTTCTGGTTGGAAGCTGTCCAGCGAACTGTACCTTCGAAACCGAGATGCAGCAACTTGGTCTATGCGGGGCACAGCATAAACAAGTGGGCCATACAGCGCTACGCCTGCCAGATAATCAGCGGCTTCAATAAGGTAGATACCCCTGTATCCTCGATCCCACACAAGGTGGATTTCTCGCATACATGTATGCTACTACGAGCTCCGTGAGCGTTCGGAGAAGACCAGTGAAGATTTGGGAATATAGAGTTAAGGAGACTGGCAGTGAATTCGTCGCCTTTAGCCCTTTTTAATGGTCCTCACTGAGTTTTCGAAAAGCGAGGGCAATCGGCAAAAACTCTACCGAGAATATTATCGTGATATTAAAAAGGTGCAGAAAAAATTCCCGGTCAAGCACAGGCAAAAAATGCGAATACCAGGTGGTGGTGGTGGCAAAACGTTTAATAAGCCAAAGGGAAGAAGTAGAAGGGCGATGAAACAACATAGATTATCATGGAAGTTGCTTCCAAGACCAGAATAGTCGCGCATGATCGTGTATGTAATGTCCGCATCCATAGCAAGAATATTTTTCTCTAAAAGCTGCAGTTGCGTCACCCTTGCAACAAGCCCAGATGGGACCCCATTCACTGACAAATGGGGATCTGGTTTCTTGTGCCATGACAACCTAGCTAGGGGTTATTTCCAGCCAGCGTGTGAAGAGTTCAGTGCACGCACGCAAGTAGGCAGCATTTCGGTACGGTGGCGCTTATTGCTTAAGGTCCGCTCCAGGTGCGCAGCGATGGCTCAGAGGTACGGCCTTAACTTCGTTTGTTGCCCCGCACGGGGCACCTTGAGAAATCTTGGTGACGGTACTGGCGATACCGCGGACCCCGAGCCCCCAAACATAAGCTGGATCGAACCGTGGCGATGTGTTTATAGGTGGAGGGTTAGAAACCACGAACGGCGGCCGTCGGAGCCTTGGTCAAGCTCCGGCCGATGGGCTCCTTGCCTGTCTACCAGGCAGGGAGCTCCGGGACCTCTTTGACTACCAGGGTAAGGTCAAAGGAGAAAGTACTCCCGTCTTCCTGCTTTTATACTATGCCATATGGTATTTTCAAACCCCCCCCCCCCCCCCAACCGTGATCGGCCCCCTAAAAGGGGCCGCACCGAAGTATCTTTTCCTTCTTTGCCTTCTATCTCGCTCCCAAAGCCAGATAACTACCCTCGTTTTTTGATCATTGAATCTGTGGAAAAATCAAAGCCGGTTTCGTCTCAATCTGTATTTCTTGTTTCTAAATACCTTGAAGGTATCATCGGCAAAACATATGACGCCAAAAAGCTCAGAACTGGTGAAGTGCTAGTTGAAGTTAAAACTCAGCAGCAATCTACAATCCTCCTGAAACAAACCCGCATAGCAGATCTGGAGATCAGGGTCACACCCCACCGCAGCCTCAACAGTGCTCAAGGTGTGATCTCTGAGGCAGATCTCCTAACCGAGACAGAGACTGATCTGCTCGAAGGCCTAAAAGACCAAGGCGTGACAGCAGTAAGGCGCATCGTCATCAGGAGAGAGAACAAAGAAATAGCCACCAAACATCTGATCCTGACTTCCGACCGCTGCACACTGCCCGAGCATGTCAACGCAGGTTTCATCCGTTGTTCTGTCCGGCCGTACATCCCGAACCCGAGGCGCTGTTTCAAGTGCCAGAGGTTCGGGCATGGTGCCAACTCCTGTCGAGGCAGAACAACATGTGCCAAATGCGCCCAGCACGATCATCTATCGGACAACTGCACTGCAACCAACTTCACCTGCCCGAATTGCCAGGATCCACACGCAGCATACTCTCGCGCTTGTGAAAAGTTTCATCTTGAAAAAAAAAATCATCAACCTTAAGATAACCGAAAACATCACCTTCCCAGAGGCGCGAAAGAGGTTCGCCTCCTTCCCTCTGGGCAGGTACGCCGACGCAGCTCGCCGGGGGGCGGAGCGGCGTTTGGTTTCGGCGGGGAACCAGTACCGCGAGTCGGATTTGGTTTGGATAAAAGGCAACAAAACATCGCAATAAAATTGGTTTTAATTGTGCGGCAAGGCGATTTTGGTGCTGTGTCTACTGCTGGTTAATACCAAGCTCTCCCAAAACAACTGGCTGGGGTCTGGATGAAACGGCCACGATGCGTGTGATCAGAAATGTTGATCGAGTGGCTGACGTCACGGCGGTCTCCGGTATAGACCGAGATAAAGCAAAACTGCCAGATCTGGAGCGAGGAGTACGAGTCGTGGTTGCGTTTATTTACGAACGCAACCGGTTTCATGCTTTGAGAACCGGAGAGGAACTATGCAGCAACAGCACCGGCGACCATGCTCCATGGCTTGATGTTAAGGCGGAGCGAGGTGTCAAAAACTAAGCATGTCTCACTCGGAAAGCTCCTTTTGGCTGTGGAAAAAGAAAATGGCTCCAATCCACGCTGTAAAGGTGGTTGGAAAACAAAGCTTTAAATGACACCCCCAACAACTGCGCATGCGATGTCATCTGAATTCACACAAGTGGCTCTACAAAGAGTGAAACCTGAGTTTCTGCCAGCCATTACCTGGAATTCGCGGGGACGGCGTCCCGAACGCAGCCGCAGTGTCGGCCACGGAAGGCTAGAGCGGCAGACGACGCCGCCCCTGTAAGCCGGCCATGAGTCGGAAGTGAGCGAAAAAGGAGAGGAGCGTCTTTAGAAGGGTGAGACAGCGGAACCTTGTCATCTGGATGTGCTATACCCGGTTACAACTTAAGAACGGCACCTCGCGCCTCATCACCGCAACCGGCTGTTCCTCCGCTCGGCGCAAAGAGTGCGTTACTGCGAATGTTTTTGGAAGCACAAAATAAAAGAACCCCCCAAAACAAAACAAGTAAACTTAATGCTCTTGGGATTTTGAAATTTCAATGTGAGATACATTACCACAACTACCGTGTATCAAAACGTAAACATATTATAAAAAAAATGACATTCCCAGTCAAAACCCGGTGCAAAAAGGACAAAACAAAACATTATTAAGAAAAAAATAACAAAGTTCAGTTTACTTTTTATGGCTTACGTGTTGTATTTTACACAAGAATGCATTATTCACTAGCTTTTAAATTACGATGTGTTAGCGTATAGTGGCCTCTTTGCTTTACGCATTGTATTTTTGTCCCCACATTTTACACCATCTCATTCTCCAACATGGACGTCTCGTACGAGGTCGATTTTTTGGCGGAGCATGACTACGCAGTACCACCTGCAGCCGCATTTGTTACTGTTTCTTCGACTCCAGATTCTTCGTCGCGTTTGCGGTCTGGGGCGAGTTCACCGCCCCCTCAGAGCCCTTCAACGCCGAAGCATCTGTACAGGAAGAACTGCAGCGGCATTGTTCTTTGTAGCCACGTTCAGCAGACAGTTTTGAACGTCTACATGAAGCTGCGAGGGGAGCACCAGCACGTTGGCGTGGAAGAGACTTGCCGCAAGACAAGTAAGTACACCGGTGTCAGTTTTCGGAAGATTTTGGACATCAAATCCAAAGCGAAGGCGACGGACGGGAAGCTGACAACACCTTCACGGAAAAGGCCCGGAAGCGAAAACCGCAAACGCCGCACTGCGATGTATGACAGCTTCACTTTGTGCGCGCTGAGAAACATTGTGCACGACCTCTTCCGGCGAAACGAGCCTCCTACTGCACAGAAGATTGCGGAAGAATTTCGGAGGAGTGAGCATCTTCCCAGCCTTTGAACGTGGACCATCCGCCGCCTCCTGAATGACATCGGCTTCGTCTTCGAGAAACGCGAACGAAACTCGATGATGATCGAGCGTCAGGACGTGCTGATTTGGCGGCAGCGGTACCTTCATCAGGTCGCTGAGTACAGGCAGCAGCACCGCAAATTGTTCTACACAGACGAAACTTGGGTAAACGCTGGCCACACCGTGACGAAGGCTTGGAGGGACGATACAGTGAAAACGTCTGAGGACGCTTTCCTGCATGGTTTGACGACTGGGCTCAAACAGCCATCCGGAAGAGGAGCGCGGCTGATAGTCACCCACATCGGCAACGAGGAGGGCTTTGTTGGCGGCTGTCTGTCCGTCTTCAAAGGAACGAAGTCGGGAGACTATCACGAGGAAATGGACGGCAAGCATTTCGAGGCTTGGTTTGACTCTGTTCTCCCTAAGCTGCCCCAGGGTAGTGTTGTCGTCATGGACAACGCGTCCTACTATTCCAGGCGGCTGGAGACTGTCCCGACCATGTCCTCACGCAAGCCTGACATACTAGCCTGGCTGACATCAAAAGGTATCCCGTGTGATGCAACGATGACAAAGAAGCAGCTTCTTGAACTGGTGGCGCCAGTGAAAGACCAGTTTGTGAAGTTCAGGGTTGATGTCATGGCAGAAAAGGCTGGGTGCGTCGTTCTGAGGTTGCCACCATACCACTGCGAGTTCAACCCCATCGAGCTGATCTGGGCGCAGATGAAAGGTGAAGTTGCTAGGCTGAACACTGACTTCAAGATTGACAGTGTGCGGAAGCTCCTCATCAGAGCAGCTGAGAATGTTTCTCCAAGCAACTGGGCCAAGGCTGTTGAGCACGTCATTGGCATTGAGGACAAGTGCCGAGAGGCGCGTGGGTTCAGTGACCATGTGGAGCCAATCATCATCAGCCTTGGGGAGGAAGACGACGACAGCTGTGGGAGTGCAGATGACGACCTCTCGGGCATCGAGGAAATGGAGTGAGGCTTACCATGCTGCAGTCTTCAGCTCCGAAGCTCCAAACGGCTCTTTTAAGAGCCCACCAAATGTTGAATAGCGGTATGGCCTACAGCGAGCTTGCCACCTGTGTATCCTCCCACTATGTTTGCTTTATGCAGCAGAGTTCAACTTCTTTTCTGGAACAATACCAAGGTTGTTTACATGGCTGGTCAACAATGTAGGGCTGAGGAACATGAAACATAAAACTAAGGGGGATGGTGACACAATCTTGCATTATTGAAAAGAGTCTTGTATTATTGAGGCGACGCTCTGTAACCTTATGCTCGGCTGCCTTCGCCTACCTATCTTTGTGGCCTCACGCTCAAATCTTTCCTTAAAATATTTTCAAGCGGCCACGTCTGCAGTGTTGATTTCAAGGTTTCCAGTGGTCTTGTTTACCTTTTCAACGAGTTGGGGTTTGTGAACAGCGTCAGGATTCGTTATCCGGCGATTGCTGGTCTTTCTTTCCACACGAGCCAAACTGATTAATGTGGAGAAAGACACTAGTCCATGGTCAGAAAAGACGTGTGACACCGCATCTAGCCACCCACTGCAAGAAGTCCCTGGTAACGCAGAAGCGGTCCAGGTGAGCTTGAGACGTGCCACGCCGCCATGTGTTGCGGGGCGGCACCCCACTGACGTCCCGGGTCCACATGGATCCTATCACTGTCCCACAAAACGAACATTAGTTTACAAGCTGAGAGTGTCTGGCTCTGCTCTCCCTTGTCACTGACACTTTATGCAGTTAATATCCCCTCACAAAGAAGAAATACATTTCCCGTTACATTATGTGGTACTGTTAGTGGGGAAGCAAACAGGTCAGTACGAGCTTGCGCCTTGTCGGGGGAATGCACGCAAAGAAAACAGGAAAACTTCCCGCTCATTTTTGCATCGACCAGGGAGAAACCACCATCTGCCCAAGCTTGCAGTCAACAATTTTAATGAAGTCACTTTTTTTATAAGAATGGCTGTTCTGCCTGCACGACTACATTTAGCAGGCTAATTTACTGTCGAACCAACAAATTTTTTGACGTTCCTACCATGTGTGCCCTACCTTTCCACAATACACTCTTCTGCCCTTGGAACGAATGCCAACATATTGCAACAATGCACAAGATAAGCTGAATACCACCAGGGCAAGGCTGTCAGATTAAGTTATCGGACTGCCTGAAACTTTCAGCGACAAACTTCAACGAGAGAACTGTGCCTCGCGGCAGTACAGAAATTTTTTTTAAATGGCTGCTACGATAAGTGGCTGCTGTACAAAATGTGCTCATGTCGTTTTGTTGTCTTTGCGTCTCATTTGTGGCGTTGTGCCTGATGAATAGGAACCTTCTGCGCATAAGATTGAAATTGTGTTGCAGCATTATGTGACCTGCAACCATATTTCTCGTTGTTTGGTGATTTTATTTCATTTGAAATTGCTGGCAATGAAGAGTTGCCGAGGTGCTGAGGCAAAAAACGACTTGTATAACAATCTCACTAAGCCCCTTTGCACCGGAAGCATTTGGAAGTACGGTATAAGGGAAATCACTGCAGTGTTCTAAGTGGCATCATATGCTACTTATGTGCTTGAATGGACTTCTCGTGGCAGCGCCACGTATGGGATGTTGTGTTTTCACTGAGGTTGTGTACTTTTTCCTCTGACTACAGGTGTGCTTTTATGTGATTTCAAGTCAAAGCTTGCAGTGTAATTCAATGTATGTAATATGTAATTAAAAAATTACAATTTACGGTGCAGTTGCAATTTTTCAACACATCCCTGGCTTGGTGTCGTGTTGAATGGTATCAAAAAAGCAGCCGTTGCTATTTTTGTGCATGTAGAGTACACTGCTTATAACGAAAGCATGTATAATAACCTCAGGCTCATTGTAAGACACGATAAAATGTGACTCATATTACGGGCATGGGGAGGTCATTGAATGCAACTTTGTTTTAATGTGATAAAGAAGACCGAGTTTCAAGTTTCAACATCTGGACTGTAAAGCATACTTCAGAGAGAAATGTGAGATATCGAGGTTTTTAGCAGTGCGTTATTGTGATAATGTGGAGGAAACATTGAACAAAACTGTGTACGGGCACTGTTAATGTCTTCATACACCTGTGGTAGTGCCCTAGTGGTAAATCCAGATGGAAGGCCTGCAGGGAATCACCTGCCGCACTCTGCATTCTGTTGTTCAGTGAAGCTCCATGTCAAAATCACACAACACGTTTTAGCCCAATTTAGTTTGGGGGGTGGGGAGGAGGAGGAAGCGCCTGCTAAGGTTTCTGGGTTCTAACCTTTTCATATTTGTAAATTGGTACCTCAAGCTCGTGTCCATGATACCTCAAGCTCGTACGCATGAGTATGCCTGCCAGTGAGACTGTCTGCATCATGCCCTTGTTTTGGCACTTGAATTTGCATAGAAGACACTACAACTTTTCATTCATAAACATTTCAGCGCAAAAGGGAATAAAAACAAATGCTGTTTATAAGTGGCGGTTCTCTAGCCAAATTATAAGTGTGAATAATTCACTCCCACATATAATTAAGAGAAAAGCAAACTTTTTTGCTATTTGGCCTGCGATTTCTTTGAGCTTGCCCCATCAGATGTAAATTCAAGCAAATTGGCATAAAAGGGTGAGCTGTAACTATGACGCCAAAAAATTTTCCCTGTACAAGCATTTTCCCCAGTTTCGTAAAATGACACTCCAAATGCCGTGTGTTAGGGCGTATAAAAATCTGAAAGAAGTGATCGAAATAGCCTGTTATAACCTACATTGGCGTCGTCAAATTCGCAATTACCATGGCAGCTGCGAAAGAGCATTTTTCAGAAATGGAGAATTTACCATCCATTTCGAGACTCGATCAGAATCGCAAAAGCGCTTTTTCCCAAAAATGTGCAGCACCGTGAAGCACGGTTTTTACGCGCAGACACTTCATGGTCGCTTCCTGTAAACCGCAGGCTTTCTTGTCAAGACTGCGTAAAAAAAACGCGTAACAGTGCTATATTAAGGACAGTCGTAGAAATGACGGCAGTGCTTAGGCAATGCACGTGTAAGGAGCAATAACCAGGATAACCAGGATAACAGAGACGTGTCATTCACGCTAAAGGGTGGTGTCGCTGTGAGCTCGCTGCTGCAATTACTGGAAGTGTATAGTCAGCAGTCTCTTATGTTGATCCCTGGGCTTCCGCCACTCTACTTGCACTGTAGCAGGTTAATCCACGTAAAAAGGCAGTGCAAGACGACGTTGCAACAAACGCCACCACTACGGCCACTTGTCAGCAGCGTGTGAGAAAACCTATACAACAAGCTTCGTTCGGGCCGTGAAGAGGAAGATGACACTGTTGCATCGAACCTCATGAATACCGGTGAGGTCGTTGACTCTTCAGGGAAAGCTGCTGAGGAGTAGCGTCGAGCAGACACGGCTCCTGTGGTGTCCACGAAGAACGCATCAAGTTTGGTGCCACCTGCAGACCAAGAAGGTGGCGCTTATATTGCGAGGCTTCTATGCATAAGGGGCCGAATCTCCACCTTATCGGGATCGACCACCGTCGTAGGAGAACGAAGACATGGAACTTGACACTGGTACCAAAAATCTACCTGCACCCCATGATGAGCCGAAGCCTCAGAGTGAAACCTTATAGGTCATAGAGATAAAGTAGGTGAAGAAGATTCTTGTGAGGATGCTTCAGTTCCTGTTACGGCGGTACCACCCCCAGCTTTGATGTCGGAGTCTGGTACAGCCTTGATGACAGAGGCCCGACGAATTGTTGACCTTGCGGCAGTGACTGCTTTGCTGTCTCCTCCACTGTGGAAAGTGCAGTAAATCATCGCAGTCGCGCTGCTCATGATCCAGATTCTGATGGAACGGTGGGTGGGGGAGATAGAGACGCTACACTGCTGTGCGTTTTCATGGTGGACGCCCTCTTCGTTCATTGCAAAACGTTAAATGTACGTGACTGGCGTGACTGGGGTGGCAAGATGCGTCAAGGCCGACCACTTCACGTAATGCGGGTTTGGATGCTTGACGTATTGGCCCTTAAAGAACCAAAAATGGAATCAGAAGATGGGACTGCGGAATCACTAGTTTCTTTTCAAGCAGAGTATGAAATGTAAGTTAACCACAGGGAAACGGTTATCTGCTTGGTGCATCCTATTTCTGAATGAGCAGATCCAATGTGGTGTAGAATGTGTACCCACTCATCGGCACCGGCACTTCATTGTATGTGACTTAATTTTCCAGGGCCATTCATGGAGGTTTATTCCCGTTTACGCACTATCTTAACCTCCGGAACGGGAATAATGTTTCTTATAATTACAGATTCACTTGTGTGCTTAGTGCACTTAATGGTCTTAGGGGACTTTACTGTGCGTGCAATGCCCGCAGGGGCACCTTGTATATTCAAGGTGACGGTAGTGTCTACACCGCGGACCCCGAGCCCACGTGGGTTGGATCCACCCGCGCCCTAAGCTGTGACTGGCTTAGCCGTGTCCATGGAAAAGGGCATCCTGTTGGCTGAGCCAAAGCCAAGGTTGTTTTGGACCTTCATGGCCCTATGGCAGAGGCAACACGTCACTTTTCGCTCCCTCTTCCCGTAGACTGCACCGCCAGTCTGACCCTAGCTGGGGTAAGTTAGGTTTCCCGCTAGTCTGGACGCTAGCGGGGGATCGGTCGGTGGATTAAAGATGTTGAAGACGGCTCGATGATCAGAGGCACATAGCCGACGACGGTTTTTCCACAGGACTATTTGCAATTTATTTACAGTTGCAGTTTACAAGGCATGACAAGTTAGCTAGCGGACTCCTCGTTGTCCGCTCAGCAGCCCCCAAAAACTCCAAACACCTTGATTTTATTGAGAAAAACCCGCCCACAAAGAGGGCGGAACACAAGAAAGAGAGGAGGACACATAATTAACAGTTCTGGCCGTTTATAGGCCGCACAGCCACCCACAGGCGGAGCTCATAATTAGGCAATTGGCCCACCCCTTGTCCAAAACTCCTTTCCCATTCCCACGCAAACCAGACGACAAACGAGACGTCAATACTCAGAAAGGATTCGCACCGGAAGCCGCGACACTAAAAACCAACAAACTACCCAAGTCTGACGCGTTGTTACACTGATTTTAGAGTAGCCTCACAGTGCACGAAAACAATAAATCCCGAACCGTCGTTCAAATGCCCATCTGTGTCGTGCTGGCGCAGTTTGTTTACAGGGGATCGCCGCCTTCGCTTCCTCCCCGCTTCCCAGCGGCCACCTGCAGCTGCTTCCGGTCATTCCCCGAACTCCCCATTTCAAAAGAGACCGGCACAGTGTCGTAATATGTTTAAAGAAAGTGGCCGCCACCACTTTGACATGTCGCATCTTTGCGTCGAATCTGGCCAGCGATTTACGACCGGCCGCTTCCGGTCCGCTCCCGACTTGACACCCGACGCGCCCGGTGCGAGCAGTGCACCGGACGGCCTCGCCCCACTCCTGCTTCTGAGAATTAGCGGCAAACGGTTCCTTTCCGCTGCCGAAGCGTTGAGTGGGGTCCGCGGCCACCGACCACGAGAGAACAAAAAAAGAAAACGGCACTCGAAAGGATGCCCCAACCCCCGGCGCTCATAGTCAAAACAAACAAACAAAAAGAAACCTCGGTCGCCGGCCAGACTTCAAAACCCTCGATGCAACCCCTCGATCTTAACACCTCCCCACTAAGAATGTTGTATGTACACTAGTTGTACCTACAACACAAATAGCCACCCGTGTTATACTAAGCTTTGCCCCCTCAGAGTACGAAAGAATGCATAACAAAGCACAAACAACATTGTCGGGCTGTCGGGTACATCACTGGTTACTTCACTTGAACACTACACCACAGCAACACACACCACGAAGATAGGGCCCAGTTTGTACATTCCATGCTCCATGATAGCACCCAACACCTTCACGTACTGGCAACATGTATTGTCGGTCCCCGGCTACCATTGGAGATTCCCCCCTTTCTGTGGACAGAACCAAACTCGCCTTGCCTTCTGGCGGCAGTTAGTTACAGCTTTCCAACCGTGACAGGGCATCAGCACACTTATTTAATGCACCTTTGATGTGTGAAAACTGTAAGTCATATTCCTGCAGAGCCAGACTCCAGCGGGTTAGACGAGCTCTAGACGACATAGCTCGTGTCAAGTACGTTAGTGGATTGTGGTCCGTAACCACCTTCACCCTCGCACCGAAAAGCCACGTATCAAGACGTCCAAGCGCCCACACGACCGCAAACGCCTCTCGCTCAATGGCTGACCATTTCGCCTGCTGGGGAGTCAATTGCTTCCTCAGAAAAGCAATAGGCTTTTCCTCTCCCTCGCTTTCCTGCGCTAAGCATGGCCCCACAGCTTTCTCAGACGCGTCAGTAGTCAAAATAAACTCTTTAACCACGTCGGGTACCGTTAGAGCTTGAAAAGTACTGAGAGCCAGTTTGACCGCTCTGAATGCCCTCTCTGCCTCATCGCTCCACGGGATCACGTTCGGCACTCGCCGGTTAGTCAGCTCAGTCAACGGAAGCACTATTTCTGAGTATGAGGGGATGTACTCCCGGTAGTAGTTGAATAGGCCCAGTGCACTGCGCAGGTCTTTCTTGGTCACGGGTGCTTTTAGTTGCACGATAGCCTCTACCCGTTCTGGGCCGGGAGAGTGAACCCCGGATCCTACTACATGCCCTAGGTACCTGACCTTTGATTCAGCAAATCTACATTTGGCAGGGTTGATTGTGAAGCCGGCCTTCGTTATAGTATCTAGGACTTTGCTTAGGTGCTCAAGGTGTTCCTTTCATGTTTCAGAATACACTGCCACATCATCAATGTAAGCACAGGCGTAACCCGTATGGACCTGCAGTGTTTCATTCATGATGCGCTGAAAGGTAGCGGCTGAATTCCGAAGCCCACACGGCATCACCTTCCAGGCGAACAGCCCCTTGGGTGTCGCAAAGGCGGTTTACCTTTGCGAACTCTCTTCAACCGGTATCTGCCAGTAACCCCTTGTCATTTCTAGGATCGTGACATACTTAGCCCTGGCTACTTCATACAGCAACTCAGTCACGTTTCCCATAGGAAAACTGGCAACTTCCGAGACGGCGTTCAGTTGGCGATAATCAATACAGAGCCTGACCGACCCGTCTTTCTTGGCTACACAAACGATCGGGTGTGCGGAATTGCTGGTTACGGGATACACCAGGTCCCATTCACGGAGCTCATCGATCTGTCTGTCAACCTCTGGTCGAAGTGCAACCGGAACTCTATACGGATAGCCCCTGCCGAGAACTTCCCCCGCCGCAACTCTGATGTTGTGTTCGCAAAGCCTGCACCTACGCGGCTTTTCCGAGAAAGTCTGCTCGTAACGCACGATGACTCGCCCGAGCTCCTCGATTTGTTATGGCATCAAGTGAGTGCTCCCACGAAACACGTCGAGTATACTCCCTCCATCTTTCTGTGAGCACGGGGTACTTTCTACGTCTCCAAACTCCACGTCCTGTTCGAATATCACGCCTACGTTGTTCACGCACGTGCAGTACATTCTTAAGCAATTTGCGTGCACCCAGTGCTCCGACCCGTCCTCAAACTGTACGACTTAACTGTCAGGGCGCTTTCGCTCCTTAATTCTGCCCGGCCCGACCCATTTGGGGTGCATTTTGCTTTGCGGGCTTGTCTCCAATACCAACACCTGTTCCTCTTCGCTAAACTCCTTCGACCGCACTCTCCGGTTGTACCTCTCAGCACACGCTAGCTGGGTGCGTTCCATTCGCTCGTCCACCGCACGCGCTGCCTCTGACATCTGCTGACGGAGTCCCACTAGATATTCTGCAGCTGCCTTATTGAGCCCGGTGGGCGCCGACCATTCCCCAGACGAAGTTTTTCTCAGTATCATCAGTGGGCCTTGTAGAACGCGGCCATACTTCATCTCAAACGGCGAGGCACCAGTGATCTCATGAGGTACTTCCCTATATGCCCATAGCAGGCAAGGGACCACCCGGTCCCATTCGCGACCCCTCTCGATTTTACATGCTTCAGCATTGCTTTAAAAATGCCATTCCACCTCTCCACTATACCGTTACTCTGTGGATGTTCAGGCGTTGAAAACCTCATTCGGATTCCCAGACGCTCGGCTAGCTCCTTTGTCAGCGCAGCGGTAAAGTTGGCGCCCTGATCGCAGCAGATCAGCTGAGGGGTCCCAAACCGCGCAAACACCTCGAGGAGAGCCTGGCACGTTGCCTGAGGCATCAAAGAGCGGAGCGGAATTACCTCAGGCCACCTAGTGCACAGGTCTATGAGGCAAAGGGCATACCTGTGACCGCGTGCCGACGCCGGCTCAATTGGGCCAATTCAGTCCAAGTACACAACCTCGAACGGCTCTTGCGGCCTCGTCAAAGGGGTTATTGGGACACGGTCCGTTATTCTCTGGTTAGCAAACGCCTGGCACGAACGACAAGACTGGCAGTACTTTTTAACGTCACTCGCGAGGTTCGGCCTGAAAAACGCACTCCATATGCACTGGTTTGTCTTCTTTCGAGAGAAATGACCCCCACATGATCTGTCATGTGCGAGCACAAGTACCTCCCTGCGGCGTGTTTCAGGGAGAACCAGCTGCTTGCACGGTCTACCGTTTATCACTTCCGCGTGAAAGAGAAGGCCATCCTCTATCACCATCCCGTGTGAGGCCGCTCGCGCCTGCTCCCACGCACCCTCGAGCGACACATCATCCCTTTGCTGTGCTGCAAACGCCGTCTTTGCCGTGGTATTATCCTCGCGTGGCCGCACTTTGACTGCCGCCGCCTGCGCGATTTCTTCACTTTCCAGGTTATCCCCCGAATCCTCTGACTCTGCTTCAAACTGTACATGCTCTACGCCCTCTTGTAGTGCCATATCTTTCTCCGCCTGTACAGTCCTACTGGCGAGGTCATCGGCGTCCTTCAGGGCCTGCCTCAGCTCATCGTACAGATCTGGCGTAAGCAAGGCATCCACACCCTCAGCCAACTCATCAGTTACCGCACAGAGTGCCTGCAAATGCGGGCTCACGCTGCCGTTTCCCGCACCCAAACTCAATGGAACATACATGAGGTCTGCCTCGATAGTGTGCCCAAACGCACCGCGCATCCTGAGCTTGCCTGAACCCTTTTCCTTTACGGCATCTGGCACTAGCTCCTTCCTTAACACCGAAATCTCCGTTCCTGAATCTAAGAGAGCTTTCAGCGGGGTCTTCCCCGAGCTGAGCTCGATCCACGTCAGCTTGGATACTGGCGTCCCCTTAGCCGTGCCACACCCGAGTACCTCGCTGTACTCGCAGAGTGCTCTCGCAGTTAACACCAACGACTGCTATTTATTTTGCCCCTCAGCAGCTGGCTGCCCTTCTCCTGGGGACAGTTATACTGCAGGTGACCGATGCAGCCGCAGCTGTAGCATTTCGGCGGAGGTCTGTGCTCCCGTTTTATGTTCTTGTCGGCGGGCTCGCAATTCCTGTCTGCGCGCGGCGCCCCACTCACTTCACTGCTCCGCTGGTTAGCAGCGCAATTCCTGGTGCTACGGAACCAAGCAGGCGCCAGCTCCTCCGATTCCGGCATCGGGGCAAGGACAGCCCGCAAGGTATCCGCGTACATTTTAAATTTCGACTCATTTGCACTCGCCCTGCCACTGCTCCGCGAACTCTGCAGTTTCAGTTCTTCAAATTCCAGCTTCTTAATCTCCAACTGGATTTTCAGGGCTTCCAGCTGAAGCTTAAGCGCGTCCGTATCGCTTTTGCTCGCTACTATCTGTTGCTCTGCAACCACTGGCGGATCGCTCCCCTCTGTCTAGTTGGATGAATTCGACCCCTCCCCCTCTACCACTTCTGGGTGTTGGTCTTGCGACCGTGTCGTGGGTGCCATCATAGAACCGGAGGAAACAAATCAGGGCACACCTGTCTTCACTCCGGTTCCTGTTGTGGCGGCGTTGCCGACGTAGCCTCACGTAGCGCCGCCGATTCCGCTGCTGGCTCTCGGTCAGCTCCTGTCGCTGTCGCCGAAGCCCTGTATCTCGACGCCTCGAAGATCCGATGCGCTGATCCCGACGATTAGGTCAGGACTCAGCTCCCGACGCCCCTCACGGAGTGGTCGCGTCAACTCCTAGCCCCAGCTCGAACCCTCGAACTCCTGGTCGTCGCTGACGCCAGGCGCTGCAGCCACTCTGACGCCTCCGCTTCTCGATGATGCAGCTCTCGCCCGTCCCAAGGGCGTCCTCACCACCGCAGCTTGGAGCTTCTGCCCCACGGAGTCGCTCACGAGGATGCCAACCCGTACTCTTTCTTGGTGTCGAATCTGCAGATCGGAGCTCCTGCTCCCTGGGGCCTCGCACCGGGATGCCGCCCCAGTCGTGGGTCGCCTCTCCGTCGTCCACCAGAAGCCTCTCGAACAATCCTGGTCACGGCACCAGTTAAGTTTCCCGCTAGTCTGGACGCTAGCGGGGGATCGGTCGATGGATGGGAGATGTTGAAGACGGCTCGATGATCAGAGGCACATAGCCGACGACGGTTTGCCACACGACTATTTACAATTTATTTACAGTTGCAGTTTACAAGGCATGACAAGTTAGCTAGCGGACTCCTCGTTGTCCGCTCAACAGGCCTCCGAAAAACTCCAAACACCTTGATTTTATTGAGAAAACCCCGACCACAAAGAGGGCGGAACACAAAAAAGAGAGGAGGACACATAATTAACAGTTGTGCAGGCGTATGTACCGCGGGTGGATGTATTTAAGTTTTCGTTTCTAGTGCGATCTATTTTTGATTGGAATGCGCTTCCTCCCGAGGTGTTTACAGGATGTAGATCCTCACAGGACTTTCAACGACGGCTGGACTTGTTTTTTGCCTAATAGTGTGTATTGTTCACTTGTTCACTTCCCACCCCTGCCACAGCCCGCAAGGGCTAGCAGTATTGTAAATAAATAAATAAATAACAGTTCTGGCCGTTTATAGGCCGCACAGCCACCCACAGGCGGAGCTCATAATTAGGCAATTGGCCCACCCCTTGTCCAAAGCTGATTTCCCATTCCCACGCAAACCAGACGACAAACGAGACGTCAATACTCAGAAAGGATTCTCACCGGAAGCCGCGACACTAAAAACCAACAAACTACCCAAGTCTGACGCGTTGTTACAGTGATTTAGGAGTAGCCTCACAGGGCCAAAACTGAGGTGTATTCCAAAACTGAGGTGTATTTGTTTCTATATGAAACGTTGCAGGGTTAGGCCATAAACTGCAAAACCAAGCTTCATGGTATAAATATACAAGCTTTAAAAAATGCCCACGTCTCCCTTCTGCTGTCCATAATGCCAAGACTCGCCTACGCACAACGAATATATGCCTTCTCCCGTGCTGCTGCTGAGGATGAGAGGGTCTGACTAGCTCGCTGCGGAATTCCTCGCGTGTCATGACATGTCCAAAGGAGAGAGAAATGCCCAGAAAGGGGTCGGAAAGGACACGCTTTGACCGCAAAGATGAGGCAAGCGTAGCTGCCATTCGAGACATGCGACGCCGAAGTCCAGTCGAACCTGACTCTTGCGAACCATCAATCTGCCCTGCGGACCTTTTTTGATCTTGTGTTGTCGTGCCATGAGCAAACATGTTTTCTCTGACGCGGCGCACTATTGGCAAAGCCTTTTACTTGAACGACCAAAGGATCATTAAATTCAGCTCTGAAGGGTTTGCGGTTTCAAACGGTTGTCCTGTTTTCGCGGAAGGCAACGTCATTGTTTACTCTGTTGGTAAGCTGTAAGGAGAAAAAACGGCTAGTGCACGGCTTTTACTTCCCATTTTAGTGGGACAGCACTACTACTCTACAAATTTGGATTTCGCCATTGGGAGCCCTCATCCGAAATTCGCATATTTTTTAGAAATATTCTTATCTTTTGCTTAAGCGAGTGGCAGTGTATGCACTTAAATGTTTGACAAAACGGTATTTCATTTGATAACTCGCTTGTAAAAAAGTAGCACGAAGCCATGTGATATCGCCCGCAAAAGAAACGCTTGATATGTATAAAGAAGCCCTTGAATTTTGCACATAAAGCGTGAGGTTGACATTGGGGACATTAACACATTCCTAATTGAAACTAGCCTTATTACCAGAACGCGACTCAGTAAGGCTGATTCAAGAGCGGGTGCAAGGCGCGTATTAAACTGAAAAGCGGCACTACATTTTTTTTTTATTCTTTTGTTCCTTTTTTTTACTTTCAGAAACCTCTTTCAGTTCCTGCTTTATTAATTTTCAAGCTGTATTTCTCGTATCACTTTCACGGTCACCACTGACGCCAGCCTGCCGTCTACTGCCCTCGTGATTATGTATGACGCCCGTTAAGTGCCCTAAAATTTCTCTCTGTTTCACGGAAGTATTTGGGTGCCATTTTGTGTGCGGTGCAGTGTTCAGTCGAGATTTGGTTGAAGCATTCCCAAGCCGAAGGCACGCTAGTAAGCGGACAAGCTGCTTAGTACACGCACTTTTTACCCACAATGTTCAAGTAGCAGGCTCTCGTCGGCCCACTGTTCACGAGGATACATCAATGCCGGTGGGCTCGAGCAGGGACACAGGAGAAAATATTTGTGGTGTGCAATCGATTAGGACTGTCGCTGTAAAGAACAAATACCAAATCACTAGAGCGTTACAGATTCTTGATATTGCATGTATTCATAATCGGCACAGGTAATGGCAGCACCTCCATTATTTTCCCTGTACTTCAACGGACGCATGGACCCTGTAGGTTGGACGATTCAAAGGCAGCCTCAAAAAAGTATTGGCAATTGCGCCCAACAACTAAATTAGGAATTATTTGGAACTCATTCGACATGGGTTTTTTCTACACTGCTTAACCGGCATCATTACTTCCTGCTACTATTACTCGAACTTGTAGCGGCATGCTGGGCACCGTAATGTAATTCTTCGTCAGTCATGTGCTCAACGTGAGACAGGCTTCCGCAATGTTAGCCCAATGGAATGGCTGGGAAGGAGTCATTAGGGAGGTTACTCAATTAGCGAAAGAAATTACATGGTTACTGAAACTATTTACGTAGAGAATTTGTTGTGTCCTATTAGATGCCGCGGTCCCGTGCTCGCGGTATGTAACCGCCGTGCATTGTACAATCTCTAGTGAACAATACGTGCTGTGCTTCTACGCTAGCCAAGTTCGACTATGACGGCTTACATGTGTGTGCCCTCAGCTCGCGTGCCACTCTGATTCAGCCATCTTCAATGAGACTAGCCGTCACAATAACCTTGCTGCCTGCAGTCTTCGGTTTAGCGCTACATCTAATAAATAGATGCATCGCCATTCTTCAGTGTGCACCCCCGTCAACTAAGACGCAACACTGGTAGAGGTGCGTAGTTTCGATCCTGAAGCGAATGCACCAAACATGCACCAATCCTCTTGGATTACGTCGGCCTTCCCCAGCCCCGGAGGTCCACTGACGTGATTATCCCCAGCCCTGTTTCCCCCACCCAATAATCCACCGATACCTGCCGACGTGACCAGGCGCGACCCAACAAGCCGTCGTCCTATTTTGATGCTGGAAAGAAGTAATCTTCGGCATGGATTTCTTGCTTTAATACGACGCCGTTAGAGGCACCGGAGAGGGAAGGGTGAGCCAATCGACGAACCTGCCTCTAGTGCAACCTGCCGACTAGCGACGTCTGCCGCTGCTTATCGCCCATGACGACGTAAGATTGCCGCCACGATCTTGCGCGTTTGTCGCAGTAGCGTGCCATGCTCCTTGCACCGCCGACGGTGTTGTTGAGCTGCGTACATCGTATGCAAACAGCGTTGTATTAAAAAAATGTCTTCGTTACAGCAAAATAATTTTAAAAAAACTGTGTGTAATGATGCCACAAAAACGATTTTCACTGGAAAGATGTACTTTGTAATGCCCGTAGCTGTCTGTAACCGGGGCTCGGACTCTGTGAAGTGAATTATTTTCACTTTTTTCCGAGCACCCCCACTTGCCGGAAATAAAGTTATATCTTATCTTATCTTCCTCGACCATGGCTTTGCCATCGCGAGAGGCCTGGCACAGCCTTCCGGCGGCCGCGGCCATCTCCTGGTCACCAATTTCGCCAATGAACGCCAGCACATACCGAAATGGGCTACCGTAGCCTTCTTCGAATGTATCGAAGACACATAGGGCTGTTTCGTGCTCCATACTGGCACCACCGCTACAGCGAGTGCTAAATTCTCAATACACGTCAGCTCCAACCTGTCATCGAAAAAAGCGCAGCGCTTTTCGACCTACTGAAACAATGTGCGGACTGTTTTTCGTCCACGTCAGCTGTCCATCATACGCGTCTGACAAAACACCGAATAATTACGAAAGAAACGACGAGGCCCATCCGTCAGAACCTTTACCGCGTGGCCCCGAAGGAGCACGATGCGATGCGGCGGCAAGTACAGCAAATGCTAGAAGACGACGTCATCGCACCGTCGACTAACCCTTGGGCGTCGCCCATCGTTTTAATGAAACAGAAAGATGGTACATTATGGTTCTGTGTGGACTACCCCATCCTCAACCAGGTTACGAAAAAAGGTGTTTACCTGTTGCGAGCCATTGACTATTCCCTCGACATACTACGACAGGTCCGCTATTTTTCGTCTATGGGCCCTAAAAGTGGGTATTGGCAGATCAAGGTTGATGAACGTACCACGAGAAAACCGCTTTTGTGATGCATGATGGGCTCTACGAAATTAAAATGCAGCCGTTCGGCTTATGTTCCGCTCCAAGTACTTTTCAGACTGATAAACACCGTGCTGCCGGGCATAATGCGGCAAACTTTCTTGGTGTATTTAGACGACGTGATTGTGTTTTCCACCACGTTTGAAGAATACCTCAAACGTCTCATGTCCGTCCTCGATGCAATACGATCCGCCGAACTTACACTAAAGCCTGAAAAGTGCATTTTGGGTAAGATGAACTGATCCTCGGCTTCATGGTTAGCAGTACCGGTGTTTGGCCTGGTACTACTAAGACCGGAACCATCTCGAAGTTCCACATACCTACCAACAAGAAAGCCGCCAGGCGCTCTTTGGCGCAATGCTCGTATTATCGGCGATTAACAGAGAACTTCGCCCGCATTGCAGCTCCGCTGATCAACCTTACACGAGATGATGTCGCATTCCTTTGGAATGACGAGCAACCGAGGGCATTCTACGAGCCACGCAGCGGTTGCATACATTACCGGTCCTGGCCCATTTCGATGAACATGCCACCACCACTCTTCATACCAACGCCAGTAACGTTAGACTCAGAGCAGTTCTTCTGCAATGGCAAGATGGCCCTGAAAGCGTGATAGCGTACGCCAGCCGAACGTTGTTCTTTTGGAAGCCAACTACTCGCTACCGAAAAGGATTGTTTCGCCGTCGTTTAGGCAGTACTTATATTTCGACCATATCTGTATGCCTTTCAATTTACAGTGCTTAGTGGCCATCACACACTCTCCTGGTTGATTGGCCTAAAACAACCATCTGGATGATTAGAATGGTGGAGCCTTCTGCTTCAAGAATTAAACGTCGAAGTCGTTTACAAGTACGGCCAATAGCATGCTGATGCCGACTGTATCCCTCGAGCACTAGCAGTCGTTGCCTCGACGAATGGGTACAATGATGACGACGCTTTTCTTTGCGTGCTGGTCGCATTCCCCGTGTCAGAGCAGCAACCGGCAGACTCCGAGCTGCGGCCTCTGATTGATTTCTTGGAGGGACGTTCGCCCATTGTGCCACGCGCGTTTTTAAGAGCGATGCGGTCTCCGCGGTGATGTCCTCTATACAGCGAAATTTTCCCTTCATGGCCGAGACTGCCTGCTTGTTGTTCCCGCAGTGCTTCGTAACCGGGTTCTGCAGGCTTTCCACGATGAGCTGACGGCCGGTCATCTCGGCTTCACCCGTGCTCTGACTGGGATCCACGAGTCGCCCTAGTGGCCCAACGTTTTGCCGTGCGGCATTACATCCGCACGTGTCGGGAATTCTAACGGCTGAAAGCACCACCACTACGGCAATGGGGCCGCCTGCACCGTGGCCAAATCCCCTCGAAACCTTTTGAACTGGTCGGGATGGACCTCTTATGACCATTTCCGACGTTATCCGTGGGAAACAAATGGATTATAGCCTCCACCGACTACCTTACTCGGTAGGCGGAAACGAAAGCTATCCAACGAGGAACCGCATTCTAGGTGCCGGGTTTTTCATTAACAACATTGTTCTCCACCACGGTGCGCCGGCCATTCTTATTACGGACAGAGGCTAAGCGCTTACTGCTGGACTTGTCGACGCAGTGATGCAACTCTGCGGTACTTCACTTTGAACCTCAACAGTGTATCACCCGCAGACGAACGGGTTGACTGAACGTCTCAACAAGGCAATAGCGGATATGGTGCGCATGTAGGCCAAGACCGAGCACAAGACGTGGGACGCTGTATTACCATACGTCACATTTATTTACAATACGCTTCAACAAAACACGACACCGAGGACACCATTTTGTTCTTTTTGGCTGTCCCGTGACCACTATGTTGGACGAAATGCTGCCTCAAGACACCAGAAACGACAACATCCAATTAAACGAGTTTACGGAACCAGTGGAAGAAGTGCGCCAATTGGCACGATTACGAACAAGGCAGCAACGGAGCTATGACACGCACTGTTACAACCTTCGTCACAGCACTGCTGTTTTTAAACCTGACAAACGAGTATGGGTATGGGCTGCTGTGCTACGTCGAGGACTCTGATCAGCTTCTCAAATGTTACTTCGGTCCTTACAGATTCTTACGGTAGGTTAGACACGTAACCTACGACGTTGTGGACGACGTAACCGTTTCTCAACGCTGTCGTAACCACCGCCCTTACGTCGTTTATGTAGCTCGTATGAATCCCTACCTCGCCCGTTGGCTGACAATGCCGGAAGCGCAATCATTTTTTCAAAAGCTTTGCACGCATCGGGGCGATGCTGTCTCGGCGGGGAGGGGGGGGGGGGGAGGTAGAATGTCGCGTAGATATCGGTATCGGTCAAGCCACATTCCCCTGTTCGTGGTGTGCGTGTGATCACCGTGATGTGTACAATCCCCAGTGAAGGATATGTGCCGTGCTTCTTGGCCGGCCACGTTCTTCGCAGACGCCGCCATTAATGCGTATGCTCTGCGCTCGCGTGCCAAATTTATTCAGCCGTCTTCTTTGCCACTCGGCGTCCGAATACCCTTGCTGCCTGTACTATTCGGTGCATAGCTGCACCTTATAAATGAGATCATCGCCATCATCCTGTCTGCGTCTCCGTCTACTAAGACGCAAGAATATAATGGGTTCTCTAGAGATTTCGCACTGGTCTTCCTGTAATAATAGGATGTAAAAATGTCGATGGTGGGTTCTTGTAAGCACTTCACGGGATGATCAATTAAAATTACAGGTGCCATCTACCCGTTAGGTCTTATTTCCGTACCAAGCTCCTCCTAATCTGTACTGTATTAGATTCACTATATCATATTACAAAGATCTTCTTCCCTAGGGCTTCTCCATCAATGAATGGCATTCTGTCCAGATTGCCCATTGGCATGCACGCAACCGCTATTTCCACTCAATCTTTTTTTCTGCATCATTTGGGCGTCGCGCGGATATCCTTGCCCTCGGAGAAACCTACCTCCGAACTCTGTCTTGGGGCTGAAATCGACATGCCTCAGTCCTGTGCCCTCTTCTGTAGCCGATTTGTCAAATAAGACCAGATTTGTTACTTCCATTATTAGTGCGACAACCCCTCACAGACGCCGTCACAGAGGAAACATCTTCTGGGACCCTGTTTGGTAATGTGGAGATTGTGCAGTTGTGGCTGGTTTGCATTGCTGACAGGCTATTCACCAAAGTTCACCGAGGCCCTACCGAGGTTTTTAAGCCCTGCGGCTCGAGAAACCCGTCTGTTGAGCCATCCAAGTCGTAAATAGCCTGCAGTCTCTTTTTCTTTAAAAACAGGACTAACTTGGGGTTACAACAATTCAACAAATGCTCGGCGACAATTCGACTTCTCAGAAATTCATAGGTCCCATCTGTTTCTGCGTCTTCAGCTTAGCAGCTGAGTTTTTCTCTGAACCCTTCAGCAGTTACGTGAAACCACTAGAGGAGCGCGATCCTCACTTTGTCATAATCATTGCGCTGGCACTCAACCGAAGACGCTTAATGTTTCCCCTGCCAAGCACAAGCTCAATGCCGTAGCGCTTTCGGACCTTTCCCAGCTCTGCCCGGCGGCTATTCTCTCAAAACGTTGTAAGTAAGCGTCCAAGTGGTCGCACTTCTCGTCGAATGGGGCCATCATTTTTTTTAGATGTCTTAGGGGCTCGGGGTAACAAGGAAGCTGATCTCTTGCTTGTCTCTACTGTCGTTCCTTGCGAAGCGTATTCCCAAGCTGCACTTTTAAGTTCCAATATCTTCTGCTCGGTCTAAGCTTTTACGGCTTTTGGTCGAGTTTTTTCTACCCTCCTAACCTTATCTTTCCTACATATCCAACGCCTCCGCCTTAGTCAATTCTAGCGCCTTAATAAGAACTAAGTTCTTCTGAAACCATTGTCCACCTAGTTTAATTGACAGTTACAAGTAAAATAATCGATCCTGGCAGGCTCGCGCGAGCAGGATCCACGTGAAACATTTTATTTGTGCGAACGTTATATACATAACAAGACAAGACAAATATTAGTATGCTATGTAACAAGTCCTTACCGTTCCAGTTCACGGGTAGAAGACTTATAGAACGTTGCCTCTCACGTTAGATGTCGTCGCTGGATGAGTGGTGGTCTTAGTAGGAATGCAGAAAGGAATCAGGTCATGCAGATCTCCGCAGTAGGGGTTGCTACCGGGGTCGACACAAGCCCAGGGTGCGTAGCCTTGTACGTCAGGGAAGTGTTGCGGGTGCGAGGCTCTAGCGTTCCAGCCCGGCCGCCCAGCTAGATCACGTGTGCAGAACCACCGCTGGTGCGTTGCTGCGGTTTATTGCCGCGGATTGTTACCAAGGTGCGTTGCCTCACTCCAGGATCGTCGCCAGGAAATCGTATCTGGAGTCTGGAGGCGTCTTGCGGCACCCCCTGGGTTTGATGAAGCTGGGGCCCACTCCAGGGCCATATCCTAGAGCTCGTTCTCAGGCCTCGCCACGACTCGGCCAACTTCTCCCAACGCGTGGCTCCTCCTTCCTCTTCTTCTCGTCTCCCGCTTCATCTAAAGTTTGACGCACTTCATGCTTTTTTGTATGGCACGTACCTTCTCTGAGGGTGGCTCATGACAACCTCGTCCTAAATCACTGCCTCATGGCATGCCCATTAACCCACGCACTCGGCCCACCTTTACTCAATCAGAACCGTGCCTCGATTCCCATGTGCCCACTGTCTTTGTACCACCCCATTCTCTCATCTCTAAAAATAAACTTATAAATTGCATACCTTTCTAACAAAAATATTGTACAGTAGCCGGAGCTTACAAACTGACCAAGACATGTCCGCTCATGTACCATGACACGTACCAAGACATGTCGCCGCGAACCCACGGAAACAGGGTCGTTCTCTTTTTGTGTGATCTGTCGGCGTGGTGGGGAACCGTGAAAGTCCCGCCCCAATCCTTCAATCAGCTTTTCCAGCCGTGAGCGGAGTGCAGGATTCATAGGCAAAATGATAAAAAAACGGCCCAAAAGGAACGCAGAAAGCCAGATGGCCCCGTCCATAAGCTACGTTAAGGGGCACAACATTGGAGCAGCGGTCGGTGAGCGCCACCGGATGCTCTTGCAGACGTCACTGAGAAGCGAAGCATCATGGGCAGTCACGCTCGCGTGTTGGGAGGAGGTGGACAAAACGAGGGCAAATCGCGGCGCGGGCGAAAATGCGATTTTTTGATTTCCAATAACTCCACTAGTACTCGTCGCTTGAACAAAATTCACAAAGGAAGTGATTACTAGGACATCCCTTACCCGAAAATGGGAACGCCCACGTCTTGGAAAAACTTCCGTCAGGCACCTTGAAGCAATTCGTGGACACCTAAATAACTGTGATGTCCACGTAAGTTTTAAAGCGGTCGTTTCTGTCCCACCGCCACCTTAAGGATTATGGTTATAATTCGATTATTTTCCCATATAACTAGAGGTACTTGGGTACTCATGGTCCTATACTATGTTTTTCAGGTACTTGAACAGGGCTTTTGCGGGGTGAAAAGTACGTTTGATACATAGCGATCGAAATAAAACGTCCCTCAGTTGTAGCCATCTCGGAAAGCGGCAGCATAAAATTAGCTAGAGCATCAATCTGCCTGGTCAGAATCACGCGAATCCATATACCATAAATGAAGTTATTTATAAGCTCTGGCGGTCATTATAAAATAGGCACAATCAGCCCCTTGTCAATTTCGCGTTGCGCGGTACCGAGATCGCCCTTAGTTTACATTTTTTGACAGACAGAAAAACTTTCTTTGGCCACAGCCGGGGCGACAGGCCGGCGACATTATCGCCTTCATCCGTTGGCCAGGAGGGCCCCTTTTGGGCAGGAGTCCGGTGCCATCGGCCGAGCGAGCAAGGTCTTCTTGGACTTCGGAGTTTCGATGATGCAGGGCGGCCTCCCAGCGCTACACGCTGGTGATGGTAAGAAAAATGGGGTAAGATTGGTGCCTAGATGGCGGAATGCTATCACAGGCCCGTATGATGTGGGATAGCGATACCTGAGTGGCAGAACAATATGGGCTTGCGTCTGTGTAAATTTCAGTAATTATCGTAGACATGATGGCATGGGTGGGGAAGGAGCCACTCTGGAGCTGTCGATAGATGACGGGCGAGGATCGGAATAGAGAGGGTTGGGGAGGGGGAAACATGTTACCCGCCTAACGGTAATTGGAGATGATGTCCCGGTATGGGTGCAGCCTGTCCCGTAGAGTGAATATCTCGGTATCATTGGCGGCACCTTCGAGTCCTCGGACGACCAAAGCTCGAGCTGCTTCGTCGGCCGCTGAGCTTCCAGGTAGCGCGGTATGGGCGGGAATGAAAGACGAGACGAGAATGACGAGAATGAAAGAGCTGGATCGGTTGTTCTGTGCCTTGAAAAGGAGAGAGAAAGCTTCTTAGGAAACTCTTGCGCATAGAAAATTTACGAGGAAATAATTAAAGTTACTGATAATAGTTGTTTTAAAGTAGAAACCGTGGGTCATAGCTAACGCGATGGCGATCTCTTCTCCCGCTGCGGGGGATGTCGTACGTAGGGAGGCAAAAGCAAGCAGGGCTTGTGTCGAGTCAACCATCATGGCTACAGCAGCCGCTCTCGTAAGGTAGGTTGGTTAATCTGTGTACAGAGTGCCGGATCCTGGAGGGTAGGCCGTTTCAAGAGCCAATCTGCGATCTTCATTATGTACGGGATGCGTGTGTCGAGAAAGAGGTTTGATTCGAAGCATCTGGTGAATGGAATGGGGTGTCTATCAATTGCTAGTAGCTGGAGGTGACACACTCGTGACTTTTAGTCAGTCTTTCTAACTGGGCGGTGTGTTGCGCCTCTACCATCTCGGGAGGCCGTCGTTGGACGTTTTTGGAGAAAGTCCGAAGGCTACCCTGAAACATTCACCGATCATGCCGTCAACTTCGATTCGTTCGCTCAGTTTAATGGTCAGGAAGAGGGCCGAGTATGCTATTCGGGACACGCCAAAGGCTTGTGTGAGTCGAATGAGGTTGCCCTTCTACACACCCTTAAGCTTCCAAGCTATTTGTGATATTAGTCTTACATTTCGGTATACGTCACGTAAGAGGTCTCCGATATTGCACAGGTTGTCTGCCGTGCTATGCAGCTGCAGACCAAGGACCCTGACGGTGTATCGGGCCAAAAGAGGAAAAGCTCGGACTTTTGTGGGGAGCAGAACAGCCAGCGGCTGGATGTGTATGTTCCAAGCATTTGGTTAGCCATTTGAAGGGTGTCCATAATTTGCCCTCCGCTCTCTTGATAACTCAAAGTGTGATACCATCTGCGTAAACGGAATGTTGGACGTCCGGCAGCATCCATAGTAAAGAAGAAAGGTCCTTCATTGCGACATTGGAATAAAGGTTGATATCACCAAGCCCTCTCGAGTACCGATGCTTCCCAATCTGATCGGAGGCGTTTTAACGGAACCCAGGTGCGGATTAAGTGTTCTGTCGTATAGAAAAGCCCTAATATAGTTGTAAGTCCACTCTTCCAAATATGAGCTCGTTATACCAGTGAGAATGGCGGGACCCAGGTGCGGATTAAGCGTTCTGTCGTATAGAAAAGCACTAATATAGTTGTAAGTCTGCTCTTCCAAATATGAGCTCGTTATACCTGTGAGAATGGCTGAATGGGAGATGAGAAACTCTTAAAGTGATTTGTGCAGTTTAGTTTATATCTGCTTTTACAGTTGAACCTGAATGTAATGAACCTCCATGTAACGAATTCCTGAATTTAACGAAGTTTTTCAATTCCCCATTGCCAAACCCCTTGAAGCCCAAGTGTTTGCGACGTCTATGTAACGAAACGTCGCGGTAGTGAACCTTGACGTAACGAAGTATTCAGGCTCATTGGTCATTTTTTTTGCCACTTTTACTCAAACATCGGCCGTATAAATGAAGTAGTCCCGCGTCTTCACTCCCATCTGTCGCATAGGTTCGTCGATGATCAGTTCTATGGCCAGACAACGAAGTGTGTGTCTTTTCAAGACAAGTTAACAAGTTCAGATGCCGTCTCCGACGGCGAGAAAGAATGTCGCCGCCTCGTACAGCATCGCAGCTGGCACCCTCTCAATAATGTTGAGTGCGGTAAAGAGTATCAAGTTTGCAAAAAGGCACTATTTCAGAGAAAGTGTGGTTGTTTAAAGGCGGCAAGGTGTGAAAAAGTGTCAAAAGGCTTAAGTGATATTGAAGTTTGTACTGCGGGGGTAAGTTACCATGCTTCTTTCGAGTCTTGCGCAGCGCCTATGCAAACGCGGCAAAAACAGAAGGTGAAACACGCAGTTTTTAGGTGTGAAATAGGCTCATAAAGGGTACGTTTACCTGCACTGATGTCTGGCATTTTGGCTTCCGTCTGCTTCATTCCTGCGAACCTTTACTCGAAACCTCCATGTAACAAAAAATTGCGAACTTTTGTCAACTTCGTCACATTCAGGGTTAACAGTAGTAGTTAAAAAATGTTATTCGTGAGTTTCATATGAGAAAACTGATCTGTTTTAGAAAGTTAATAATATTTTGAATTGTAGTTCTAAAACCAGAAGACGAACCTTTCTGCCTTATATCGAGTTCAGCTATGCGGGAACTTGGAGGTCCGTTCGAACATTTTAAATGCAGATCATTTCAGTAACTCACGATGTCACCCGCGTTTACGTCCGTAGTCGTAGTTCGCACCCCTCCCCCTACACTATATAAAAAAAATACTATCCGGCGCCTGGTTCTGATCCCACGACCCTGTGGGCGGAACGCAATGTACATGGTTCTCTACCCACTGCGCCACAAAGCCGACACAGAATGGCAGGCTACGAACGCGCCTTATATCCTTGACTCATTCAAACTACGTCAAGAAGCTGCTGATACAACGCATTCGCTACCACCAACTCCCCAAACACTAAACGTTAACGCAATACACCCACCGCCCATGCGACGCATTTACTCGAGTCCCCCTCGCGGGGAGATGGGCCCAATTTTTTATTACTGCACTAAGGCCCATATTACGTAATCATGTTTTATCGGTTTTATTTTCATAAGTTTTATATTCATCGGTTTTATTTTGCTGCTATTCTCTGGAATGAGCCAGGCAGTATTGTATAAATAAATAGACAAAGAAATAAATAAGGTTTTCGAGTAATGCAAACTATATGTGTGCAGACAACTTATACTTATTACTCAATAAATTTACCTGTTTACAAACGGGGCTCAGGTAAGCAATACTGAACTTGCTGTTTTGGTAATATTGATCAAAACTCAAGAGCATCTCATACATTCAGGTCGAAATACTGTGGCTAAATCCAGAGGATAAATCTTTTTATTAAACTGTAATATTGTATTTACCTTAAAAAGAAACCTTGTACGTGGGATTCCGTATATTTCGCCAAGAGGCTCAAATTATTTATGTCATTTATAAAAAAATTCGGCCACCTCCCCGTTTGAGATACCGAGACTGAGGAAACAGCGCTGCTCGGGTTGTTAACCAGGTTTAACTACCAATTTCTTGAAAGATGGTTACTGGCGAAGCTTTCTCCATGCAAACTGAGTCAATTCAAAGTCCACAATTCGCAATCCTAGAGTCTAAAACACCAACTGGCACAGGAGTCCACTAAAAAATTGGGCTCATCTCCCCGCGAGGGGGACTCGAGTAAATGCGTCGCATAGGGGGTGGGTGTATTGCGTTAACGTTTAGTGTTTGGGGAGTTGGTTGTAGTGAATGCGTTCTACCAGCAGCTTCTTGACGTAGTTTGAATGAGTCAAGGATATAAGGCGCGTTCGTAGCCTCCCATTCTGTGTCGGCTTTGTGGCACAGTGGGTAGAGCACCATGTACATTGCGTTGCGCCCGCAGGGTCGAGGGATCGAAACCAGGCGCCGGATAGTATTTTTTTTCTATAGTGTAGGGGGAGGGGTGCGGACTACGACTACGGACGTCAACGCGGGTGACATCGTGAGTTACTGAAATGCTCTGCATTTAAAAGCCAGTCAATGTTCGAAGCCAACGCCCGCTCTACGAATCCAAAGTAAATGCTTAGCGCCCCGAATGCAGCCATAGCGCACTTTTGCGGACGCTGGTTTCAATACGCGAGTGACCCAGGTTCGATTCCCACCGCGAGAAGCGCTTTTTTCTTGAAGCGCCCACTCCCCAAACGTGCTCATCGGCTCCTTGCATCATCGCCACTTTTCCCTCTCACATCCGCTCCATTTTGCTGCACAAAGGTTTGAGCGACGTTAGGCACGGATGGAGCTCAAGCTTCAGCAGCTCCGCTGCTAATATTTGTAAACATGATGGCATATCCTACCGGAAAGCCAATTTACGTAGCAGGCGTCCTCTACATTAGAAAGATCTTGTACCGACGCAAAAATATAAGTGGTGGCGTATATGAATAACTCAATATTCGCAGTTTCTTCAGATGCCGCTGCTTTAAACACATTAAGTGAAAACTTGTGAGCTAAGCTATTACTTAGTACGGGCGTGTGTGTTCCTTGGCCATTCAAAAAGAACATTGAATTCCCAGTTTTACACGGGCTCTATGCCACCTATCTTATATCAAAACAGCGGAGCAGACGGTCATCCACAAAAGAACAACTGCTAACAGGTAATAACTGAAGATGCAAAGCTGTTGGAGTCAATGCCTTTCAGAGAATTCTGTTTAGTTTTTGGCCAATATACGAATACACTATAATATCATCACAAAAATATTTCTAAATCCTTTTTTGACGTGCGTAGGGGGTTGTTTATGCTTTTCCTGTCCGACAGAAGTCTACGTCAAAATAGGGGTCGTTCCACTTATTTTTCATAAAATAATATCGAAATTTTTCTTGACGTCCGAATCCTTTACGACGAACTTTCAAAAGTAATGCAGAGGTTATTTTTAAACTCATATAAACACGCAGTCGCCCTTCTTCTAGAACGTTGAAAATATAACTCAGAGTCAGCAGCTTCTTGTGTACTTTTAAGAAAACTCTTCGTCCTGAAATTAATATTTATTCAAAGCTCTCATTTAGGAAAATGGTTGCTTTTTGCTTCATTGTGCTAGGTAAGTTGTATTCCCGTTCTTTAAGTGTTCATTTCATCGATAGATTCCACTCAATGAAAATATGATGGCACTGCTGCTATTCTAAGTGATTGATAATTTCAATAAATCCATAATCGTAAAATATTTTAATAAAAGCTACGCTCAATCAGGACAGCAGATACATTGCATGATGTTGTCTGTTAATGAAACAATGTAGTTTGAGTGCAAATTACCAATACATTGGGTTCTAAGTAGGTGAGGGGTTCGCATCTGAATTATAAACGAAAATCATTCGTCTTCAATCTCGTGTTGCCTTCTTCTCTGTACGATTGGTGACTTGTTACAGCCTGCCTGGCTACTAGTCAACGCATATACAAACCTGTCCCTATACTATCTTGTGAGGCATGATCGATGATATTGCGTTTAGTTCATCGATAATTCGCTTTGCACTCGAATTTGTGTTTTACTTCCGAAGTTCTACTTTACGACCACGTTTTTGGATGTTTTTCAGGGATAATATTCACGCAATGTTTCCGTAATGATTGTGTCCAAAATGACTTTATTGTAATCAAAACCTATATAATCCCCGCATTTTCTTCGGCAAATGTATTTGGGTTCTAAATAATACTAAATTTCAAGTCTGAAGGATGTTCAGGCCTTTCGCCCATGCCTCTGGCTTCGTTCTGCAGCGTATGCACAGATTGTTTCAATAATTTAGCGTATACTTTGAAAGAGGGACAGCTGATTTATAAATAAGCTGTGACATGCACACAATTGTTAGCTGCACACAATAACTTCCGTCAAATGTACAAAGACTGCATAATATAAAAATTAGTCTCCCCAATTACTCTAACCTGATGATGATCATAACCTGGCTTTTTATACCAGCCATCTCCACTGTAATCGATTGATTTCACTTTTGTTTTTGTTATCCGGTTGAAGTATTCACCTTTCTATCTCTTGGGCTGACCACTCTTTTTGGCGCTCTTTACCCCGGTTGGCCTCACGTCATTAAAATCCAAACATCTTCATGATGTTGCAAAAATGGGCTTAACGTGACAATTCTTAGTGCTTTGTGCTTAATTTTGTAGATGCAATTATGGCGAGTTTTGCAAGTGTTACACTATAACATTATGCAGTTATAAATGTGCAGATGAATAAAAGACAAATTCGATGATCTTACGGTTGTAGGACTGAAATGAAAGCGTTGTTTTTTTGCATTTTGTTTTATACGGCATTTTTTTTCCTAACACAGTAATCCTTCGTTATAATGAAGTCAGCGAGACGGAGAAAAATTTCGTTGTAAGCGGTATTACTTAATAAGCGACAACCCTAAAAAAGCTCGAGCAGTTTATCTCTAATTGCGCCACAACTTCGAGGAATCAAAATATAACCTGTTCAGTGAAGCAAAATTTTTATTAAGGTAAAAATGGCGCGGAGGTTTGGCTGTTTCAGGTTCTTGCCGGGCGCGAGCACCCCTGCTCCATTTGACCAAGCATTGCACGAGGCTGTGGTCACCGCCCCCTGCATTCAAATGTTATTTCGCAGCAGGCGACGGTACTCCCGCATCTGTACCATAGTTGCAACTTTACGTGGCTCTTCATCCGCTGGCTCTTCCTCCTAATCGGGGCACCGACAACAGTGTCAATTATCCCCACATCCGTCGCTGGTGCGACCATGGGAGCCGCAGCGTCCGCCAACGCAGACCTCTCGAATTCACCTTCTACATCTTGGCCAGCAATTTCATGAACAGCCTCGTATAGATCGCTGCAAGTACGGTCATCGTCAGGGTCACTGAGAATGGTGCGGAAGAAGCCGGCGTGCGCAAAGCAGTTGGCGACCTTTAAAGGTGCGAGTACCTTCCATGAAAAGTTGATAAAATGGATCGCACCGAGCAAATCAATATTGTACCTCTTGCTGGCGTCATACGCTGTGAGCATGCGCTGCAAAAGAACTTTGCGCTACAACTTCCGGGTGGTTTCATTGATGCCCTAATCTGTCGGTTGCAGTAAAGCGACTTGCTTGGGGTTGTCGATCTTTCCGTGGCTGTGACAATTGTTAATTAGGTAAAGCACTTGCCAATACTTCGCGTCACTGGGCAATTTTTTTGCCATGTGTGCCGCCTTGAAGCTCGCAAAACAAGAGTTTTTCAGCTCCGCGTTGTCGGTGGCACTGTTACTTCTATGGTTCGAGTGTCGGTGTTCGCGCAACGTCGCGTCCACGCCATTGACCAATGTTTAGGAACAACTTTAATGACCAGAACCACGGATTTGGGTCGTTTGTTTACAGTCGGATAGCGCGAATCGAGCATGAGTGCCTCGGGAAAGTCGCCGGGGAAACACCAGCTTGCGTTGACCCGCCATGATGACAGCCTGACTTGCCGCTGAGTCGCCGGCGCTCAGCGACGCCTCCGGTCGCCACTTCGCTCTAAGCGTGTCAGTCTGTTCACGCCATTCGGGTAATGCAGCCTCAAATTCATGCGTTTGGGTTTGGAATAGAAACAATTTCGAATACAGCAATATTTTGAGTAAACTGGTTTCATTATAACGAGGGCTTAGGGTATATACAATCTGTTGATGACTTTTCATGGTACCATCAAGTTAAGCGTTTAGGAATTTTGAGCAGTCGCGGTAAGGGATGTTACAACCAATTTCAACAGGGGAAATTGATGGTAAGGAATTTTGGTGCGAGCAGAAGACGACGAATGTCGCCTTAGACGTGTTAATTTGTAACATATAATTATTGCACTCACAAGCCAGTTTGACGGGTCACAATTAATTTTTTGTATTAAAAGACGTAATACTGCTATAAGAATTTACAATTGTGGAGTCATATTTGTATAATACGCAACGAAATGAAGAGATGCATTTCGGCATATCAACACTACCGAGTAACAACAAAAGGGGCCCCAAAATAGAGCCTTGAGGTAGGGTCTGGAGTATACATTAAAATTACTACCCTCTGGATAGTGTTACGATTTTACCTTCGCAATAATAGTAATGATCGTTCAGTTATGCCAAGCGCTTCAAGATTATAAAAGGAATATCATATTTTTAGCGTGTCGGAAGCTTTTGTTAGGTCGGTAAAAACGCTCCCGCGCGCACAACAGCTGTCTAGAATGTTTTTGAGTTGGTGGTTAAGTGAAATAAGTTCAAGGTCACTAGAGTATTTGGAACTAAGGCCAAATTGACAGAGAGCTAGTATATTGAATGTGTTGAGATAGTTTTTCAGTCGCATTCATATCAGGTTTTTACTTACTTTGCTGAAAAAAAGTACAATGTAAATGAGGTGATAGTTATCAGTAATTATCTCCGAATTTATGTACGAGAAATGTTTTAGCCTGTGTTAGTTCATGCGAAAAACATCTCTTTTGAACAATATACTTATATTTGAAAAAAATTTATTTTTTATGTACGGTGAGTTGCCACTGTTATATATCGGGAATGAATATCATCAATGCCAGCACATGTCACTTTTTGGCTGCCTATTACGCTCAGTATTTCCTTTCAAGTCCTAGGAACAGAATGAATGAAGCGGGTGATCTCAGACCACCTCATTCAGTGGTGGAAAAACGGACTGAAAAATAAAAAACAAGTTCGCAACTAATTACCAAATTTTGACTTTCTGCTATAGCGCTAACCAAGCACATGGTATCTACTTTCTGGTCATTTTCTCACATTCAAATCAAGCGGTAACGTCTGTCTACAGTTATCATCTTATCGTTGATAAAGCCAAAACACATGTAATTCGTTTTCACTATTTTGAAGTGAGATGAAGTGTAAAAGTGTTTCAAAAAAAACATCCTAGCGGAATCCTGAACTCATCTTAACTCGATGGAACATTGCAACTTGGGATATTTTACAAGCATGACCCTGGTCTCTTCCTCTGCTATTTAGAAGAAATGAGACATCGGGAAAAAAGATCACAATTGTTAAAAAAAGAACTCAAGTTTAACATCGCCCTAACATGTTTTTTCGGAATATACGGGGTTAACGCACATTCACTTCATCGTCGTATTTTCATGTACGGGCGCAGTATTTACTGTTGCAATACACTTCACATCTTAGAAATAAAAAATTACGCCATGTTTGTAATCCTGGCAAGTATCAGAAAAAGCAATATCTATTGTGCAGTGTAATTCACTGCGCAAACTATTCATAGGCGTCAGGTAGTTCGTCGCGGTAGTGCAGAGAAGCTTTTCACAAGGAGCTGCAGCTACACATCTGCCTGGTTGTGATTGAGAGCAATATTTCTTCATTTTAAGCGAATATACTTTCGCATCCTCTCCCAATTTCCGGGTAGTCTGTTGATGCTGGGGTATTTCTCCCACTTGGGTGCCCTATAACACCACTAGGTGGCCCTCGGCGACGTGGCTCGCTGCCCTTCGATACCACGGCGGCAGCTTTTCAAGAAAGCTTCCACGCAACCCGTAGTGATCCCGGTTATGTTCCCGCAGGCAACCAAAAAAACGGGACAAACACATTCTGCGTGCGTTACGCAAGTCTGATGTGTGGAAGTGGCACTAGATCGCCACCCTGTACAGCAGTCTGCCAACAGCGCAAACGGAAAAAAAGACTTTTCGCCCCCTGCTTTGTTTACCCGAAAAGACACATTTGTGGGTAGTTTCCCCGAAGAAAAGAAATTTACTTGCCCACAGCCCATTTGCGCCCTTTTTATTGCAATTCAAAATTTGTCCAAAACGCGCTTTTGAAGTAAATACAAAGGGAGCTTATGTATACGCAAACGAGAGTACTTAAGGACTACATATGCTTACGTGACACTTTTAGGACCTATAATATGCGTCTAAAGCCTTGATATTTTGTTCGTAAATTTTGGTCTCGAGATATTAACATGACTAAGGCTCCCTTGACACAAGTTATGCTTTGCGTAGAAACACCATCACAAAAGCTTCAAGCAGGAAAACGTATTTACATCTATGTACTGGTTTTCTTGGACAATTGTGTGAGCAAACAGTTTATCTGCTGTGACGATATGGCCCCGGTGAGCTGTACCGCGTTCTGCCAGTTCCTCTAAGGTCTCCTTTCTTGGTCTGAAGATCAGTGCGCGTGGCGTGTCTGGCTAATGAAGTGTAGTCAAATGTACTATGAAGCCTATGTTCAACATGAAAGCCCGTTATGTCAGTTATGTTGTAGAAACGCACATACAAACACAACTTCTCGCTCAATGTGTACAACTTGTTGAAACTTTCATTTCATTATCACGGTTGCACCGATGGCATCATCCGCGTCGTCCTATCATCAACGCGGTGCACCGATGATATCTTCCTCATCGTCGTATCATCATCGCAGCTGCACAAATAACATCATAACTGTCATTTCCAATAACCACATGGTCGGCTCGCTGAAGATGCTTTATCATTCCTTTCACAGTCGCCGTTAAAGTTTCCGTTCAACAAGATCGCTTTTCTCGGCCCGAAGGCCTTTGTCCTTCGTACTTAGATTCCCAGAACTTGGTGCGGTGAAACCCAGTAACTGACGTCGGAGACGGCGAACAGCAGGACCGCTGCGTAAATTCGACGACTCATGCTCTGGCAGACCAGACTCCTCAGATGCACGACGACCTGTATTGAAAGGAAGTTACCATAGGTGGAGAACACTGCGGGAGAAGCTTTACGGCATCATACAGAACTTCGAAAAAACGCCTCCGAAATGGAAATCTTATCACAGAGATGAGAACGCCTGTTTCTCTCGCACCAGTCGAATTTTTATTCCGCCGTATTCGTAATGTAGACGAGGAAATTTAGACGGAAGTCTCTGACACAGTGGAAATATAGAAAGACACAACATTAAACCACCAGGTCGTCCAAGTTATGGCGGAGTTTTGTTTAAGGTCCCAAGTCCATTTCAGTGGTGCGTCTTCCACTTTGCATCATAAGGCAAGTAAAAAGCCTTACGGGACCGTACAAACGCGATTAAAACTACCAACGCTGGAGTTAATAAATTTGATTCGAATCGACGAAACGGCCTCCGATTCCGGCACCAGTGTGATACTGCGATTCACTCAAACCCGGAACTTGTACCAACGTAGTAATTAATTATTTAGTCAACCTTTTAACTGGAAAAGCCTTTTCCGCAATACCCGGAATACATCCGACACACCAGTGCTACAAAAACGGGATAGCGCTTTTCAAACAGCGGTTCGGAGATCAGGCGCCACTTCCAGATTACATGCAAGCCCTCACCGAGTTAAAGCCGATTGTTCATCCCGCGATGTAAAAAGGTTGAGAAACCTCTGTGACGGGGGTCTTGTTTATTGCTCAAGCCTAAAATTTCTTGGGACGAGTCCTACCATTAACGGCGCCATGCTTCGAGCGATTGGTGTTAAGATTTCATCAGAAATCAGATACACTTTGTAACTTTCACGAAATAATACTGCGCAATGAAATAGCGTCCGCGAGAGGAACTTTGAGCAGCTCACCAATTTCTTAGAACAAGAACTTGACTGCTTGGAAGTAATACTTGTTACGGGATACATATTCGCATCAGCAGCATGTGCGACGCCATTTTTCGCCGTAGCGTCCCGTCGCAGTGTTGCATCTGGGACGAGGAAGTGCATCTTTTGTTCATCCACGCACGACGCAGCTTGTTGCGCCTCAACTTGATAACTTTAGAGGCGAAGCAGGCGCGTATTCCTCGAGAGGGGCACTCCTTTCCTACTTTGACGCAGGGAATCTTGCCAGGAAATGCAGGAGAAAAATCCCCTGCCAGCACTGTTTGCGGCGACATGCTTCTTAGATGTTATTTGAAGACCAAGGAAAGTTGTTAGCGAGGGCGTCGAACCATAACACCAATCCATCTGATGTCCAGACACTAGAGAACCGTGTGATCATCTAACCGTTGACCTCCACCGTGTCACAATCCACGGGAGCGTTAAACGGTAGAATTCTCGAAGGAGGCTGCCGGAGCAGCTTCATCACGACCGACGTTTTCGAGAATCTCGGTTGCGAGTTAGAAAGAAAAGAAATCGTAGCCGAAGTATCCAGACGAAAAAAATAAATATTTCATACAGTGAGCATATATTCGACCAAATCTATAATCAACGAGGTCGAGGTCAAATCAATGTCCAACCAATGGATTCCGTTTTCACAGGAAACTGGGATTGCAGCTCTGCGAGGCTATATCATCGACACTACAAGGCTCGGTCGTCAGTAGGCCGACCACAGCGACGTCATGGTCCTAATTGGGTCAAACCTTTATTAGGGCGTCGTGAGTGGCAATGTACGAGTTTAAAACCCACAATAAAAGCAGTCCAAGCTCGATTTGAATGAAAAGTGCAAGGACAAGGGAATGAACCTTCACGTAGAGATTGGCAACGTGGGAATTCGGGTGAGCTGGTAATGCCTGTTGAACCACAGTGCAAACGACAGGATGGCAGGACGACAGGAAGGGGACAAACGGGGCTGTTGTAAGTCAGTGCTTCGTGTGGCCTCTTACTGTCTTCCTGTCATCCTGTCGTTTATGCTGTAATTCAAATTCAAGCAGAGTGCACTGCTCAAATGTCGTAGCAATCTATGCGTACACCCAGCGGTGAGAAGGGATACCAAGTCTTCAACAAGTTTCGAAGACGAAAAATGTTGTAACCAAGGATCGATCTCCCGCTCATCAAGAGGACTGCGTGATGCCTGAACTTCTTTAAACCATCTCGAACCAGGATGACCCACACGCGGTTATCATTCCCTGAAGAAAGCACGCAGACCTTCCCGACAACCTGCCATTTGCCGAAAAAAGGCTTGACAATCTCCATTACCCTCCAAGCGGTCTGACGCCTAGCAAACTGACCAAACTGTAGCGAAGGCAAAAAAATTGTACAGGACATTTGGTGGAAGAGGGAAAGAGAATCCTCTCACTAAGTTCGTTTTTAAAGTATGACCCACAAAAAATATCAAAAAATGTACAAACAAGGTCGGTAGGGTGCGTCAACGATGATACAAAACCACGTGAGTTTTGCAGCCTGGCTGGCATTGAGCTGCCACATGTAGACCACGACAACGTTCGCTTCGCCACGTTACAATTTCCGAATAACTGCAAGCACAAGCCAACCAGTGCAGCACCCTAGCCTATTACTATTCTTAGTGACCGGGCAAGATGTAGAATCTCTGCTATCATTGTCACGGCTGAACCAATGACCTCATCATCATCCCTTACGTTTATGACGTGGGCGGCTCGCTGAAACTACTTTGTGCTTCTTTTCATAGTTGACATTAAAGTTCGCAGACTACACAATCTTTTTCTCTGCGAGATGACCTTTGTCCCTCGAAGACAAAATGAAGATTTTGCTCACCCCGCCAACGCCATTGAGTCTACACTTCTCTGCCGGCCCAACGAGGTCATTGGTAAACAGCTCCGCCCCGTTAAAAATTATTGCTTAACGGTATTTGAGGTTACATAGAGTCCCAATGCTGTGAATGTATGTTGTGTACTGAGGTAGTCCCTTCTATTCTTCTGACGACTTAAGGCCGTCTCTTGCACCCGTCTACTTCTTGATTTTTGTGTCCTTTTGTCCACCGCAAGACAAAGTAACACCCACCTTGCCAAAAAAACCTACAAAGTTAGCAAGCTACCTTGAATACCGTCACTGCATAGGTGTCGTGGAGTGCAGCCGTAATGAAGAAAACTGGTCAGACTACATTGTTCCCGGAATCGTACCATTTTACTACCATTGATTACGTCTGATGGAGAACATAAATCAGTCTTCAAAGCTACCTCTTTTGCTGAAAATGATGGTGCTGTCCTTGAATTTATTCCTGCAGCTTGTTTTCGCTTCTTCTGCAAAGAGTTTCTCTGGGGCACTCCTTTCTCGCGCAACCGTTTCTTTGAAATCGCGGGGAAATGCATGCTTTTTGTGTTGGTGTCATTACTTTGTATTACTCCGCTTGCTATTCGAGGCATCACTTCGTTTGCCCTCAACTTCAGCTTCAGGAGCACTGACATTAAATTGTTTCGGGGCTGAACCACAATTTATACTTTCCTTCTTACCTTGCTTGTCATTGAGTGATGTGCATTACACGACGCCGTTTGTGCTCCGAGTGGCCAAGCCAAATGGCGCTTTTTGTGTGTTGCACCGTTTCATCTTTGATCGCGGACGATACACTCCTCCATTGAATGATTTCTTGATCGAAATTGAGTTCGCTTTTTGTGTAGTGCCTTGATATCTGGCGCTCTTGGCCAGAGCTCCTCCCGAAGTTACAAATCGACTGCCGTTCCTTCTCGAACCTCACCATGCTGTCACCGTTGCTTATGGCCGTGGCTCTTCAATCCGGGGCACAAGTCGACATCTAAATTTGGCTCGCGGCTCTAGCTGGCTTTATGCTGTTTTTTCAGATGATATTCGTGGCCACCTACTTGTAGACGCCTATGCCACTGAGACGGCGGAAACGGGTGCTCTGTTTTTGCTGATAGCATGAGTGTTATACACACATCATCTCTTGTCTCGCCGGGCTGTTGATGATAATAAAGAGGTGGCTCGCATGGGTATGGGGGCACGGGCACAGCTTGCTCCTCGTGCTTGAAGGAGTGCCTGGTGTTCAGCCACAGGGAGCAGGCGACCGGCTGTGTGACTCCTTTTCTCAGTCGCTGTCCAGGACATTCTGGTGACGAAACCCGAGAGATCGAAGCGACGAGCTGGGTCGACGTCATGAGGCGAAGATGCTGAGGCACGCTATGCGCGGGATTCGTTTGAATCCAGCTGTACACAAGAAGGCTGATTTCCATTAGCGTTATATCTTGAGAATCGAGTTTCACTGCACGTCGACCTTCGTTTTCCTCTCTATGACTGTGATTTGCATTTGACGTTTTCCTACTTTCCAAATATGTGGTACTACTCTCCCGGCGTGCCCTGTTTCCCGCAAATTGATTGATTGTAGGGTTTAACGCGCTAATGCAACGCAGGCGATGAGGCGCGCCGTAGTTGAGGATTAATTTTGAACACCCCATGGGGATCTTTAACCCGCGAATTCGATCTTTGGTAGAAGTAATTGGGTTTTATCGAGATTTCTTTGTTTCAACTATTTTAATTTCAACCTTCGCTTCTACGACGCAAACTACGGCGTCAAAGTTGAGTCATCTTCAAACTCGGCATCAAATTAACGATATCTACAGTATGTTAAACTTTCCGGATAATCTTCCGCAGTCCGTCATGATGTTCTGCAAACTTATTAGCAAGCTCAGTCAACTTACATATTGGGGGTTGTGTCATTGGTAGAAGGTGTTCAACTTTGCCGATCATTGTCGGGATGTCTAGTCGGGTGATGCACCGCCTTTTGAGAAGGGCCTCCATGGTCCGGTTGAGCGTCGCATCCATTGTCACAGCTGGCGGCTGGGCTCGGAAAGCAGACGTCAGCGTCACCTCCGCGTGAGTCTTTTCTGCTCAGGCACATCTCGTTCTGTGTCGGGCAATACCTCTCCCGGCTGGCTTGTTCACTCTACTTCTGCGTAGGCTGGTCCAATTCTCTCCCACTCGGCACATTCGATGTCCGGCTTCATTCAGGATCCCCAGAAGTGAGCAGCGGTGAAAGAGTATTGAAATTCGCATCGGTGTGGCTCATCGCTGCGGGTTTCTTCTCCCGGGATTTACGGCATCAAAATATGTGGACAAAGGGACGAACCACGGAGACCCCTCCCGATGATCTTTCATCGAACAAGGCTATGAGGATGATAGTAGGGCACAAGCAGACATAACTACTTATTTCAGAACAATGGCTTGATTTACTTCTGAGCTTTTTCTAATGATACAGACATTATTTCACTTCTTCTAATGCATTCCCGCAAAATAAATTAAATCAAAATTCTTTGCAATCAATGAATACAACAAAACAAACACTGGCTTGTTATTTGGTAATGTCTCTTCTCCAAAGCGACGTCCGCTGATCTCCGGAGGAGATCAGCGATATTCTGTTCTCCTTGCCGTACAGCCCCGGCATTTCTGTGTGCACAGAGCACAATCTAATTCTTCGCCTGGACTACACGTTCTATTTTTCCAGGAATTGCTGAGAGAGCTGTGATGTCCTACTTCACTAGCATCGGGATAGTAGTGTGGGTTTCGCAAAGAACACCTGAGGTTTAAGTCATAGCAATGCGAATTTTTTTCAAGACAGTGGTTTTTTCGACGTTTTCGTTGGGCAATTCTACGCAATATTTTCGTATATAGGGGCGGCTTATTATTTGGGGGGTTGGTTTAGACGAAGGGCAGGGCATATTAACGCGTTTATTTACCCTTTTGAAAATCACGGCATGTACCGGGTGTGTACCTATATTGAAACACACTATCGTGCTTTTGTACCGCACGCTACCAAGCCTGGGGGATAAAAAGTGCAGTGCAGTGAAGGGCTGCAATCATAATTGATAGCAACGTGGCCAACATTGTTGTGTGCCAAATTGTCATCACGTCATTTTTATTTTGTTTATTCCAGGGAGCATGTTCAAGTTTACGAGTAGGCTTCATGCATACACATAGCTGGTTATATCGCCTGTTCATTTCTAATTTTTTTCAGGTGCGTCATAAGAGATTTCCCCCTGACTTACGCATCTTTAGAACTGGTCTTCGAACATAGCTACGTAGGTTGAAGCCACGAGGTTAGCGCCTGGCGTGAAGTCACGTTGATGTACAATATTGGCCATGATCGGAAAATAGAAAATTAAGAGTATTTATTTTAGAGACGAAGCATCTCATGGTCGGGGCTATGTCCCTCCCTTGTCGTTGTTGGTGCGCCGTCCACACCCCCACTGCGCATGCTCGGCTTGCTGAACGCCCGGTGGTGTCTTACCCTTTAATGGCTCCAGGAGCGACAGTGTTGCCGGTGTCTTCCTGGGCCGGCACGAGACGAGCACGCTTCACGCGCCTTCGACGTTTCATCGTCATCGGAAGCGGCGTGCGTCGGCGAGCCTCGGCGGGCCGTAATTACAAGCAGCCCACAACCATACGGGCAACGTGCATCGGCCTCATCTTCAGCAACATTACGGTTCATCCACTTCAACAGCCCTTGACTTTACATTTCACAGACCATAAGGCGGTCATAAAACGAAACGCCAACCACAGCTTGATGTCCCCTACGTTGTACATGATGATGATAATTCCTAAATAAAGACAAACTCATACCACGTACAATGTCTCTGTCTCTCTCTTTAATGCCTCTCCCCTCTAAACCCCCCCCCCACGCTCCAATAAATTACATTACCTTCCCGTAGGCGAACCCTAGTAGTATGCGAAGCAGCCATGGTGTCAACGCAATTTCCCATTTTGTAGTTCCTGTAAGTGAAAAGTGTGGTAGTTACCATGGAAACAAAACGGTAAATATAACGGCAGCTACGTACCTCAACCCAACGAAAACGACGAAAACTAATGGGCACTTGAATCGACTCCGTGGCTCCTTCGCATACTACACAGGGTTGCCCTCCGTGAAGATATGTTATTTTCCCCCGGTGTATATTATAAAATGGGTGCAATGCGAAAAAAGCTTGCTTTCTATTTTGATATTTACAAACTATTGAGGTGATGATTAGAGTACCCCCTTTGGCCTACGCTTTCTAGCACCTTTTATGTTGCTTCTATTACTTGGATGTTTAAAAACCGTTTTTACTATATGATGAGAAACTCTAATGTTTCATATTAATTAAATGTACCCAATTTTTTTCACATAACCTGAAAGCTTGATTAGAGTTTGATTAGAACTGAAAGTTTGATTAGAGTCAAAAACGATACCATAGCATGGCCATTTTTCATAGGCCTCAAGGACAAATATAAAAATTACAACAAGAATCACACTCGATGAATCATTTTATTACGTTTTTCTATTAGAATAAAGCAAGTATTTATGTCTGCATTATTCCAAAAACACAATTTTTAACTATATCTTGACTTAGTCGAAATTTTTAGCAGTATGCATGTCACTTATGTATGAACGGGAATATACGCAATGACTAGTTGAAGATTACTAGATATTAAGCGAATAGAAAGAGCAGAATTTCCCTGTACAACACTTGAACTTTCGAAGCTAGAAATCAGTGTGTCGAACCCCAAAAAATACCGGTTCGATTATGGTTCACGGTCCGGTGAAATAATTTCTTCCCGGTTCAGTCCCGGTTCGACTAAAGTACGCACAAAAGCGGTCGACGAACGGGTTCGCACGCTTTGAACCGGTTCGCAAAACGCTTCGGACAGAATAATTCCAAATGGCAATAAAGTTACTGTGTAGCTCAAGAGACCGTGAACAAGACTAACAAGTTGGTGTGTTCAAGAAAGAGTTTGTGTCAAAAGCGTTATGTTAATCTTAATATAAATTTCAAACAGTTCGGCCATACAGTCAGTAACTTGATGAAGTTGTCATTCAGCAGGCATTTTTTTTGCACAGCCCTTATGGTCATGGTCACAGCGACAGTATTTACCGGTTGGCAGCCACCCACCAAACACACCACGGAAAATCAAGGCTGTGACATTTATTAATGCCTCCAGTCATGCCGGACTGTACTTGAGCCATAACCTTGAATTACGCACTGATTAATTTGTTTTAGAACATTAAGTGGCTGAAGCATTTGATAGTGTCAGAGGCGAAGGTTTTTAATACCGATTGTTTTTGTTGGTAAAAACTTCATCCTGCGGGGCTGATATAGAGCAAAGCCTGTTACGAAGGGTTAGTTATTTCAAAAAAGCAAGGTCATGGTTTATTTTTTTTATTTTCCCATGATTCCTTTCACCTTCCAAGCAGAGCGTGTTGGTAGAGTAAGCACCGGAACACCGCCAGTCAAGAACTTACAAGGGAGTTCCGTACGAAGCTGTCTATCACAGCTAAACAGAATTTTGCATCCGTTTTTAGCACCTATGAACGGTCGGGAAATACGGCGCTGTGGCAAAAAGTTATACGCGCCGAACGACGCTCTTTCAATACCATAATTACACATGCACTCATGTACCGTATTCATACTGCGTATAGACGACCCGTTCCCAGGGTACACGGCATGTACTGAAAGAAGTGCGCTCCTCTGTATTTCACAGTATCATGACAGCAACTGACTTGCTCTTCGAGGCGGAGCGTCTGACTTGCTCTTCAGGGCGGCACTCTGCAATTTAAAATAGGTGACTTGGCAAAGTCTTCAAGTCTTCTATGGCGTGTGAACCTAGAACCACTCGTGGGCTCATTGTCCTCCAGCGCCGTAGTTTTGGAACACGTTAGAAACATTTGAAAGTCTTTAGCTCAGATCGGAACACGTTAGAGACATTCCAAATACGTTAGCACAGCTCAGCTGTGCCGGATTTATTAAACGTGAAGCAACGCTGTTTTATAAATTATTCTCGTTTGAGGGCACATTTACTCTTCTAGAGTTATCCTGGAAACTGCTCCCGAATACCAGTCGTCAGAACAGAGAAAAATATATTCTACATTTGTTATATCAAGACTAAGATAAAACGTCTTTCTTTTGGAAGTTTCGGCATAGTTTGCCTAATTATCAGGGTACTAGTGATTTAACGGTGGGAAGTCGTCACGACATAAGAGCCGTATATCGGCTGATGGTGCTGCTTTAGGCCGCGAGATAAATTCCATACGCTGATGTAGGGCGCTGACCCGGAATGGAAAGCGATTGAAGCTAGCAGGATGGTTACCAAGACAATTCGCATATACGATGGCCCCTATAGAAACCGGAAAGCCACGTGGGCCTCCACAGCGCTTAAGTTGCTGTTAGCGTTTGCAAAACCCGAAACGCTCACACTTGAAGCAGCAAAGAAGCAACTCGTATATTCCACAACTCCATTCCTCGTAAACCCAAGATTTATGTTGAGGGCCGTTAACTCATGGGGCAAACGACAACATTACGCCATCGATGGACTTTGCTTTCTGCTCCTTGGATTCACGATCGCCACGACGGAGCACTCTCCTTACACGAAGTACTCCTTCCGGCTTCAGGTACGCAACTAGCTCCTGTTCCGTTCACGAAGCCGGGACTCCATTTATAATGCGTCTTCTGCAGGTACCAGTGAGGCAGATGGCCCACCACACCAATGCCTCCGATGCAATGGCATCTTATAAAAGTACTCCGGTCTTCTTCGATCCACATCAAGAAGTAAGCTCCCTATGCTGTGAAACCGCTATTAGGTGGGGCCTTGCGCAGTAAGTTGTCGAGTTCTGAGTAAATAGCTATGGGATTTACTTTCCTCAATGCCTTGTCACCTTAAACAACGGAGATTACGGCGCTAACAGTTCACTTTTTTGTGGCGACTTAACACCTTCAAGCCCTGATCATCACGATCCATCATCTCTGCCACATCTTTCCGTGAGCTGATGACCACACTGAAGAGTTTGCGGCGATTATGCGCATGGGGTCCTGATAGGATGAGCAATAAATGCTTTTCAATTTGACTTCACAGTGCAATAGACTTCCCCGTCAATTTTAAGTTTCTTAGGGTGACTACAATTATTCCTCATTTGTGGTAGCATGCATGGCTACCACTTGGGGACCCCAGTACCGGTGTTTGCGCAAAACTGGTGCAATGCTGTCGCTTCAAAATTTCATGTTATGCCGTAGGGCAATGCTTTGTACTAAAAAAACCTGGCAAGGGCCAGGAAGGTATCGCCTTCTACCGGCCCGCTTTACTCGCGTCGTGTATATCTAGGCTGGCGGAAAAGCTTGCGAATGCTTCCTGGTGTGGTGGCTCCAAAATAATAAGAAGCATGACAGCGTCATCGACCTTGTTAGCCACAATCGAACAGCAGCGTTCTTTGAGACTTTCAGCACTGGTTGGCTCTGTTTTCTGACGTTTCTGCGCTTCGTGTCCGCTTAGGCATTGCCCCTTCCATGCAATTGTAATTAGTGAACGTTTTAAGGTTGCGCCGGAAGTGTACCTTGAGGTGTGCCTGATTGATGTATTCTGTCCCATACACATTTAAATGCGGTTATGGCGTACCTCCCTCGAGCATTAAAAAAGGTTTGCTGCTCAGGTGATTTATCAATACATGCAGACGACTTATGCACCGGGATCTCCCAATATGAATGCAAGCGGGTGCTATGATAGCCCAAGAGTAATAAGTTCATACACACCTATCTTTCGTGGGTGGGACTATTGTATTCGTGAAAAAATTATGTTTTATTTTGTTCCCCGGAAGGCTGCGCACCTCAAGTTAACTTTAGGCTGTTTGCAAGTCACGCATGCTAATCGTGTGAAGTTTCTCCGAGTCACCATCTACTATAAATAATTCCCGAAACAGGCAGTGGAGTCTTCTGTCACGTCCTTGGTACCTGGCTTGAATGGGCTTCAAGGAATTTCTGTAACACACTGGGCAAGTGGCTCTTCATGTATGCCTCGACTCCACTCGGCGCTTATCTTAAGTCGTGTTCTTTGCCAAGTAGCTGTACTGTCTGCCACCAAGTCCCAGTATTCTCGTTTGCAAGCACTGTAACGAGAGAGGGTTAAATATCCTTAGGAGTTCTCCAGGCAGCCGCAAACAAATAATTGGCCACGTATCTGCTCCTTTCGTTCTAAATGTCGACAAAAGAAGACATTCTTACGTCGACCTTTGCTAAGTAAATGCCTCCCTTTGCTTTTCCGCTCACCTCTTATGCTCTTCTTTTCTGTTGCACTCCTTCCAAAATAAACACGCGAGGCGTTTGCTCAAGACAATTTAAATATCCCGCGCTCCGCTGCTCCAGGCAGGGTTCCTCGATGCCAGACAGACAGACAGACAGACAGACAGACAGACAGACAGACAGACAGACAGACAGACAGACAGACAGACAGAGCAAGTTTTCTGCGTTTAAGTAGCCCACGAAAGACTGTCTTCTCTAAAAGGTCCCTGAGAAGTCCTATTTTCTACCGCTTCGCTCGAAGGCGTCTCAACAGCTGCAACCCTCCTATTTGCCTTTCACCTTACTGCAAAGCGCCGACACAAATTGCAAGACGGTTTATTAGTAGCGAAGCCCATAGACTGGAATGAGTTGACCAGGCTGTGTCGGACAGAATAGTCTTGAACCTCTCCTGTCTTGCCGTCACTACTGGCGATGATTCTTCGGGGTGGGTAATGACAATATTTAATTAGAGAGCATACAAGCTGGTTGGCGAGTGGTCTCACCTATTCCTCATTAAAATATATCTATATCATTTCAAACGCCAAAACGTTAGTTATTATATAGAGACAGCCTCATAACATGGCGTGGAACGTGAAGAGGCCTAATGTTAACATCCCGTAATGTAAAGGCTTAATATGGGCTACATACAGACACTTCCAAATGTACTACTAGCAAGTGACGATGACAACTGCTGTCTGAACCTTATGGCCGATTAACCGGTGTTCATACGAAGAACGAATTAGCCCACACATCCGCTTTTTTCCCATACACACTCACATCGTCAGTAATTACAACCACAGTGACCCCAAAAAGCTCACAGCCGATAACCACTTCCCATCTGGTGGCCACGCCTTCATAAAAAACCACACATTCCACATATTTCTATAGGGGGATTGGGAAGTTTGCGATAATAGCAGTCGTCAACGGCTCATGGTCGATTTTCCAGTTCTCCTTGGCAACGATGTCAACATGCCAATCAACACATATTCTTTCACAACTGAAAGAGACGTGATGCTTTTGCATTCTTAAAGTGATTAGAGAAGCCAATACCCTTCTAACTTTTCGTACAAAGCTTCAAAAAACTTTTGTTACCTTCCGTGTAGGCCTTAGACCTCAGTAGAGGAGAGAAAGCTTAATGTGTTTACTTTAACAAAAATCATGTTAGCTTCGCTAGGCTATGCACAAAGGGGCTCCCACCCTGACTATCCTTTATTTACAAATGTCTGTAAGCAAAATGCCATAGGATGTTGGAACATCGGCTGGCTAGGAATTCGTTTGCAGCTCGTAAATACCTTGCTAATATACGAAGAAATAAAGCAGTGGCCTGTAGGACTGGAACTATTGATTTAGTGTTTCTTGAGACGTGCCTAGCTTTAGGCACGGTACATAAAAACCTATAAGCTCAGTTATGCCGGTGGACGCCAAATAAATTCATCCTACTAAAAATACCTGCATTTATTTCACCACACTACAATTTCCATTTTTGTATGCGCAGTTTAAAAGGAATCCTTCGTTTCTTTTCAGAGAGTTGTTCTAAGAACTGTTTCATTGCAAACAGTGGTGCAGGGTAATCATTCTCATAATAAAAATAAAATAAAATAAAAATTTACCCACAATAAAAACTTACCAACTGTGCGATACCGGCGTAATAGATAAATCCTTGTGGCAACTTACTTTTAGAGTTTTCTGCTATTACATGACTAGTTTAACAAAGTCCCTAACATTTATTGTACAATTTTTGGGACACGTGTGCAGAACATTCTCTCTTTTTTTTCGGGGCAGATACTCCGTATACGTCATAACACCATTCAGTGAACGGCGTTCTGAAAAAACAAATCCTGACCTTTCTTTCGACATTTTAAAATTCTACGCGAAATTTTGAACGTCAAGACATTCCAGTCTAAATTCTAATATAAACAGGCTGCTCAGATTCCTCACCTGCGTAGGTTTCCAAATATAACTCTCAGCCAGCAGAAAACCCTAAAATACTAGTCCACCTTTTCTTTCGGAAGTTAGAACAGCTAAACTCTCTTTTGGGAATTATGATTGCTTTTTACTGCATTGCACTGGGTAAGTTGATGCATGGCCTTCTATTCTTGCCGCCAGCGATAGCTTCTTAATGAGGTAAGTAAATAGCACTATACCGCTATTCAGTAATTTGTGTCATCTCAATGAAAAAGACGTTTTAAATTTATGCTAACCGAAAAGAAATTAAAGCGCGGGCTGCAGTTTAATTGGGCTTTTCCGTGTATTACATCCATCCTGGCAGTATCTATTATTATTATGTTTGTGTTTAATGGCGCAAGGGTATCTGCGACCAAAGAGCTCCAAGACTCTGTTAGGTGGTCCTTTTATGTCAGGTTTGGACTTAAAATGTGTTTGAAATAAGCATGGGCTTGGCAATGCCTAAAAACCTATATATGGGTGTAGAGGGCCCGTAGACTAAAACATAAAAATTATGAGATGGTGGATGAGAGGAACAATGGTTGATACATGAGGGCGCCCGGAGCCCCAGAGCATGCTGCGCAGCCAGGCTCCCTGTGCGCACGAAACAGTCTTCGGAACCTCCCTCAAAAAGGAGAGACTCTGAGGTCCAAAGTCACGCCCTGTATGAAACTAGTTTTAAGAAATTGACATCTGCAAGATACGTTAAAAGACATTTGTAAGAGAACATTGGTTCGTCTCCTAAAAATAGTGAAGGGTGTAGTGAAATATTGTGGGTGTAGAGTTTAGGGAAGTGTCGTTTTCTGGCATCATTCATGGACGTACACTCAGTTAACACGTGTAGAACGTAAAGCCTCTCCCTACTCTTGTCACAAACAGGTAAAAGTGCGCCATTCATAAGATATGCGTCTGTGGCGTGTGTGTGGCCTATTCGCAGTCTACAAATGGATACCTCTGTGAATCCATCTTGTTTCCCGGTGAGATGTTTGCCTATGTGAGGTTTAACTGTGTGTAATTTGTGGTTGTATTTTTTGTTCCATTCCTGCTGCCACATTTAACGCAGTTTCCGTCGTATAGATGGTTTCATGTCCAGATATGGCACCAGAGGTTCATCCCCGCGAGTGCGAAGAGCAGCTGCCGCAGCATACCGGTCGGCGATTTCGTTCCCCCGTATGCTGCTGTCCCCCGGCACCCAGCACACTACTGTCCTCATATCTGAAGGATAGTCCAACATTATCTCCCTAATGAGCTGGTTGAATACAGGGTTTTTACTTGGTTTTGCCAAATGTAATGTCATCCCGACACTGAGAGAATCTGAAAAGATAACAGACTGTTGTATAATTGTTTCTGTGACGTACTCTACAGTTATGAAAATTCCGTACGCATCTGCTGTAAAAATGCTGCAGTTTGCGTTCAGTGTCTCCGCGCTAGTGTAGTTGGGGACATGTTCAGCGCAAGAGACACCAGGAGCAAACTTCGAAGCATCTGTGTAAAAATTAGTGTAGGGGTATGAGTGTTGTAAGTGTAAAAAAAGCTGTAAAATAAGTTTTCTTGCTGCGTTTCTTTTGCTGATTTGTCCAAAAGATACTTCACCAGCCACTGGAAGCAGGTCCCAAGGGGAAACGAGGTCGGTGGGAGCAGTCTTGTATAAGTCAAGAAATGACACCCCAAGTTCCTGTGCCTGCATTCCCGTTCGGAAGGGGAATGGCATGCTGATAGATCGACGGTTAGAAAAGAGATTGCTAGCCGACGTGTCAGTAATGATAGAATTACATGGGTGATTAGTCAACAATGCTATCTTGAGACCATACGTTACTGCTGTATACGTCCGGTGGTGCTCTAATCACCATTGGTGACACTCAACATATAAGCTTTGGATGGGACTTGTCCGAAAGGCACCGGACGCAATCCGGAGCCCTAGGTGGAGGACTGGATCCAATATTTTAAGGCTGTTTTATGGGCGGAGCCATATACGATACTCCCATAGTCAAGGCGCCACCTCGCCAAGCTGTAGAAGAGACGCAGAAGGCACGTTTTATCTGCTCCATAAGACTGGTGGGACGGGATTTTAAGTATGTTCATTGCCCTGATGCATTTATTCTTTAGTTGTTTAATGTACGGAATAAACGTAAGCTTGTCGTCTAGCCAAACACCAAGGAATGTATGTTTCTTTTTTACCAGAATGGCCGCACCATTCAAAATAATATCAGGGTCAGGCCTTATACCACGCTGCCTAGGGAACGAAACACAGGTACCCTTTTTGGGGTTGACCTTAAATCCATTCTCATCAGCCCACTTGGCAAGCCTGTTCACACCCAGTTGGACCTGCCGCTCACATATGGATAGGTTACAGGATTCAAAACTGCTAGGGATATCATCCACATATACGGAGTAAAAAATAGTTGGCGGCAGTGCCTTTCGAAGACTGTTCATGTTAATGATAAATAGCGTACAGCTGAGTACCCCGCCGTGTGGAACTTCGTTTTCTTGTGTGTGTATTTCAGAAAGTGCTGCACCAACACTTACGCGGGAGATACGCTCAGACATGTAGCTTTCTAGTGTGTTCAGCATGTTTCCTGACACACCGTATGACTTCATGTCGCGCAGGATACCATAACGCAATGCAGTGTCTTACGCTTTTTCCAACTCAAAGAAAATAGACATGCAGTGCTGCCTGTGAACGAATGCATACATGACGTACGACTCCAAGGCCACAAACTGGTCAGTCGATCGTATGCCCACCCGAAATCCTGCCAGGCATCTATCGAGGATTGTGTGATATTCTAAGAAGTACGTAAGTCGTCTATTAATCATCTTTTTAAGCAGCTTGCTTAGGCATCTGGTAAGGGCAATGGGATGATAACCAGATTGAGCCCTCTCTCCACGCCCGTGGAAAGCGTCCAAGAGACGAAATTGTATTAAAGAGGGAAAGAAGAGCGTCAGTTGTGTCAGCGTGGAAGTTTCGTATCATTTCGTATGAGATTTGGTCTGGGCCAGGTGCTGAATATTTACATGTCGCCAGGGCAGCCTGAAGCTCCTGGAGCGAGAATAGGGAGTTGTCAGACCCCTCCGATGGCTTGTTGTCCCGTATTGGTTTGTGTTCAGCGGACTTTTTACACTGTATAAATTTCTCGTATAATGGGACGAACTTGATGCGTGTTCAAAGCATTTTGCAAGCGTGTTTTTGTGGTGCTCAAGCGTCTTGCCTGTGGTGCTGACAACGCAGTTTTGCAGCAGTTTTGCATATGCTTGACACCTGAATAAAGAACTGCAATGCCAAATATAAGCTTGAACAGTGCGCATCATTCTAACCATACACCGGTAGGAACGGGTGGAGACAGAGCACTGGAAGTGTACAGGGCGCCTGCTGTGTTGAGCCTGGTTCAAATACCAGAAAAAGTGAGAAGGAGATAAACGAGTAAACATTTCCTGAGCAAACGGATGGGGGAGAGGGGTGGTGATCAGCTTCCTATGTCCAGGAGGCCGCGATCCTTCGCTGATTCTAGGGCTGGTTGCACAAGGGCTTTTTTGCGCTCAGGAGCCGAGCTGGCCAGCGCAGTGTCCCACTGCTCACGGGAAGAGGAGGGGACGGGTCAGGGTTGCGTGGGCAGGAGTAGATGAGGTGATATAGTTTTTAGAGAAGTGTCGCAGTGCGGGCAGTTGTAGGGGTATGCGGATGGAGATAAGTGTGCGAGGATGATGTGGTTGTAAAAGGTGTCGGTTTGTAGTCTGTGGTAGATATATACCTCGTAGTTAGATAACGTGTGGTAGGGGGAAGGATATATATTTTCTTCTCGTGTGGGTGTAATGTGACAAGAGTGAGTTGCAGCTGTTTTCGAGGGGTGCCGCATGGGTAGCTTCACTGTCCGTGCCTCTCAGGGTAGCTTTCCTTGAGGATGGCAATGTCCAGGAGTGGAGTTCTCGGGCCGCAGCGTGCGCCGCTTTGTTCCCAACAAGACCCCAGTGGCCAGGAGTCCAGACAATGGCCACTTCTGTGTCTTCAGGCGATCGCTGTAGGATTGGGATGGCCCTAAGTGGTGCCAGCACAGCTTGGTACATTCGGCAGGCTTCCTGACAGTCCGAGATGATGGTAAGATATGGTTGATTGCGGTGAGTGGTGGTTGAATAGGCTATAGATAGAGCTTCTGCCCATCTTGTGGATAAGTCAAAGTACGTTGCTACGATGGCAACTTCTCCTTTGCAATCGAGCGTTACCAGGGTGGTGCCGGGTGTCTTGGGATTCTGAGCAATATCCGTGTATCGGGTGTGATAGTTCTCTGAATATTTCTTTTTTTTTTTTTATTTACAAAATACTGCAGGCCTTTTTGAGGCCCAAGCAGGAGTGGGGTACAGATACAATATTCTGATACACATTAACATTGCAAGCAAAAAGTAAAGAATAACCAATAAAAGCAGCGCAAGGGAAAAAAGCAAGGGTATAGTAAAGCCGAGGTTTGGCATACAAGGCATGCATGAAAAACATGAAGAACAGGGAAAAAAAAAAAAAAATAAGACCATTTATAACGCCATACAACGAGCAACTGAAATGGGGAGAACAACAGACAGCTGAAATTTTTACATGTTAAGAAAATTTTCAATTGACCGGGGTACATCATTTGAAAGAAATATGTGGCCGGGGAGGGCATTCCAATCTATTACGGTTCTTGGAAAGAAGGAATGTTTAAACTTCTCTGTACGTGCAAAAATGGGAGTTAACCTACAGGAATGGTGATGTCGTGTGGGTCTAGTGGTTGAAGGCTGAAGGTAGGTAGAGGAGTCGAGCTTTAAGTCCTGATGCCAGAGATGGAAAAGAAATTTTAGCCTAGCAAGCTTTCTCCGAGATTCTAAGGAGCTAATTCCATTTGCGTTCATTAGTTCGGTAGGAGAATCAGACCTTTTATAACGATTATACGTAAAACGAACTGCAAGTCTGTTAATCTGTTCAAGTTTGTTAATATCTTTCTTATAGAAGGGGTCCCAAACAATACATGCATATTCTAGTCTAGACCTAATTAACGAGTTGTAAGCCAACAGTTTAACATGCGGGGGCGAGTATTTGAGCCTGTGTCTGACGAGACCAAGTTTGCGACGAGCAGATGCGCAGACAGCATCAATATGTTTGGACCATGTTAGGTGACTAGTGAGTGTTACGCCCAGGTACTTAAAGCTTTCAGTTTGAGCAATTGCTGGCGGACCCTTGCTGGCCCTTGCGGACGTAAACTGGCGGACCCTTGCCTCATGGCGGCCTCGATTAACGGCTTGGTACAGATGCTTCGGGATGGGGGCAACCTTGAGTGTTTTGCGTACATGCGGCAGGACTCGTTGAGGTAAGTCGTTGGAGCTTGGGCTTGGTCTTCCGATGTCATGAAGCACCTTCCTTTCTGTAGGAGTAAGTGCTAGGCGAGGAAGTTGTGAATTTTGCAGGGCTTAATTCAATTAGCTCATGAAGAGCGTTGTGTAGCCCCAACCGGAGTAGTTTTTCACTGGAGATGAAAGTTTGGAGGCCTAAGGCCGGTTCGTATGTTTTTCGTATGAGGGTGTAAAGCTTGCTCCTCTCTTGAAGTTTGAGTTCTATACGGGGAGTCGCATATGTTATCCAGCTAAGTAGAAGGGCTTGTACCAATCGGCATGTGTCAGTTTCGGTGATACCGGGCTTTTGGCCTCGTATTAGGCGTATGAATTGGACCCGCCACACTGGCTCAGTGGCTAAGGCGTTGTGCAACTGAGCACAAGGTCGCGGGTTTGATTCCTGGCCGCGGGGGGCGCGTTCCTGATGGAGACGAAAAACAAAAACGGCCGTGTGTACGAGATTTCGCCGCACGTTAAAGATCCCCAGGTGGTGAAAATTAATCCGGAGCCTTCCACTACGGCGCGCCTCATCGCCTGCGTTGCGTCGGCGCGTTAAACCGTACAATCAATCAATCGGCTTATGAGGAGGGTAAGTTGCGTCACGCTTCTGTGAAGTTGCGGTAACAGGGCCGAACCCGAACCATCATGTTCGAATGGCACGCCAAACATTCTAAGTGTTCGCAGTTTGGGGATGGGCTGCCCAAAAATTGCGACGCCTGGGTCCAGAGTGCGATGGGGTGGTCGTCGTCGCGTTCTTGCCGTGAGCATGAGAAGTGCTGATTTAGAAGGCTGACATGTTAGTCCCCTTGGTTGAAAGTATGAGATGGTTTCCTACACCACCTGTTGGAGGGCGTCCTTCTGGTCCCCGCTGGAACCTTTGAGTGTCCAGAGTGTTAACTCGACGGCATATAATGCATGCTTGAGATTTGGTAATGCATTACCGCAACAGTAAAAAGTAGAGGAGAAATTACAGAACCCTGGAATGCGCCCCTGGCGGGCGTATTAAAATGTCGGTGACACCAGCTGCCCAAATTTGATGGTGGCTGTACGGTAGCCAAGGAAGGCTTTGACATAGTTGAAAGCCTTGGATCCGCAGTGAGTCTGGTTAAGATTTTTGAGGATAGCTTGGTGGGTGACGTTGTCGAATACACCCTTGACGTCAAGTGCCAAAATTGCTTTTCAGGTGGTGTGGCTAAGATGATCAATGGCCTTGTTGCGACCGGGCGGGGGCACCCGATCCGAGCTCCGTGGCCTCCGACATACGAGTGGTAGCGTGTATGATGCGAGCGGCCAGCCGCTGTTGCAGCCGTGAAGAAGTCCAGAAGCCGTAGGCTAACGTAACTGTTTACTTCATAGCGAGAGGTGAGCCGAAGCCAAAGAACAATGCCCCGACGGGCGAGGTTACAATACAGGACTCGAGCAGAGCGACAACATCGATTCGCTGCTCTAACAGGAATGGTTTACAACGCTTGGGAGCTCTATTTATACCCGAAAGCGGTAACGGTCAAACGCAACAGGCTGGAACACGCACAACACTCTTTCCAGAGTTCGTAAGCCGTTCATAGCCTCGGGCACGTTGAGTCCGAGAGAGGGGAGATAGGAGGACTCCGTTGCGATCACTGGGGCCTCTGTGTCCTTGAAGAGCGTGGAGACGAGCCACGCAGGCAGCCGCCGAAGTTCAGCCGCCGCAGGCAGCCGCCGAATTCGCAGAGAGCGAAGCGTCTGACGACGAGGCTTTGTCGCAACTTGTTGCCGACATGATTGCGCCTGTTTTCGAAGGCGCACGAGTGGCTTCGCCGCACAGCCGAGGAGTGATGCGGGGAAGTACCGCGGCGCTGGCCCATTCGTAACAGCTTCTCCGCCGGGGGTCCGAGATCCCGATGGATAAGGGTCTGCAACCGTTGAGGGATGCTGTCGAAGTGAAGTGTTCGGCAGACGCTCGACTCCAGGCCTTGTCTGTACGACACCGTGCTGGAGCTTCACCGGGCGGGTCACTGGACGAGTAGTGGCTCCCCAAGAACGTCTCTGGCTTGGTCAGGCAAGCAACAGAACAACACAGGAAGACACAACCGCATCGCCGGCAAGTGCGAAGACAAATCCACACTGAAGATCTACCAGGCTTTTAGTTGCGAAAAAGTACGCGAATAACTAACTACTCTAGTTATATTTTTGCCCAGCAGTACTTTAGACACGTGAACAAAGTTGAAAGGTGACATTTCGCTTGATTGGAAATGTCCCACACAAAAAGAAACATAATCGTAAAGGGCGAAACCTGCTCCAGGAAAAACAATGAAATTGAGAAAGTCAGGCGTCTACAGGCCACTTCTCGCGCAGAGAGCTGCGATTTGAGCTCTCGTCAATGACCCGAGCTTTTCCCCTTCTGTAACGTACTTTAGGTGCACCCGTTCTCTGAACGCTGCTGCGACCGCGTGAAAGGACACCGGTCGTCTTGTTCGACAAAGGTCGAGCGCGCGGAGGAGCGAATGAGATTTTCCAGCGTTCGAACGTAAGGCGCGCACTCCTTGGAGGCGCCGTTCCCTCGGCGCGATGCGAGCTCACGGCTTTGCCCCTTGGCGTGCCCGCACTGAAACACGCACCGCAAGTACCCGCGGAAGTTTTTGCTATCTCCTCGTTGCTCGCCATTTTACGAACGCGTTCGGCAAGCAAACGCCGGAACGCGTTTACGTTCTCTGCGCTAGGCTGGTCGGTTCCCGACTTCGACTTAGCCGCAGTCGACACCGCAACCTCAACTAGCTCCGTCGATGTTGGCCTATCATCGGGAGCATCAGCTGGGAGTGACAAGGCCACGAGTCGCTCTTTAGACACCTTGTAGTTCCCTACAGTCACTACCTCGTTGTCCCTTGCGCCTTCAGCGACAGCCTCGGCACGCGAAGACCGAAGCGTGTTCCCGTTCTCCTTCCTCACTGCCAGAACTACACTACAACCTGGCTGCCCTGTCTCGAAAGACGGCTCGGCCGCCCCAGACACCTGAATCTCTACGAGCTCACCTGGCCGTTGCTCGAGGTTGGTTACCTGAGCTGGTGGCAGGGCGGAATCGGCTTGCTCAGTGGCGAGATCGTCACGACTCCCAACTGAACCGTGCAAACCGTCCGCTGCCTCGGCTGCAGGCTTTGCCACCACATCGCTCGTTTCCTCACTACCGTCCGAAGGAACAACCTCCGTTTCAGCGGACTCGTGCGGCGTCTCGGAAAGCTCATCGTTTACGCATTCCTGCGAAACGTCGCTATCTCGCGAAGTGTTCACGTTCACGTCAGCAGCCGTTCCCAAGGCCTCCCGCGAATTTGAACCGTCCGAACACTCCAGCGAGATCTCCGAAACAAACGTCGACACATTATCACACTCAGTGGACACGTACTGCCCTCTGCCGACAGTCTGAGCTAATGCGCCGTCGTTATCTCTCTCCGCAACCTTGACGCGCTGCGGGGCAGTAACGGTCGCTTCCGACTCGCGCTCCCGAGCGTCTGCTACTTTCTTTTCGTTACCGTGGCCAGTTTCTCTATCCACGACAACGAAGTCTTTTTCGAGCAACGATTCTAACTCGGGCTTCACTTCTTGTTCGAGTTGAATTTCATGCTCTAGGTACTTGTTCTCCCGTTGGAGTCTCTCTCTTTCGAGCTTCTTTCTTTCCCTTCGGATTCGCTCGATATCGAGGTCGTACCATCGCATCTTTTCCTCGTGCTTGAGCTTGCGTTCCTGATCTTGTCTCTGCCACTCGAGCTCTTGTACTCGCTTTCTTTACTCGCGTTCCTGCCTTTCGAGCTCCTCACGCTGACGCTCAGCCTCAGCCTCTGCCTCGGCGGCCTGACGTTTAGCGGTCTCCCTGCCATTGATCGTCTCAATGCAATCAGACAGCTCGTCATCGTCAGCGCCAACAGCGAGTATTGGCGGTGAGCGCGAACACAGGCGGCGCTGCGAAGCGCGCCTCCGTGACGTCAGCTTAGGGATTCTCGCATTTGTCGTCTGCTTCACTTAGGATCGCTCTCCCTGCTGTTTCTTTGCGCTCGGTCAACGTCTGATGCTTGTCCGCACCAGAATTGGCGTGTGGGCAACTTTTTATCATAATAATAGGCTTGAAATCGCATACACTAGCTCATGGTGTCAATTAAAGTATAGTTTTGGATACCGCTACGGGAGAAACATTGCCGGCACCACCCCATTCCTTGCGAAGCCGGTCCTGTGCGGAGCGCGAAGAGTCGGAGCTAGGCGTCAGCTTCTCATGTAAGCATTTGAACAAAAGGAACAGTCAGCTGCTAATAACCGACAACAGCGAAAATGGAAGACCAAAACAAATTCTAGGCCTTCAGGGCTGTCGGCTTTGGCAGAACGCATCACGATTCCCGGTAATCATATGTAAGGTAAAACAGTTTTTGCAACCTTGCCGAACGCTCGAACGCTTTTTGTCGCATCGCTTTACGTTGTCAAGGCATGGAAGTTTGCCGACATGCACTATAGACTGCAAAAACTGTAGATTGAGTGCCAAATAACCCAGTGTGTATATACGTGCGTGCTGATTCTATACCAGGCATCTAACCAGTATGGAGGTTTATTGAGCAAAACGAGTCACGTCTTCGTTAAATTTATAGTAACACATATATGTTTGTTAAGACCTGGAGGGATATTTCGGAACATTTTGCACAGCCATATCTTCCCGATATTCGGATATGCGTTATAGGAAAACTGCACTCAAAAGGAGGAGGAGGAGTTAGGGGAGGAGGAGAAAACTTTGTTAAACATTTAATCGATCTGGTTAGTGGGCCGGGTACTCAGTTCAGGACAAGAGAGTAAAAGTAATTTTCTTCAAATCAGAGAACGCCATCCCGAGTAGAATAGGATTTGTTCTTCGCGCCTGGAAGGGTTGAAAAGCAATAAAGAGCTACCTGGAATTCTTCGGTTTCGAGTCTTGTAATATATGCAGGTATACTATTTATTACGTTAGTTAGCGAGTATATCATGCCTTCAACACCGTAATCATGTCATCATTATTCGAGTTGACAGTCAGTTCGTTATGATAACGATATAATTACGATAGAAATTCGGAGCACAAAAGCCGCCTTCGAGTACTGTGGACCACGTTGTTTAGGGCGCGATCGCGGTGGCGTAGCACAAACCTTCTCATTGTATTTGCATGTGAATAAACAAAGCACGCTGCGGATATGCACCTTCTTGCACGCAGCCGTAATGAAAGCCAATTTGTGAAGAAGGGAATGTATGCCATACAAAACGAAGGAAATATCCACACGACCTTTGTGAGGCTCCCAAACATCCCGAAACCTCCTAATAAGAAGTTGGTGACAGCGCAGAAAAATTAATGCGTTGGGCAGAAAAAAAAGCAAGAAACATTAATCCGATACAAGACAACAACGAAAGAAACAGAAGAAAGCCGCTTTATTTCCTGCTGTGCGATGAGCGTGTAGAGGCCGCTGCTTGGTACGTAGTATTAGACTGTTGAGTCTTCATAGGAGCATCTCAAAAATACTGCAGGGAAGCCTACGAATTTTGAATACTTATCGAGAAGCTCTGATCGCTGATCCTCGCGAATAAGCAAGAAAGGACGAGTTACACACGATCTTCTGACCGATACTCTGAAGAAAGTTGTTCTCTATCTCTTTGTGTGTTGCAAACTTGTGGGGGATACAGCTTCAAATTATTCAGATGCGTCAGAAGCTGGCAAAATAACTGAGTCGCTAGAAATACGCTTTTTAACGCACTACAGCAACGAAGCGGGCGATTTCTAGCCCAGGCACTGTTGCCCCTCACAAGCGGAGTGTAGCAGACGACAGCGGCGCGAATCCCTAAGCCGACGTCAGAGCCAGGGGGCGCCACTCAAAGATCTCACCGCCAATAGCCTGTATCAGCTCTGGCTTTCTCAGTGCGTCCGTAACATCCAAGCGCAACTCTTTTGCAAGCTCCAACAACTGCGGTTTTTTCAACGCTTTCAAATTCATGGCCGGTCTAGAGTACTGCTTTCCCACTGCTCCAAAAATGTTTTGCGCGAATAACCCACGCGACAAAAACACGCCCTACCAGCTATCCTCAGCAGCCTGGTAAAACTCAGTGAAGAAAAGTCCCGCACTCACCCTTGACCGCCGTGAATTCTGCGAAGTCCGAAGCCGCCTTGACGTCCGTGGTGTTGGGTCTCGCACCGCCGGCCTCAGGTGTTACGAAGTTGCCATCCCACCGCTGCCACCAGTTGTTGCGACCGGGCGGGGGCACCCGATCCGAGCTCCGTGGCCTCCGACATACGAGTGGTAGCGTGTATGATGCGAGCGGCCAGCCGCTGTTGCAGCCGTGAAGAAGTCCAGAAGCCGTAGGCTAACGTAACTGTTTACTTCATAGCGAGAGGTGAGCCGAAGCCAAAGAACAATGCCCCGACGGGCGAGGTTACAATACAGGACTCGAGCAGAGCGACAACATCGATTCGCTGCTCTAACAGGAATGGTTTACAACGCTTGGGAGCTCTATTTATACCCGAAAGCGGTAACGGTCAAACGCAACAGGCTGGAACACGCACAACACTCTTTCCAGAGTTCGTAAGCCGTTCATAGCCTCGGGCACGTTGAGTCCGAGAGAGGGGAGAGAGGAGGACTCCGTTGCGATCACCGGGGCCTCTGTGTCCTTGAAGAGCGTGGAGACGAGCCACGCAGGCAGCCGCCGAAGTTCAGCCGCCGCAGGCAGCCGCCGAATGCGCAGAGAGCGAAGCGTCTGACGACGAGGCTTTGTCGCAACTTGTTGCCGACATGATTGCGCCTGTTTTTGAAGGCGCACGAGTGGCTTCGCCGCACAGCCGAGGAGTGATGCGGGGTAGTACCGCGGCGCTGGCCCATTCGTAACAGCCTGTTCCTTCAGTTGCAGGAGTATGTCTTGAGCGGAGAGTTTCTGTCAAAATCTGAACATTGTTAGAGGATGTAAGTTATCCTCTTCGAGAAAGTTGACCAATGTTTGCTGCACTAGGCGCTCGAAAAGCTTACCTACGCATGAGGTCAGAGAGATTGGCCGTAGTTACGTAGGCGAGATCGGTTTGTTTGGTTTCGGTATAAGCGGTATTTTAGAGTGCCTCCACTGTGCCGGTAGCGTGACCTCGTCCCAATGGCAGTTGAAGAGCTCAAGTATCTATTCTAGTGTTTCATGATCCAGATTGCGAAGGATGCGGTTAGTGATTCGATCCCTGTCGGGTGTGGTGTTACGAGTGAGTGTAGCAATGATTGATTGCAGTTCTTCGAAGGTTAAGGGGTCATCAAGTTGTCGGCCTGTGTAACGCAGTGTTGGGGGAGCTGGGTGGGTTGTGGGAGCTCCAAACAGGTTGTTGCGGATAGATCGAAATCGCTCTCTGGGGTGGAGGTCACAGTTACTTATTTGTTGCTGTATCTTGCGGTTGACTTCAGTACGAGAGCTGGAGCTGTCCAGAAATGGCGAAGAAGGTGCCACGCTTTTTTGGTGCTTATGGTGCCTTTGAGTTTTCCACAGAACGAGTGCCGGTTTGGCTTTTCTAAGGTGGCGGCATATTCTTACGCTTGTTCAGAGAGGACGGCTATATGTTTCTTAAGCGTTAAATTATGTTTCTGGTGTTTCCATCTCTTTGTCAAGCTCCTTCGCGCTTCACATATGTTTAGGAGCTGTGTGTCTGCAGCGGGCGTGTTCTCAGTAGGAGCGATTTCTTGCGTGTATTTTTGTACCCGCTGCTACAACGGCTGTGCCCATTCGTTTAGTTCTGTTTGTATGGGTGGAAGCGGGGTGACATCCTCGCGGAAAGCAGACCAGTTTGTTAGTCTGGCTACTCTTCTTTTTGTGTTTTTATTCTCCATGTATAGTCGTAAAAAGATAAGGGGATGGTCACTCCCCGATATGTCCGGTAGGGATAACCATTGCAAATTTTGGCAATTTCTCGTGAAAATCAGGTCGGGGGTAGTATCTTGGTTTATGCTGTTGCCAATTATAGTCGGAACGTTGAGATCGTTTTCAAGCTTAAGGTGGTGGTTTTGTGGGGCGTGCAGCAGTTGCGTTCCTTTTTTTGAGGCATGCACATACCCCAATGCATAGTGCGGGCTTTAAGTCACCAGCCTTGAGGAAAGGTTCGTTTTTTGTCTTCTGCGTAGCTTCGTGGATTAAGGCGTCAATAGCGTGAAGCCTACCGTTGGGAGGGCTGTATACGTCAATTATGTATGTACCTGGACAGGAGGGTTGTGCAGATAAGAGTTCCACAAATGTGTTGGGCATTTCTTGGCTCAGCTGATGCGGCTGGGAGACGTGCGCGTTTTGAACAAAGATAGCTGTCCGTCGTTGCGGGTCGTAGTTGAATGCGGTGTAGTATGGAAGGCATGGAGTTGTGGTGTTCGTTTCGTGAAGTGCAATTATGTCCGGAAATCAAGATGCAGCGAATAGGGCCAGTTGACTTCATTTTCTATTCAAGGAGCGACCGTTCCATTGGTAAACGGCGATTGCACCTCCACTTTCCTCAGTCTTGCTAACGGTGATGTTTCATCTTTTTTGAAGAGTGGCTAGAGTGAATAGTTTCATAGAGGCTTTGAATGGGTCTTTCTACCTCATTTTTTACGATCGGCGAGCCCTTTAATGCTGTCGCAGAGTGTAGTGGTGTTCGCAGCGCGAGAGTCTGTAATGTTCTTGACAATCTGTGCGATTTTGTAGTATATTATAGCATATGTTTGCGCGGGTTCGATTGTGTTGGTTAGTGGACACGGAAGGAGAGGTGTGATGGTAGCGTTAGTTTTCGTCGTAATTTCTGTTGGTGTTGAAACTGCTTTTGTTGTTTTTGGATTTGAGTTATGGCGTGAGCATAGGAGGAGGACGAGTGGTGTGGTTGTGAGGGAGATTGGGAAGTATGGAGCCTGCGAGCAGTGGGAGCATTTCAAACTGCATTTGACCAGCTCATCTGTGGTGGGGCTGGCGGGCAGTCCTTAGCCCGGGTGGTTGTGGTGACGGGCGGTAGAGCTGGATAGTCATTGTCGTAAAACTTGAGTTGTTGCTTGTTTTTTTCTGGCAGAGGATTGCTTGGGCTAGATTGATGCAGGTGTCGGGAGATGTCGCTTTGGGCAGTCTTTCCCCGCTGTAACTTGAGGTTCTTGGTAGAGCTTGCAACAGAGTGTGCAGAGATGGTCTTCCTAGGGGTGAGAGGCCGCAGACCGGGCAATAGACCTTTTCGCGATGCGGGCAGACGTCTTGGCGGTGGCCGACGTTTCAGCACCGCCTGCAAACGTGAATGATGCGTCCGTATGGCCGGCAGCGTAGGAGCTCAAAGTTTAATTCTACATAGTATGGGACGTGTGTGCCGTTGAATATGAGGAGGGCTGATTTGCTACGGCCCGTTTCCCTAGCGTCGACGAGGCACGGGCGATTGTTTTCAGTGTATTCCAGGAGCTTATCCCGAGTGATGTCAACCGGCAGGCTGTGGATGACGCCACGGGACATGCCGGTGGAGGCTTCATATAGGCGGTGATGTCATAGTTGATGTTGCAGAGAGGGATGCTTGTCAGTTGTGAGAGCGTGTCGGCGACGTAGGGTCAGGTGTACCGATGACGAAGAGATTGTTTGCCGGTGGCACTTGGGTAGTTATTAAAGCTCGAAACTGTTTTTTCTGGAATCCCGCTAGCCAGAATGAGCGCCTGGAAAAGCTCTTGGTTGGTCCAATCGTGAACGCGACGGCCTTTGAGTGTTTTCTTGTGTTTTTATATAATCATTAGAGCTTCGGCACTATTATTTATCTTACAACTACAAAAACTATTTATTGCGAAATACGACATTTAAGGCTTCTTACCTAATATTCTCTCGGGTTATTCAACTGTAGAAGTCCTGTCATATGACATTCGTGAGTCACAATGTTACTTAACTAGGCTGAAGCTGAACTAAAGCATTTTTTCACACATTTGAATTTTTATCCCCTCGCCCAAAGTTGTAGTTTTCGCACAATTAAAATCATTTACAGCCCCCTTGAATACGCAAGCTGGTAAAGAATTACATTCTGTGCAATCTATTCGAATTCTGTTTAATGTCATTTCGGGTGTTGGAACATCCTTACAAGGACTGCATTCTAATGGCCTTCATTCCCTTCGCTTGTACAGCAACTCTACACACGAAGAATTTTGAGGTGTTTTTTGCTGGTTTCAGCCATGCATAGTTCATTGTGAATTTTACATACAAAGAGCGTTTTGTGTAGTTGTAGTCTATAGATTTTGTAGTAAACTGTCTTGCGAAATGACATTGTGTTCGCACCTTCCAAGAGGCATTGCAAGTGCCCTTTTAGAACCACCAGGTTTTTAACGGGGTAGTAAAAAATTAAGATGCGTCGGTCTGTTGCTGGGGCTGCTATTTTCCGCTAGAATTTCACGTCATCTGTGCAACAGAGCAATTTGTGTTCTAAAACCGTAAAACGTACCACAACATGTTTTACGCTCATGCGCTCTTGTGCTGCCTAAAGCTGGATCGAGAAAAATGCAGTAAACGTTCTGAGTCCTAGTGACCCTTTAGCATAAACTCCAGAGTCAGGTGAAAGCGTACTGTCCTAGGGCGTTTTGATGTGGGAGCAACTTAGAGGTTCCATGAAGCAGTAGCGAAAAAAAGCCGGAGCTGTTCACATGGCTCTCTCCCAAAGTTTGGCGGATATGAACATTAAGTCCTGCCGGAGGTGGTGTATTTTTGATGCACCGCGGCCTCCCGGTAAGCGTTCAAATACCAGTGGGTAATACGTAGAAGCACCAAAGCAGACAAACTTATGTAAGGGCGACTAGGCGCATTGTGGTGAGCATTAGCAGTTGGAGGTCAGCGGGAGAGGCCTTCGTCCTGGGGTTAACTTTGAGAACGCTGCTGCTGCTGCTGCTGATGATGATGGTGATGATGATGATGACGTAAGGGGAAGTATTGACCCTAGGAGGGGGATGGCACTTTTTGCTCATCCCTGAGTTCTGGTTGGTGGGCATCGGTTATGTTCTCCATGGTGGCTTATCATAACCGTCATCATTCACATCTTGCACACTGCAGGATGAAGGCCTCCCTAAGGCAGTCCAGCCCCAAAAGTTTTGTAGTTCTCTTTTCAATTAAGTCCATTGGGCAGCTATATTTTGTTTGTGGCTCATCTGCTGCCACTTTGATAAACAGATCTTTCACGTGTTGTCTATTATACGCATGACGGGTACTGCCCAAGCCCCAAAGTTTTGTAGTTCTCTTTTCAATTAAGTCCATTGGGCAGCATTATTTTGTTTGTGGCTCATCTGCTGCCACTTTGATAAACAGATCTTTCACGTGTTGTCTATTATACGCATGACGGGTACTGCCCAAGCCTACTTCTTTCGGCTTATTCGAAAGAGAATCTCTTCCTCTCCAGTTGGTTCCCTAATCCACGAAGGCGATTTCTTATCTATAAGTGTCACGCCTAATATTCTTTTGCCCACAGCCCATTCGACCGACCTAACTTTTCTTTCAAGATATTTAGGGACACTAAAATATTCTGATCCCCGTTTCACAGTGCATAGTGCTGCGTAATTTTTTTAATGTGCGGCTTAAAGATGCATGAGCTCGGGTTCGGCTACATCGGCGCCAGCTAGGCGTGGGACATCTTGAGTCACAACGTTTCTGATATGTTTTCCGGGGCGTCGTGGTGAGAAGCGGCCCCGTACAATCATCTGTGGAGTTGTACGTGGCTTTAGGTTGACGCTTCGAATTGGGCTAAATTGCCGTCCGACATTTGCTAATTTGTGGCATGTCTTGTGGTCTTGTGGGAGGTGGCGATGATGACTGATGCCAGTGTGGGCAAGCGCAAGGATAACTGCTGCTTCCTTGGATCTTACGCGTGGTTGATGTGTATCATAGAGAACATCTGCATTTTCTGTGCAAAATGGAGGTGCCGGTCGTCCTTTCCCGGTGGGAAACACCTTATACGTGAAGGATGCGGTACTTGGGTATTTCTTGTACATCTCGTACATGAAATGAGCAAAAGAATTAAGGTACAATCTTCGAATGCGCATTAATAAATATTTTCTTCTTTTTTGTGGCTTTCTAAAAATTACTTTTAAAAAGTATGTCATTTCATAATACCGCACCAAAGCTATGTGACAACAAAGCTGGCAGCATTCAGAATACGGCATAATGAAAAATAAGAGGAATCGAACTTTTGCAGTATTCCATCCAAAAAGACCGCCAAAGCACCCCCATAAGCTTCTTCATAAAAGTCACTACTGCATTTGAAGGATGGTAGCTGACACACAACGCGGCACCTATATTCCTTATATTGTGGTGCTATGAAACATAAATCTGAGCGCAAGGCGAACGCTAGGGTTGCCAGAGTCAAGCGTTAATTTTATACACTAACCGCACCCAACCTAAGCTTCACCATAGGCCGACGCTGTGTAAGGTATTTTATTGCCTGGCTAGAGCAAAAGACCGACGAAAGACGACATAACATGGAGCTCGACCCCATTTAAGCGAAATCCCTCAGGATGAGTAATCTGCGATAAAAAATTTGACATCCACTTTAATGCATCTACCTTTATAGCCGCTTGGCTGCATTCAGGTGGACATCAATTTTTTTCCCATAAAAGGAAAATGTGGGAAAGAGTACAAATGTCAAATTTAACAGCGAAGTCACCGAATATACCAAATGATATTATATGAACACCACGTATATAAACAACCCTAACAAACAAGCATAACTAAAATGCTTTTCCAAACGCACTGCTAAAAATGTGATGCTAGCATCACCTCCATGATGCTGACCAATTTATTGTACTAGAAGCTTCTTATATGTATTCTAAAAGATGGTTGGTTGACTCTTTCACTGGCAATGAGGATTCTCTAACACATCGGAACTTTACATTTTCAGTTCTTTTGGCGTCCTTCTCTACGACGCTTGGATGCCTTCAAACTCCACCTGAGGTAAGCATCTGAAACGCTGTGATCAACAGTTTTTAATGAAAGTTCCTCTTTGGCAACAAAATCCACAGAACGTTTGTTGAAAGGTTATTGTGTCGCAATGCACGGCTATGTCTGCTTGAGTTAAAAATATTTGTGTATTCTAAGCGCATTTCAATCCTAACGGTCGTTTCAAAGATTTGATGAAACATTTCCTCTGTTTCGCATTTACTAACGCGGGGTTAAATATCTGAATTAACCGCGGTGAAAGAAAGTCAATAATAACAAGTTAGCAAGAAGGTGGTTCCGTCAAGGTCGCTCGTGTGGAGCGACGTGCGGGTGCCCTTGGCGGCGTCTTTTTTGGCCTAATGGAGGTCGAGGAGAGTGCGAAAAGGGACCATTTCTTTGCAGTGGCAACCGTTTTCTGGAGATGCTTAAAACGTTAAAATTTTTCAGTGGCAATTCTCTAGTGCAGCGTCCAGTTTTGGTGGTGAGCAAGGCGATTCGTTTTAGAAGCTGTCGGTTCCACTGTTTGCTGTCGCTACTGCAGGCTTCCCAAATTTGACGATCGTTATCTATGTCTGGCGTATACGCTGTGGTGTGTATGGTCCAGTAGTGTACCAGATTAATTTGAGTTAGTTTTATGAAGTCTGGTAGAGAAGGAGGAAGCAATTCCCCTGTACAGATTGGTACGACGCTCGTGAAAGGCAACCTTGTCTATAATTGTGCTACAGAGGTCAGAAATCTCGGCGCCGCCAGCTGCTATCGCAGAGAAAGGAACGCAATAATCACCGCCGAGCGTCTCGGGAGAAAAGCTCGGCATAGGTCCTTGCAACGTCCTCACTGAGATGGCAAACTTCGGCGCCGAGATTCAGCGCTGATTCTGAGCTCCACCTTTTGACCACCAGTGGTGGTCAAAGACATGGATAAGAGTGAGGTATGGAGATGTATCCCGTGTCACACTGTCACCTAGGCATGTGGACTGCTTCTTTTCTGTGAGAGTCTTAAAATTGCTTATGGTTGCAGTCAGAGCAGGCCATCGTATTTTGAAATACTTTGTTATGTAGCCCCAAGAAAGGTATGCCGGGTTGAAATCAGCTTGATATAATTGCGAATATGCGGGTTTGTTTCGAGTAGACGTTGGTATCGACTAGGTGGTCAAGTGTATCGCCACTTGAACGCGGTGTAGTGCACATGGCGATGACATATACGCAGTACCAATTGCAGTTATTCTTGATAAGCTCATGTAATACCTGCGCAAAATGTTGGGAATATTTGTACAGGGATGAATGAGGCGATAAACTTTTTGATAGTGTTATTAAAAGAGGCCGCTTGTCGTTCGCCCACGTATTTCCGTATAGGGAGTAGCCATGTAGGCCACTGTCGCATCTTACCTCCTGAAAGACAAGAGGTTCGGCCAAATAGAGCCGTCACTTAAAGCAACGGCAGCATCTCCAATTCTACTACCAGACGCGCAGGGATTCGGGCATAAGGCGAGTGTTTTCTTCGTTGTCGTTGAGTGGGCTTTCTTAAGGGAGGAAGTGCTCCGACAGTGCTGTCAGTTGGGGCTCAAAAGATTTCGGCGATGTTGGGGAAATGGTGTTGATGGAGCGAAGATTGCATATAAGAGCGATTTTGGGGCGTTGCCGGACTTAGTGATCAGCGCGTTCGATTGTGGCTCTGGGGTTTAGGTGGGTGTGGAGTAAGTCTCGGTGATGACTGTCGCCGTACGTGCCCTCGTGGAGAAGGGCAGATGAACATGGTGTGGTGAGTTAGCAGGAGCCCCTCGGCAGCGGTTTTGAAGAGGATGCGGAATTTCTGCTCACGGGACTGGTGATGGGCGCATACTTACTCCAGTCTCGGTCAGCAAGTGCGGAAGACGCTAGCACGGCGTGGAGGTCTTCTCACAAACATGGGTTGTAGTACTTTGAACGAGACAGGTTTGGGGATCACCGTCAGATTCCACTCCGCTCTAGCTCCGCTCGCATATAAAGACTGGCAAATGAAAATTGCTTCGTTTCCCCGAGTAGAACCACATCGGACGATCTTCACGCTGATATCTTCCGCTGTTCCTGGACTAGTTCAAGGAGCTGGGGTAGTGCTGCTCGAATTTTACAGCACAGCTTTCTAGCTCTACCAGCCAATGGTTATTTCGTGGCATGCGGGACAACAAACTTCCAACGCGGCGGAGGCGATGGCAAGGTAGGGGGGGCAGAGGGCTTTGTTCACGGAGAATGCCGTGAATGGCGCTTCGCGAAATTTACCCTGCGTTCCCCGCGCGCCGGAGCGGCTCACCTAGGCGGTGGCGTCAGCGGGACCATTCCGTCGCCTTTGTCGTCTGCATTGCGGCGGTTGTTTTGGGCCTGTTTTAAAGAAGCTTCGTGTCGATTGCGCCCTTCCGTCGCACGGCTTGATTAACTTGTTCGACAGCAGCTCCTGGGTAACCCGGACCCGACGGAATTATATGGTCGTACGGCAAAAATAGGTTAAGGATTGGTTTCAAGAGCAGGAAAACAAAAACAAACAGCAATCGTAATCACATAAAAAGGTAATACCGAGAGCAGGAGGCCTATAACGATGCTAACAAATACGACGACCAAACCGAAGTAATACTACATTCGAGATACACTAATAAATTACGAAGAAGAAGCTATTTTAATACCAGCAAATTTCGCGACATTGTTGTCTGGAAATGGCGATAAAAATCTTGTAAGTTCACGGTGGATTATATGTCGGAGGTAAGCTTTATTTAGCAGCCAAGCATTCATTCATTCATTCATTCATGTACGCATTCATTACGGATATTAGTAAATCACAGGATTGAACAATATGGACACTTTTATGAGCCTTAATATTATTGTTGCACTGAGGGGCGACAAGAAAGAACTGATAAACAAAACAAGCACATTCGCAGCAGTAACAGCGTAAGGAATAATTCTAGATGTGTTACCGTGTTGCGGTGGTTATCAGAAAGCACGCTTGCAGTTTTACTGAGAGTGCCTAAAAACTTACAGTGCCGTACCTTTTTAGATATGCTAACAAACTTTGAATATAATTTATGCATAAGGCGACAGTTCTTACTGATTGCAGCACCATCACACAATTCCTAATTCCGTACAAGAATCGTGCTAATGTCTCCGCTGTTCTCCACATTTGCATACGTCCTTAGAACAAAGCAAGCTTAACTCAAGAGGTCTTAGCCCTAGCACAAAGAATTAACATGAAACATGCACCAAATAAAGCCACACAACGTACGAAGCAAACAAGAGGGCCTTTACAGGACATAAGAAATATCTTGATTCGTAAGGAAATACCACACTCATTAAATATTGAAGATAATCATTTCAAACAGGTTGAACTCCAGAATTGCTAGCTTATTGACAGGCGGGTGTTTATTCACAGTATTGAGATGAAGTTACAGGGACATGCTACAGAAACCCTCACTCGCACCATACCAAAGATATTCGATAATCATTTAGAACATGCATTTCGGAAGCCGGGAAAGGGAACTTTTTTATACCTTTGAAGGAAAAAAATCAGAGGCAATTTTTCTAATATAATGTATGCCTAAAATATTAGTAATGTCCTGAAGTAGAGTAAAAGAGGCGATCATAGTAGTGTCAACCGATAACGCCGCGTACAGCTTATGTATTGACAATTCAAGCGGGCAAATCTGAATATAGTTACTGGGAACAAGTTTTTGTTGAAGGCCATCACAAGAACTAAAAAACTATTGCAGCTCTAGTGATAAGAAATTAAGAGTGCTTGTGCACCGCGTTCCTCTCTTTCGCGAGACGATCTGGTGTCGAAAAGGCGTTGGTTTAGCATATCCCTCGTACACAGTGTCAACAGTGCTCATATCTCTAAAAGTCTCAGAAATAACGTTTGCTGGCTGTCGCAATCACGTTCGCAATGACAATAAAATTGTACAAGTAAAACTGGCAAACCTCTACATGCAATGCCAAATGACCGCGAGTGTACCGGAATCTTGGAAGAACGCGAACATCATCCTAATCCATAAGAAAGGTGACATGAAGTACTTCAAAAATTACAGGCCGATTAGCTACTGTCAGTAGTTTACAAGGCACTTACCAAGGTCATCCCTAACCCAATTTCTGCCACCTTAGATTTCATTCAACCTAAAAAGCAAGCAGGCTTTCGTAAAGGCTATTCAACACAGGACCATATTCACACGATCAATCAGGTGATAGCGAAGTGCGCGGAGAATACTGAACACCTATATATAGCCCCCTTATGCTATAAGAAATCACTTGACTCGTTCGAAGCATCAGCAGTCATTCAGGCATTACGGAACTAGGGGTAGACGAGCATTATGTAAGAATACTAGAGGATGTTTACAATGGGTCCACAGCTACAATCATCCTCCATAAGGAGAGCAGTAAAATACCTATAAGGAAGGACATCACACAAGGAGACACAATCTCTCCAATGTCATTCACAGCATGTTTACAAGAAGTATTCAGAACCTTGGATTGGGAACAGGTGGGAATGACGGTTAGTCGAGAATACCTCAGTAACCCACGATTTGCTGATAACGTTGGATTGTTATGTAACTCGGGGGACGAATTACAAAGCATGCTTACCGCACTGGATAAACAGAGTAGAACCATGGGCCTGAAAATTATTATGGCGAAAACTAAAGTAATGATCAATAGCCTCGGGACAGCACAGCGGTTTGAGATAGTTGGCGATGCCGTGGAAGTAGTAAGCGAATATATCTACTTAGGCCAAGTTTTGACCCCAGATCCCAACCATGAAGCCGAGATATTTCGAAGGATAAGGATGGGGCGGAGTGCATTCGGCAGGCATTCTCTGATAATGAATGGCAGCATACCATTGTCCTTTAAGAAAAAAGTGTATGACAGCTGCATCTTACCGGTACTCACCTACGGGGCAGAAACTTGGAGGCTCACTAAGAGTGTTCAACTTAAATTGAGGACGACTCAGCGCGCAATGGAACTGAATATGATAGGTGCAACGTTAAGGGACAAGAATAGAGCGGATTAGGTAAGGGAACAAACGAGTGTTAAGGACATATTAGTAGAAATTAAGAAAAAAATGGACGTGGGCAGGGCATGTAATGCGAAGGCAAGATAACCGTTGGTCATTAAGGGTAGCAGAGTTGATTCCTAGAGAAGGCAAGCGTTGCAGGGGGCGGCAAAAAGTTAGATGGGCAGATGAGATCAAGAAGTTTGCGGGGATAAAGTGGTCGCAGTTAGCACAGGACCAGGGTAATTGGAGAATAATGGGAGAGGCCTTTGCCCTGCAGTGGGCGCAGATAGGCTGATGATGATGACGCTACTTCGCTTTGCCTCTCCTAGCCGGCAGCCTCATCTGAATGAGTCATAAAGAAGGACATAAGGCGCGTTTATAGAGCTGCTGACGTCTCTGCTGATAGCACAGTTGCTAGAACGCCACGTACCTCCAGTGGTGGCAAGAGGGCTCGAGAGTTCGTGGGCTCGAATCCGGGGGCCGCCGCTTCAATGGCCCTCTTTCTGGCGACGTCACTTCCGTGACGCATATGGCGGAGTGGGATCTTGGTGTACCCGGTCATGAAATACTTTGGTGTTAATATGAAAAAAATTGGGACAAGACGAAAAAAGCTGGACGACAGCAACTTGACCGCGCTTGAACAACTTGAACTTGAGCTTGAACTTGACCCCCGTGAACAAACAAAAACAGGCACAAACACTGCATCACAAAAAAACAGGGTGACAGATGTTGACGATATAAACAACAAAACATGACACCTTAAAATTCCCATCGCAGAAATTGTGATAATGTACGCAATAGCAAGACTTGACGAAAACTATATAAAGGGTGTGCCAGCTATCATGCACCAAGACTTTAAAGAAGAGCAATGGCATTGCTCGAATAAAAGGTAGTACATAATGTTTGCAGTACATTTAAGTAGCGGACAGTCATTTTTTGTTAAGATTTAATTAATGATTTGTAATTATTTGCCTGTGTCGGCATGTCCTGTCCCAACCATTAAAGTGTGAATGAGGCACTTGTAGGTACCCACAAGAGGCATCCAACTGCGGCATTTTCAGGGGCGAACTAATTGCGGACTCATTTATTCTGGCAGAAAAAGAAACCCTGCGAGATACAAAAAAATACCACGTGGCGGCGCTCTCGCCCGTACCATAAAGCAGTGCCCTGAGACAGGCTGCCACTGAGATAGCCAGAATGAAATAAAGAAAAGAAAGAAAGAAAAATCACGACTGAGTTTGTGCCTTATCTGCCAAAGGCGCCCACCAAACTTACTGTTGCTACTCCATCTATGCATGCCATTATCAAGGTACTGCGCAGTCTCTTGGGGTGGGTGACAACCACAGCGGTTTCTTTCAATAAGCTTGTTTGAGAGCGCTGCTTTATGATGCAGGTGGGAGCGCTGTCACGTGGCGTTCTTCATATTTCGCGATGTGTCTTTTTCAGTCAATATTAGTAAGTACCCAGTCATGTCATCGCTGCAAATACTGCAGTTAGATGCCTCTCGTGGGTACCTGCAAGTACCTCATTCACACTTTAAAGTTTGGGAAGGTACTTCATGAGTTAGTCAATCTCATTAACTAAAAATTACTGTCCGCTACACCACTGCACAAGAAACATTATGCACTAAATTTTTTGAGTAACGCCATTGCTCTTTTTTCACATCTTGGTGCATGATAGCTGGGAAATCCTGTATATATGCAGTACTTGTTCTTTAATGGATAAAGTACATCTATAGCACACTGAATAAAGCAAATAAACGCAATGTGAATACACAACAGTGTGGCCTTTTTCGCAGTTACAATTTTTTGTACGAATGAAACACACAGGAAATCGAGATATATTCAGGTCAAAAATTCAAGATGCGGTTCGTCGGCACCAGGTTCAAAGTGATAAAGGTCTGTATTAAACACAGGAAAATAAATGATACAGTAAAAGGCATTTACGGTTATCAAAAAGACGTTTTCACATACTAAATTCACAGAAATTATGCTTTCACATACCAACAATTAATATACTGGCGAGAACAAATTGGCGTGATAAAAAGCAATTTCTGTGCTTAAAACACGTTTTCACGCGTTACATTCATATAAAATAGGCTTACCCAAAATAGTTCCCAATAGCTCTTATTCCTTAGATTTATAGCATAAGCATGTTGTTCAGTAGCCAGGATCAGCGTGTTCGGCAATGTATGGCATAATCGTTGGCGCGAGAGTTCGCTATGTGGCAACAGAACATGCCATGGAGATTAAATCGATAAGAAAACGCAGATTTTTTTTAGTGTAGGCAATTCCGAAATACCGCTCTTTTATCCTTGTACCTTATTTTTATAATTTTGTGTTTACGATTATATAGCTTAACTGCTCCCCTAGCCTTTGTGTAAAATATTTGTTCACACTGTGCATTCCGCAGAACGTTTTCTATTGCCCCAAGTCCCTTGGTTTTAAAACTCTCAGTTTGTTCTGCCATTATACAACGCAATAATTCCGGCGCAATTGGAATAGAGCAGAGGTCAGCGAACTCCGCCCCGAGGGAAGCATGCGGCCCCCCGGGCAGAATTACGCGGCCCTCACCACATCGTGAGAACCCCCACCCTTCCCCCAGTCACTTCCTTTCTGATCGCCGACACGTCAGTTTTGAACTCAAATGGGGTTAAACGGAAGGCAAGAACAGAGAGAGAATTGATTGTTTTTAGTTGGCGTTGTCTCGAATCTTCACACTTAGCCATATTGTTATCAATCATTGCCAAATGTTATTGTCAATTCGCTTAATTTTGTTCCTCCTGCAAAGCCGCCCCCACCCCCACCCCCCTTTGCCCGTTCGGCATTCCGCCGTGTGGCCCTCATACAACTCGGCCCTCCACCTCAAAAGGTTGCCGACCCCTGGAATAGAGCATAATACAAAGCGTGTTCAAGTTTGAAATTAAGGAAGTAGAGATGCCTCGGGATAATTGCAAGATTGTTGCGAGCTTTAAGGTAGGTTAAGGCAACATGATAGCTCTCGGACACTTGTTTCGAAAATAGTACGCCAAGCATTTTCACAGCCCTTGATATCTTTACCGTATATGGGCCCAGAAAAATACGATTTTGTATAGATATAGGCGCATGTCGAGCCCAACAAGAATTGCGTTTATCTTTATTACCACGAAGCGCTTATTGCTGATGCAGTTAAAGTGTTCATGATAGCTTGGATGAAGGAAATAAATACGCTTAGACATTTTATAACAGCAATCTCTCCCCGTTGCATCTTGCAGCGACCGGTGACTTCATTTGCATATCCAGTATTAAATAATGTGTAGAGCGCATGTCACGGAGGAGTTGAAGGACAGGACCAGACCGCGTAGCAAGGCCGGTTTTCTTCCGAGCGCAGTGGAGTCTCCATCTACAGATGCCAGGAGTGCGCGATCCCTCGGGCGGGTGAGCGCTCTCGTTTTCCTACGTCACGCTGGTGCCGCTGGCACTGTGGCTTGCCGCTACAGGGCTCCCCCCAAGAGAGGAGCTGGTGCGACGCTCTGATGAACCCAGCGCACATGATGGTCGCGGTGGTGTGCAGCCACAGTGGGAAGAGTCGTATAGGCTTGATGTCGGCGGAGGTGACGTATGCCGGCTTCAGGCGCTCTAGGTCTATGATGTCGTGAGAGCCATTCATGTTGATAACGTGCGTCGACGAGTGTCGTTCTACTACAGGAAAAGGGCCAACGTAGTGTGGCTGCAAAGGGCAGCGCATGGGTACCTACCGCATAAACACATGTGTCGCCTGTTCAAGGTGCGGAAGCACATAAGCTCCTCTGGGTTTTCGTTCACGTGTAGGCTGCGGTCGAAGGTCAGCGAGGATCAATAGGCAGAGATTTCACGTAGTCCGCGGCGGAACGTGCCTGAGACGGTACCTCGAACAGGTCGGCTGGTAATCGAAGCTAGGGGCCATAAACAAGTTCAGATGAAGAACGCGTCAAATCAGTCTTGAAGGCGGTGGGAATGCCCAGAAGTGAGAAGGGCACGCGCTGGGCCCACTGTGTTGAACAGCCGTGTGCTGTGAGCGTGGCCTTAAGTTGGTGGTGAAGGCGCTAGACGAGTCCGTTTGTTTGTGACTGGTGCGCTTCCGTACGCAAACGATTGTGCCGAAGAGGTGAAGGAGCTCGGCGAACAAAGTAGACTCGAACTGATGTCCGCGGTCGGTGTCAATGGATGATGTCCATCCGAAGCGCGCTACCCACGTTGACATGAATTCTGACGCTACCGTGGGCGCGGAGATATCCGGTAGAACCATGGCTTCAGGCCAGCGCGTGAATCGGTCCACACAAGTCAGTAGGGACAAGGAACCGATAATGTCGACGTGCACAACGGCGAAGCGCTCATCAAGTTGTAGGAACGTCTTTGCCGGCGGAACTGGGTACTGAGAAACGTTTGCGCGCTGGCATGGTGCAGAGGTGCGAACCCAGTCGGGATCAGCGTTCAAGCGAGGCCAGTCAAAAGGAGCCGCGATGAGTTTCTGCGTGGCACGAATCCCAGGATGGACCATGCTGTGCAGGGCGTCGAAGAGCTCACGACGGCAGATTTTGGGTACGAATGGTCGTGGCTTCCGGGTCACCAACTCTAGAGCGCGTGCCACGGAGGTGAGGTGAGGTGACTGTGAGAGGGAAAGAGGTTCCCAGCCTGCACCACATATGTATCGCAGGGAGAGAAAGGGAAGCGGAGGGGGTAGAAATATGGGTTGAGGCGGTTGAGGTAGTGGTACAAAGATGGTTGGGGCAGGAAAAGGAAGGGGTAATGGGGAAGAGAAGATAGATCAGCGACCACCGCCCGGGAACGGGTTGTTGAAGGAGAGGACCAGACCATGTAGCAAGGCCGGTTTTACTCCGAACGCTGTGGAGTCTTTATATACTGATGCCAGGGTCTCGCGAGCCCTCCGGTGGGTGAGCGCGCTTGTTGGCTTACGTCACGCCGCTGCCGCTGACACTGTGGCTTGCTGCAGCAAATGTATCCTCACGAGACAACCTCGAGAAATGTCATCATTTCGTTTGGTGCGGCTGTGGTATGCGCTAGACAGTGGTTGAATTTTCAAATTTACTGTTGCTTTGAGAGAATATCGGCAACTAAGGCTCCCACACTCCCTGGTAAACTGACGGGTTTGCCCTCAGTCTACGTATATGAATATGTAAATAGATGTTCATGCGCTTTTGCAGAGGCTCACAAAATAGAAGTATAGAAGTAACGGGGGATTGTAGCATCGCGTTTGAAAAGTGTGCGTTGTCATTCATGGCGATGGCGGGAATGAAACCGGGTACGAGTAGTCGAAGAGGTCAATCATTGTGTAATGGCTGCGAAATACATGGTACAGAATATTTTCTACGGGTCTTATACACTAGTTTCCTCGCGCTCTGAGGGCGCCACCATTTTAATGGTGGACTGCATGATGAGCACCCGCCGCCCCACCCACGTGCCTCCCCTCACGTTGGACTACGTAACGTGCGGCCTATTGGGGACTAATTTCGTTTAAAAGATGGTAATTGCCTTGCCATTTGAAGCGTCAGTACGCCACATAACTCATTTGTTCGCCAAAAAGCTCATTCAAGGTGAATGAGGGCTATTTCAATGCCCTGTTTGCGAGTGCTGTACACACATCTCGAGTAGAGCGTGCCGTGCGTTGTTCTCGTCAAAATCACCCCATGGAATCTTCTATTTACCCGCGATGGGCATTTCGTGTGTTTTTTTTTTTTTTTTGCGGAAGTCGAAGTTGACCAAAAGAATGAGGTGAGCGCTCACTTTTCTTCTGTAGCCACGGTGGAATACAAGTGAAGGGTTCATTTTTTCTGGCATTGAGTCCATAAAATGAACACATATAACTTGAAAGGAACAAAGGTTTCCCATGGCCAACGGCAAGGGTGCCAATAACGGGGTTCCCTAAAGTGGCAGGCGCTCGCACATGTTCTTTCATTCCTGTTCGCTTCGAACTATTTTTCGTTCAGCCTGACCACCCATTTGGGGCAGCGCTCATTTCCCCAGACGATTTATTAGTGAGTACTCTTCGGACATCCTGGACACGGATATGACCAGCCACGGTGGCTGCTAAGCCTGGGGGCGCAGGTTCAATTCTCCCGAGGTGGCCGCTTTTCTGATGGTGGTGAAAAGTGAAAACGTCCATTTGTCGAGACATCGGCCCCCAGTAAAGATCCCCAGGTGGTCAAATTATTCGGAGCCATTCAGTACGGCGCGCCTCATAGCCCAGGTGTAGCTTCGGTGCGTTGAATACCAAAACCAACCATGCACATGCATATTTCATCGGGATGTTTCTGGGATGAAGGTCTTGGGTTTGCGTTAGTTGTTAGTGCAGTCCACAAAGGGGACGCACCCGCGGGTTCCGCGTACACCGCTATTAGCGCCAAGGGCAGAGATTTTTTTTTTAAATCACCAAGTGACCATAATAACCGGGGCACAGCAATGCACCGCAAAAAGCTTTCGAACAGAAAAATACAGCCTCACAGGCGGCGAATTTCATGAGAACCCCACCCCACCCCCCCCCCTCCCACGCTCCATTGCCGATCTGTTCTCGCTCACCGTGAATGCGCTCTCTGGTGAACGGTTCAACTTTGTCGAGCAGAAATTTCAAATAAAAATTGGCCGCGTATCTGCTCCTTTCGAGGAAAATGTCCACGAGAGACGGTAGTTGACTGGGCCCTGCCATTTATACGCATCCTTTCTCTTACCCGCTCACTTGTCATGCTGTTCCTCTCCCGTCTTTTTTCCCCCCAATGTAACACGCTAGAGGTTTCCTCAAGTCAATTTAAATGTACGCAGTGTCTAGAGTGCCGTCCGACGGCAGTCTAGCTGAACTCTGCGGGGGTGGACAAAGTGCCGTCCTATGACATTCGAATATTTAAGACCAGGCTAGCACCGCCCAAAGCGTCTGTCGTTGCAGTGTAGAGGATCCGTCTTAACTAGTTATTCCCAAGAACGACGCTGCGAGACCAGCGCTTGCTTCGGTTTTTTTAATCTTTAAATTGAACTGCAATTTTTATGGCTTAGGCTAGTTTTGTTTCAAATGATTTCTTTGTGTTGTTTAGGTCCTGTTATGTTTAGGCTAGGTTGCTTAGTTTTGAGTTATCTAGTTGACTGCTGGTATATGCCACGTGTATCGTCTTTCTGTTAGGTTTTTGTTTCATCCTTCTCCGAACACATTGAACGCAAAGAGTTTTAAAATCACAGCTCTTCGAAAAAAAAACGTTTAGTGAGAGCATGCAGAGACAATCCCAACCGACATTTTAATACGAAACATTTTCATGTATATTGATTCCCTCCAAGGCCAAATGTAAATGTACCAAGTTTTTAATTGAGAGAAATGTTGTTGATGACTGGGTAATTGAGGGAGTACAGCTCTGTGCTTTTAATTGTAAAAACTTAAGAAAACACCGCCTTTCCTTGATAAACGGATAGGCAGCGAGGAAGTATTACTCGGGCACATTAGATAAGCCGGCTGCTCCTGTAGAAACGTAATAGAGAATGGGTGGTCATTGACTAAGTTTGGGTAAAGGTTTCCGGTATCAGCATTTGCCGCCCGAAAATTGGTTGTTGCTTGGTATTTTTACAGGATAAAGCTGTGGAATCATGTGTAAATGGTTGGGGATGCTACCCGGACGGTACCGTCTGCAAAGTAAGTGTGGGACCATTTATCAATATTCTGCAACAAAATCAAAGGGCGTACTCATGCGTGCTGTGGTGCAAGTTATATACACGGATAGTATGTAAGCACTGACGCGTTTCTGTACTCCAACAGCGCCACAAACATCCAACTGGAGGTAGTAAGCCGATCAACTATACACAAGCCGTTACTCATGTGGAGAATAATTTCCCGAATATAGGCACCCTTATGCACTTATCATAGCAACATAAAAATACTGACCACTGATACTTTCGGCGGTTGTTTTTTTTTTTTTTTTTCAAGAATTCATAAGTGCGAAAAAGTCAAAGCATAGACAAATAGTGAGGGGAACATTGCAGTTAACATCATTTATTCGCTAGGAACGCCAAGTATAACGTAAGCCGACCATGCGCTGCGCTTCCGACATAAAGGTTAAGATAACCCAGTAATCACGAAAAAGAACAAAACATTTCTAAGGTAACCACAGTACCAACTGAACCAGGTAAGCAATTTAGGATAAAACAGTTGCACGGCGATTGGCAAGTGCAATTCCTACAGACACTACCAAATATAGAATATTTCTAGGAGCCAGCGTTACCATCTTTAGCGGCTTCTCCAAATAATATTGTTCGGTTCACGCGGTGCACACAAGCCCGCGCCACGGCGCGCGGGCGACACCACTGCTCCGATACTTTGATACGAAAAATTTGTACATTTGCGTACATTTGCCGGGTAGTTAATATAGCTACCCGTACTGCAAGTGTAGCAGCTCAGATAAGTCAGCAAAAAAATGTACTCTGTGCCTAAGCCCTACTCCACGACCAATCATTAGATGTCATACTCCTACCAAGTGTTTCACACCTGATCCTAGCCTCGAATAAAAACCTGCACAATTAAGTCTCTACACCGTCGTCGAGGTGAGTCAGTCGTGCATTCAGCAACGTGTTATGAAATTCACCTGCCAGTGGTACACAAGTTTTTGCCACTCCATTTTTATCCCTTCTACACCTGTCAGGCAGAAGCCATTGCTGCCCACGTTTTTGCCAAACTGGCGCATCTATTTCACGCGCACTAATGAAACCACCCATGCACGGATGGTTATGTCAGTTTCGTGCGTGTTCTCGCCTCCTTTTCTATCCCAATTGCGCCAGCTCTGAGCCTTCCAACGGTTACTGACTTTGAAATAAGCATCCATGCGCAAGCACGAACAACATGTTCTGAGCTCTCTACAGCCGCTTGAGGTGCTCGCAACGACACGGCCATCTTCTCGCAATTCAACCTGTGAGTTACTGCAAGAATCGCGGTTTCACTCCATGACTCACACTTCGCTTTCGGCACAGCCCTGCAGACTGCCGCAGTCCAGACACCAGAGCCACTAGAACCTTAAAACGAGCATTTACAGCACAAGACGCCCTGCTGCCACGTCGGTGCCGCAGACTACCCCTTTACTGTTGCGTGTGAGCTGTTTTTAACTATTACAGTAGCAGAAATTACAACAGCAAGACCCCGCGCCATCGATTACACTACCAACAGCGAAGGCACCAGCGAGTGTAGGAAATAGCAATGTGGAACCCGGTTGCTCCGCAGTGGTCGCAGTCACAAGAACGTCTGCGCTCACATAGCACCTCTTATATATGCGCGTGCCAACGCAGACAAATGTCTGCTGCGGCGTCATACGGAAAGACTCTCGCGCCAATATCGCAGCTACCGTTTGACGACTGCAAAAGGATTGAATGGCCCGGGTCAACCCAGCACTTCGGTGTTACACCACAAGGAAAAACAACCGTTTATGTTCCCCCCGTAACCGACTAGTTTTGCATCATCTGGATCATCCACAGCAGGGCACCTATATACGGTCACACAAAATACTTCCGCCAAACCGCGAGGCTGTTTACTTCCTAACCTGGTGCACCCAGCTTGCAGGTAGAATGCAGTGCACCCAAGACTTTTCAAATTTTGATCAAAAGCCTTAGATGACCCATTAAACTCGGAAAGTGAGCGCCGTTGCCTTGGGCGTGAATACTGATTTTATCAAGATTGTCATGCTGAAAAAAGTAAATAATTATATAAACACACATATAGGTTCGTGTGAGAATTGAATAGGGCTCTCTAGAGCAAGAGCCAAGAAAATTAGAACTGGGCTAACCGGACACCCTGTCGGAGACCGAACAATAGTTAGCCTGCTGCTTGCGGCGTGATAGGTCAACGTGGAGTCTCGTGAGTAGAACAGATGCACGCGAAATCAAATGCTGGGGAAGTCACGGTTAGTCTGCCTGTCATAGGAATTCGCGTCAAAAGCGAAGAAACAAAAGGAGCTAAAGATGGGACCTAAAAGCGTGAGGGTTCCGGCTAGTTGGTAATCCATTAGCAACACAGCGCAAAAAAGACCAAGGACGAAACGGAGACGACAAACAAGTGCTTGTTTGTCGTCTCCGTTTCGTCCTTGGTCTTTGTTGCGCTGTGTTGCTAAAGATGGGAAGACGGGTTGTTGTAGTAAAGAAGTGTTTTTTAATAGCAGGGCTTTCGCCTGCAAACCACTTAAGCAGACGTAGGTTCCCAGGAATTTTTTTGGTTTTTTTTTTTTTGGTTTTCACCGAATTGCATATTACGCAGGGGGAGAGTATATGCAGGCGCAGACGGCGCGGTTTCATGATAGATTCGTCAGGGTAGCTTGCTGAAACCATGCTCGCTTCCCGCGGTAAGTCATGGCATCGGTGGAAGAAAACCTAGAGGGCAACGAACAGGCTGATGCCTTCGCTCACCGCAGTTCCCCCAGAAACCCAGCACCTTTGCAAGTAGATTACGTTCCTAGGGACGAGCGCGCTAACCCTCGCCGATATAGGCGCCAGAAACTGAAAAAAACTCCGCCAATAAAAACCAAATTGGGCACACAGCCGCCTCCATCGCTGCATCCCGAGTTCCGCAGCTTCAGGCCCCCGCTAGAATTCCGCCGCCGCCGCCTAAGGGACCAATCTATCATTTTTCTTATGTGAGTTGGGTGCAGCAAAGTGTTTTGTCCCTTTGTCGTGCCTGGCGTTAGCTACGTGATACGAATCTCCAAGAAATGAGGCCACTGGTCACAGCTGATGTTCGCAGTTTTTTACCATGGCCTCGAAAAAATAGCCGAGAAGAGTAGCGACCATGTCGTGGTTTCCCGGCCGGAAAGACCAGCGCAAATACTCTGTGCTGTGAACGGGGCGTAAACACGAAACCACAGCTCTAAGAGGCACGCTACACAGCCAGTTTTTTGCAAACTACGTGTTGTGTAGAAGGTACAGGATGCCACTTTTCTGGGGAAAATGTTACATCGCCCAGAGTACGTTGACCTGTACTGGCACCGGCAACGGTGGGATATTTATGTGACCATTGCAGCCACTCTGTTCACTATAATCTTGGTCAAACACGTGAACTACGCGGTTTTAAAGACTATGCCAGTCGTGATATGTTGGAGGAGTAGCATGTCTCCAACGGAAATGATTACTGTGTAAGAACCGAATGAATCACGGTGTCATTGGGTTGGGAAAACTTCTTTGGGGCCTGCGAATGAAGTCCTATTGCTAGGCCTTCATGACTTGGCCGGAGTCGTCACCGCAGATGTCGCCGACCCGGCTAGGGGTCCTCCGCTCCCCGTCACCGGGTCGCCGGGGTCCTCCTGCCTGGCCAGCGCCACGATGACTCGCTGGACAGCCTGGAGTTGAAGATTTTGGTCTTGAGTCCGCACCGCCTCCTCGAAGGCAGGTGGCATCGTTCTTGTGTTTGATTCGTCCGGGTACGCGAGGCAATCCCAGACGATGTGGTTGAGTCTTGCTGGAGCTTTGTGACACACCCGACAGGTGGCATAAGGGGGTGTCTCCGGGTACATCTTGTGCTTTAGGTAGGGGCTCGGGACTGTCTTTATTTGGAGTTGCCTATAGATGACCGCCTGCTCCCTGCTCAATCCTTTGCAGGGCGGCGGGAGCTTGCGTCTGGCAAGTCGATAGGCCTGAGTAATTTCTTTGTAGGTAGTCATTCGGTCTCGTGTGCTGTGCCACAAATGCTCTCCGCCACTTTGCCCGGCGCGATTAGCGAGTTCGCGCGCACGAGCGTGAACGGTTTCATTGTGTCAAAATTAAATATATTATCTGAATGCACAAATGCGATGTGCGAAAACTTACCCACCTTCTGGTGATATTGTCCATAGTTGCTTTACACGTGTTTGTGCCGTCTTTTGTTTTGTATCTTTGTTTTCATAGGAGTGGAAACTAAGTAGAGTCCTTCCGTAAGACAAATCAACATATATCAACATGTGTAAGACTGCTAAACAGATACTGTATTGCCAGTCATTACTAGAAAAATTGTTCCTATCATAAACGCGGCTCAGGTTTATCACGAACAAAACCAAAGGCTATGCACAGAGTGTGCCGTAAACGTCTTCTATTGCTTGGCATTTGGCAGCCTTCCGTCTCGCTGAGCCTACGGAATTAGATTTATGTTTTCTTTTGCGCAGAAGACCACGCACAGACAGCACCGCCGGCGGGCCATCGATGACCAGACTAAATATCCAAGTGTCGGTAAAGCAGCCGTTCAACCCTCACCTTGTCTCGTGGTTCACTTACATTCAAGAGAACTCACAGACAGTACAGCCAGCGTTTAGCAATCAGCGCTGGCGAAGTAGCTGTTTTCCCCTCGCTGTGTGACATCGTACCGCAGCTACGACGCTTTTAGCGAGGGAAGTGGAGAGATAAAAGGCGGAGATGCCGAGCCAACGCCTTAAGGTCATTTCTGACGCTATGAACGACGTTGCAAGATCTAGCGCAGCAGAACATTTGTTAGAAAACCGAAAAGCAGAGAGTTGATAAATGGCGTTGGCTTAGTATGCAGGTTCTGTTTTGTAGAACAACACATTCCGCAGAGTCCATTTGAAAACCTGGGCGACAATCAATCATAACAAGTGGTCGTATTTTGGCGAAACTATGTTGCTGCAAGCAAGACTCCACGGGACCATATTACCATTCATTTCGGTTAGGAATTCTAGTATTTATATGCCCCTGTTTCTCCCTAAAAGGTTTTTTTATTGGTCGCATTTGAGGACATGAAACATGGGTCACCCCTAGCTTTATTAGAAAGCCAATAAAATCCATCAAAATTATTTTGGTAAAAATAGAATTCAAGCAAACGAATAACCATTTAGAGGTATTAGATCTTACAACAGCAAGTACGCATATTTATTTACACAGTTTTTGCCTTCCTTGAGAAATCGCCTCAGTGATACCGCTTTTCTAGACGAACCATCCTTGCAGACGAGCCGTACCTTCCGTAACAAATATAGCTGGATCGCGTCCAATCAGCCTCCCGAATATATCGTACATGCCTGATCTCACCGGCATAAACCAAGTTTGCCACAACTGTATTGACATGGCCACTTCTGTGTTCGCTTGGCAGACTTCAGCCGTTGCAACCTCACATTCCTCAAACGATACCTGATTTATTATCCGTTTAAGTACATAAAGTAGACGCGAGCCAAGCCAAGGTTTTCGAAACAATATGAAAACTTTTGTTTCCGAACTCTCCCGAAGCGGCCGTCCACCGGCCGCTCTACGCTATGTACGGAACGGCGCCCGCTTTGGAAATAGTTTTCCTTGTCTACTTCGAAAGAAATAGCGTGCCAGCACAAGCATGCGAAGCCGGGTCATGATACCCGCTAACTGCACCGTAACGTACGGTAGCCGCTATGCTGAAGCACAGTATTCAAAGCCAAAAGTTTTAAATGAGCGTCAAAGGGCAGCAGTAAAAAGGCAGGGTGCTTTCAGAGGGAATACCACAAGTGGTCAAACATAGCTTCCTTTAAGACATAGCGGCACTATGATATAATGTAGGATGTAGAATGTAGAAATTTATTTCAGAGAACAAAAAAAATACAATTTCCCTTGCGGACCGGCGTAAAGGCACAGAAGGCCTCACAAGGCGCCGATTCACCCACTTACGCAGGCATAAATAACCAGTCATACATGAGCATTGGTTGGGGTAGGAAGAAAAGAAACATACATCGCAACTGATAAATACAAATGTTATGCCATTAAACACGAAACATAAGTACACTGAGAAGATTGGTACGTAAAAAATTGAATGAAGATCTTATTCACAGGTATCGCTTAAATATGAAGAAACAAGTACAAAACGCTTGAGACGTATACAATGGGAGGACAAATTAAGAGTACCTGAATGTAATTTCTGGTTCGTAGAAAGTAGATATGAATATTTCTTTAAAAACATGAATGGAATGGCTTTCCTGAATCAATGTGATTACGGTATGGTGTTTGCTTGGGATACCTGGAATTTGGTACATCAGCTCTTGTGCACCGTAGTTGGTGCCAATCTTATCGTTGTTGCACATTATATGCCGTAAATTGTGGCTGTGGTCTTTCTCGGCAAATTTCCTTAAAAACTCCGTTGGCTTGCATTTCAAGTCCTGGTACACGACCATAGCTAGTTTTTAAGGTCGGGTATTCTTAATTGTTAACTGTTCATCTTTTTTTTTTTGAAAAGTTGCGCTGTATGCGAACGAAACGGCAGCAGTTCAAAAACACAAACCTGGCTAAGCTATACGAAGCGGAGGGGGAGAGCACGAAGGAGTACACGAGCTGCTTGTATTCAAAGTTTTGTTCATACAAATATGCAGGTATAACGGACGTCCTGGTGCCTCCGCCTACTGCGTATTCCGCATGCCTACCCATGGAGAGACCTGAGCTGAATATGTCCGCGCAGAGAATTCTAGGGGGAGAGAGCGATTGAGAGAGCATGCCCCTGCATCATCCGTGGCGTGTGAAAACGGGATAGAGTGTGACGTGATTGAAGAGTGAAGCATTACAGCTACACATAGGGAAAGAGGGCACTCATTGGCTGGCTAGACCCTATAAAATGTACAACGAGCACACCCTCGGTGCTGGTCCGCGTTCAGGCCCTGAGAGCGGCGGGGGCGCGCGCAGCAACACCGGAAACGTGGGAGAGGACTGACAGGTGGGGCACCAAACGCACTAAAGAAACATATTTCCATCCTAAGCAAACCAAACACCGTAGCAAGTGTCACTTGCCGTACAATGAAACGCCCGCAGCCCACGCAGATACGGGAAGTTCAAATGGGAACGATTTTATCCGAACAAAATGAACATTTCCGCTACAGTTTCAAGCTACCATATACAAGTACGGGGGGGAGGGGGGTTGTATTTACTCCAGGTTATAGATCGAACGTGAACAGTAATAACGGGACCATATGCAAAATATTCCGAAGAATGATGAATGGTAAAAACAATACTTCCTTTCCTATGGTAAAACCTTTGTGTTAATAAACGATTAGGTATCAGTATGAAGACTGTTGTATACCCAAAAAATCTGCCTAACGCTCATTCACGGCAGACAGCCGCTGTCTACGACATCTTTCAGATGGGCACGTTTAGCAATACAAGAACTTTTATACTTTACCTGGAGCCTTCTGTAGAAAGAAAGCACAAGAGCATCTTCTGTTAACAAATATTCTATAATAACTAAAGAGTTATTGAGAATTTATCTGAAGAGATAAGTGCTTTAGAGACCAGTACTTACTCTCTTCAATAGAATACAACAAATGTCCCATGTGGCAGACGCGCAAAAAAGAATCTTTTTTGCATAGAACTCAAAAAAGAGGTTCCAACGAGTAACACATGGAGAGGTTGATTTTTCTGCGAATAAAATGGGGGTAGGTAGCTGGGTAAATAACCTATTAAACGTTAATTATCAATTTATGAATTCGCCTTCCCTCTTTGCTCGACCGTTGTATGAGGCAGCGTTACCCTGACAGGTCGGGGCTGGTCAACAAGTATTACCAATGGTCAAGTGTAAGAGAAAAGATAGAGGAATAGAGTGTTGAGAGCACCAGGTGGGCGGTAGTGGCACTTGCTTAAAAATCCTGGCTGTTACACGGGAAGCATGCGGAGCAAATGTGGTGGTTGATTTCGGGAAGCGCCGTTTCTATCTCACTACGGCGAACAGTCGCGTTACGGCGAAGAGTTCATTAAGGCTGAACGTCGCAACACGGCGGAGAGTCTAATTATGGCGAAAAGTGCGTTACTCCTGAGCGTCGTAACACGGCGGGCAGTCTCACTACGGCGAAAAGTGCGTTACGGCTGAACGTCGCAACAGGGCGGAGAGTCTCACTATGGCGAAAAGTGCGTTACGGCTGAACGTCGCAACACAGCGGAAGAGGGACAGTTTCAGCCGTTCAGCTGTTCAAATGATCTGCAGCTAGTTCCATGCAACATTGCTGCAGCTGTGCGTTACGTGCAATAACGTGCATATACAGGGTGTCCCAGCTATCATGCACCAAGATTTTAAAAAAGAGAAATTGCGTAACTCGAAGAAAACCTAGTGCCTAATGTTTGCAGTGCTGTGAAGAAGCGGAGAGTAATTTTTTCGTTAAGTAGACTTAATTAATTAATTATAATTAATTATCTAACTGGAGAAATACTGTCCTAATCACTTAAGTGTCAATGAGGCACTTGTAGGTAACCACGAGGGGCATCTATCTGCGGTATTTTAGCGACGAACTAATTGCGTACTCATTTATTCTGACTGATAAAGGAAGCCCGCGAAATATGAAAAATACCACGTGACGGCGCTTACGCGCGCATTGTAAAGCAGCGTCCCCAAACAAAGCTGATGGAAAGCAACTGCTTCGCGTGTCACCCGCCCGAAGAGACAGCGCATCACCTTGATAATAGCATGCATGGAAGGAGCAGCAGCAGCAAGATTCGCGGGACGCGTGTGCAGATAAGGAACAAACTCGGTCGCGATTTCTTCTTTCTTTCTTTTGTCTATTTCATTCTGGCTAACTCAGAGGCAGCCTGTTTGAGGGCGTTGCTTTACGGTGCGCGCGGAGGCGCCGTCACGTGGTATTTTTCATATTTCAGTCAGAATAAATGTGTACGCAATTATTTCGTCGCTGAAAATGCCGCAGTTAGATGCCCCTCGTGGTTACCTACAAGTGCCTCATTGACACTTTAGTGATTAGGACAGTATTTGTAGAATTATATAATTAATTACAATTAGTTAATTAAGTCTCATTAAAGAAAAAAATACTGTCCGCTTCTTCACAGTACTGCAAACAACATGCACCTGGTTTCCTTCGAGTTACGCCTTTACTCTTTTTTAAAATCTTGGTGCATGATAGCTGGGACACCCTGTATATGCTGACGCGTTTTTCCCGCGCTTTTCTTGTTTTCGGGCATTTTTTTTTTTTTGCACGTTTCGCTTGCTTATTTTTTACGGCTGGAGGTGGTGGTACGGCTAAATATGCGTTACGGCTTAAAATTGCTGTAACAAATCACCAAGAGCCCACCACAAAAGTAGAGGAACCAAGAACAGCAAAGCGAACCTCTTAAAGAAACCCGAAACCCGAGCCAAACCGAGGAGCACCAGCGGGGGCGGAGCCAGACAGCGAGACAGCCTGTCCCTCACCGCGAATGCCCGCCACGGCGGCCGCTTTTCGGATGGAGGTAAAATGCGAAAGGCCCGTGTGGTTGAGATTTTGGTGCACGGCAAAGATCCCCAGATGCTCAAAATTAATCCGGAGCCGTAGGTATGGCGTGCCTCATAGCCCATGTGTAGCGTCGGAGCGTTACACCCCAAAATCAATCAAGTCAGAGCTTGTGCGTAATACCCTGTCACACGGGCACTTTCAATCGTGAATGAGTCGATCCCGATTGAGCCCAATCCGGATGAGGCGCCGCTACACGGCAGTTTCGATCGCGATCGAGCCCGATCCCGCTCGAACGCAATCCTCGTTTCTCGAGCGCGATTGAAGTTTCCAAGCGCCATCGGACGAAAGCGGCGATACTATTCTCCTCCCCGCTGAGTAATGCCACAGAGGGCGACAACTTCAACTATCGCCACAAATTGTATCAAATAACTTTACCAAATATGCGTGCAGTAACATTTATATACTTCCGTACAACTACGACCGCGCAAAGTTACCAGTCGCCAGCCGCTGATGACGATGATGATGATTAGTGGCTTTCCCTTTGAATCGGGGCGTCGGTTGTCAGCAACCGACTTGCCAGTTTTATTACGCCTACTCGCCCTACTCCCAGCTAACCTAATAGATTTGCATCCTCCCTCCCATCTCCCTCTCTTGCATGTTTAAAAACTCATCTCATCGCCCCCACCCCGTTTTTTTCTCCCCACGCTGTTCTAAATTCTCATCCGTATGATTACTCCGCCTGCGTACTCATCCCTTCCCTACTTTTCCTCCACCACCACTCCAGACGCCTCTTCGTCACCTCTATGACCTTGAAATTGAGGTTCACCCTCTCCCCAAATCCCAAAGCCTCCACCAGCGTCGTTTCCCCCTAACCCCGCGGTGGTCGTATCTCTGTGCAGTTCCTGACAATATGGTCTATAGTTTCCCGATCACTGCCGCAGCACGCACATGTTTCCTCCTGCTGTCTGTAGCTACCCGTGTATGCCCGGGTTCTCAGGCACCCTGCCCGTGCCTCGAAGAGCAAAGTACTGCCTCTCGTATTGTCATAGAATCCGTCCTTCTCAATTTCCCGTTTCTCTGCCCTATAAGTCTCCAGGGTTTTTTTCGCTTCCATGCTCTGTGCCCACTTCGTCGTCTCTGCTGCCTTTACCTGCTTTTTAACTGTTGTGTACACACCACTTTCCCCTACCGAATTTCCGTACCGCTTGGTCAACTGTCTGGTCCTCCGTCTCCACCGCGTGTCCACGCTCCTCATATACAGGTACTTAAACACCCTCGCGGCCCATTTATCATCCTCCATGTCACGAAGTCGCTCCTCAAACTTTATCTTGCTCTGCGCCTCCCTCGCCTCGAAAGACGACCAGCCCATATCCCCTTGTACAGCTCCATTTGTAGTTTTGCTGTGGGCCCCTAGGGCAAATCTGCCTACCGCCCTCTGATTTACTTCTAGGCCCGCTTGGGTCTCTGGCTTCATGCACAGAACCGAATTTGCGAAAGTTAATCCTGGTACTATGACCCCTTTCGAGACTCCCCATAAAACCTCGTATTTGCTGTATCCCCAGAGGGCTCTATGCTTCATTATGGCCGTGTTCCGTCTTCCTTTCGCCTTAAGGTGCGCCTCATGCGCCTGCGTGTAATCTTCGCTGTCGTTCAGCCATACTTCTAAATATTTGTACTCTTTCACCAATGGTATTTCTACTTGCTGCACTGATACTATTTTGTGCTCCTCGCCGTCATTAAAGACCATGATCCCCGATTTTTCTCTGCTAAAAGATAGCCCTAGGTGCGTCGCTTCCTCACCGCAAATATCCATCAAGCCCTGCATACTTATCCGGTTGTCCGCCATCAACAATATGTCGTCTGCATACATTAGTCCCGGAACCCGTTGTTCCCCCACCTGCCCGTTTTTCATGTAGGATAAGTCGAACCCCAGCGTGCTGACTTCTAGCTTCCTCTCTAACCCCGCAATGTAGATCATGAACAACAGCGGAGAGAGAGGACATCCTTGTTTCAAACCCTTGTAGGTGTATACAGGCCTATTGTATGTTATCCCCTCGCACACTATTTGAACTTGGTTCTACCGGTATAGCTCCCTGAGTAAGCTAATGAATTCTGCCCCAATTGCCTCGTTCTCCAGGATACTGCATAGCCTCTCCCTGTCTACATTATCATACGCCACTTTAATGTCCAGAAAGGCTAACCACAAAGGTCGGTTTTGCATCTTCGACACCTGTGTGCATTGGCTCACCACAAATAAGTTGTCGTCGAGTCTTCTGTCCTTTGAAAACCCATTTTGAAGTTCTTCTAATATCCTATTTTCTTCCACCCACTGCTCTAGTTCGAACTTCACTGCCTGCATTGCTAACCTGTACAGCACTGACGTGACGGTTACTGGCCTATACGAACTCGGGCTTGTCTTGACTCCTTTGCCGTTGTACACCAAGTTCATCCTGCTCATTTGCCACGCGGCCGGTATTCCCTTTTCTTCTATCCTTGTTCTGATGGCTTGTAGTAGCTTTCCCTTGCTCTTTGGTCCTAATTGGTTAATCAACTCCATCGGTATCCCATTTGTGCCTACCGCGGTATTTTTGGGGACTTTTTCCTCAGCTCTTTTCCATTTCAGCTTGTCCCCATCTATCTCCAGACATTCCGGCCTACCCGTCGCGACATCTCTGTGTCACCGCGGGGCCTCTTCATTCATCTTACCGAACTTCTCCGTGATGATTTTGTGTAGGTATGACAATGCTTCCTCTCCCTTGAGCATCTGTCCCTGCTCGTTTTCTACAGTACCGCCTTCTGTGGGACTCGTGCGTTTCCCTAATGCCTGCACATGATTCCAAAACCTTTTCGGCGCGTCTCTACCCCTCCCTCGTATTTGCGCTACCCATCGCTCGCTGTCCTTTATTTTAGCTTGCACTAATTGCTGCACTTCCTGTTTCATTTGCTTATATTGCTCCCATTTTAATGCCACCTCTTCCTGCGGTCTCCCTGCCCTCTTGGCCTGTCTGTGATCTCTCGACGCCTGTTTACGCCTCTCTATGGCCTCCTTGATTTCTTTGTTCCACCAGCTTTTGGGTGTTTTCTTTCCTCTCCATCGATTGGCCCCCTCTGCCTTGACTATTTTTTCTGCATAGTTTTGATGAGCCTGTCATATTCCCACTCTTCTCCAGGATTTCTTTCTATGTCAGCCTCTATGCTTTTGGCTATAACCGCAATTTGTTTGCTGTTTAACTTTGTGCGCTGGCCCGGTCGACCCGTTTTGTCGCCCCCCAGTTTCCGAAAACCCAGGTTTATGCGCTTGTGGTCCCCAGACTGTGGCCCCCTTCCATATCTATGGTCATGCCATCCAACCATTCATAGAGTCCCTCTGAAATAGGGCAGTAGTCAATACTTGACTGTCTCCTACCACACTCCCATGTTATTTGACCCCCGCATTTTTGTTCCCCATTTACTATGATCAGCTTTTGGTACTCACACATATCTAGCATTAGATTTCCGTTGAAGTCTGTGTACCCGTCTAGATCTTCAATGTGGGCGTTCATATCCCCTACCAATAGTACCTATCCGGAACGTTTCAAATCCTCGATGTCCTTTTTTAGACACGCCACCAGTTTTTCATTTTGTTCTTTGCTATCCCTACCCGCCCATAGGTACGCCACCCCTAAAGCCATCTCCCTACCCTCCACTATCCCTTTCACCCACTTATGTTCTTTACAGTCTTCTTTCACTCTCTTCCAATTAGGCCCCTGCCGTATAAGCATACCTCCTGCTCCGCCTTTTCTCAATCCAGCCGTCCTATTACAGCCTTCCCATACATACGTCTTCCAAGTCTCGTAGGTGCCTTTTGGTCACAGCGTATACCTGGATATCTTCCTATTCTAGCTGCTCACTAATCTCCATCCACATCTCTCTTTTCCTGCCGCCCTGCATGTTTATGTATGCGATCTTCAGTTTCCTCCCTCTCTTCTTTACACGCCGTCGTCGTCCCTTTCGTTTGCCTGCACTAGACTGCACCGACCCCGCTATCTGACTTTGCTCCTTGCATTTATCTACACCATCTTCGCAAAGGCCTGTGGCCCCCCTAAAAAAGCCACAGTTCGCGCCGCGTGTCGTCTTCCGATGGCTGCTCCCACCTGCCCGCTGAAATACACTCCGTCACGTTGGAACGCCCTTTTCCGGCCAACCCATCGGACATCCCTGTTGATGTCTACGACAGCGAAACTCAGCTCCTTGGCCAGCTGCCGTATGTCTCGGTTTACCGCTACAACTTCACTTTCCACATGCACCCCTCTCCCAATGATCTCTGGTACTGTGCTAACGACGACCTGCACATGTGGGCACAGCATCCGAAGCTCCTTCACCCCCTTTTCCAGTTGCTTGCGCACTCCCGCGCCCCTTCCCTGCAGAACGGCATTGGTTCCTCCTGCGATAATCACTAGGTTCTGCCCCTGCATATTTTCCCACATTTTATCCTTTGCCTTTTCTAACACTACTCTGACCGTGTGCCCCGGGAACACGCCAACCTGCACTCTTTCGTCCTCTCTCACCCGTCCTCTAATCTCCATCTCTGAGTAGCGCATGTTGGAGTCCCCCGCCACAATCACCATGCGTCTTTCTTCCTTTTCCTGGCTGCCCACCGGCGCGGCCACCTGCTCCCGCACCGCCTGAGTCAGTGCCAGTCCGGGATCGTTTTCCGGCGCGGCTTCATTGTCCTCCTCCTTTCCCTTGTCGGGGTCAACCACTTCAGACACCCCTGCCTCGTGACCTACGTCCTTCTTTCTCGGGTTGCCACCCTTTCCCTGCCAGTTTGACCTCCATTTGTGCCAACCTTGCTTCGACTGCCTTTCTCTGCGTTTGTTCATCTTTGAGCTCCTCCTGTAGCTCGCCTACCTGAATCCTGAGTTGCTCCTTTTCTTCCTCGAGCCGGTTGAGACGCGACGCTAGCACACACACTCTGCACCTGAAGTCCTGCTCTTCCGCGTCCTCGAACGACTCGAACCTCGTCTCCTCGAGCGGGTATTCGTGCTCGCACCCCGTGCACACCACACCCGGCTTCCTCTTCTGAGGCATGGTACTGCCCGTCGAAGTCTTGCAAAACTCCGACTTAATTCACTGCCGCGTTCTCGCGCGCTCCCCTCCAATCTAAAAGTAAGCCGCAACTTGCGATTCTTTCCTACCGCATTAATTATTCGTGCACTAATTACCCACTAGAATCACCAACTAACACGCTTTCCAACCGCCACGTGCAACAACCGCGCGACACATCTGATTCGGTCACTTCCCTGCGCTAACAACTACCGCTTCTTCAACTAACCCTATTGTATAAAACTCCCCGCACGGGGCACCTTGAGTATTCATGGTGACGGTGTTGGCGACACCGCGGACCCCGAGCCCCCAACATAAACTGTAACCTACCGTGGTGATGTCTTTAAAGGTGAAGGGTAGAAGCCTCAAACGGTGGCTGTCGGAGCCCAGGTCAAGCTCCGGCGGATGGGCTTCCTGTCTGTTTACCAGGCAGGGAGCTCCGGGACCTCTCAGGCTATCAGGGTAGAAGAAAGTACCCCCGTCCCCTGCTTCTTTTACATGCCATATGGTAAATCGTAAATCCCCCCCCAAACATGATCGGCCCCTGAAAAGGGGCCGCACCGAAGGTTCATTTCCGCCACTCCCAACCCTCAGTCTTCCAAAGCCCGATAACTACCCCCGTTTTTTGGTGTTGGAATCCAGTGACCAAGAAAAGCCTCTTGCATCACAGTCCGTGTTCCTAATATCGAAATTTTGGAGGGCATCATTGGTGACAAATATAAGGCCAAAAAACAAAGAACTGGAGAAATCCTGGTTGAAGTACACAACCAACAGCATGCAAAGATCCTCCTTGAACAAACCCGCATAGCCAATCTTGAAATCAGGGTGACACCCCACCGGAGCCTGAACAGTACTCAAGGTGTCATCTCTGAACTAGACCTGATGAATGAGACAGATGCTGACTTGCTGGAGGGCCTGAGAAATCAGGGCGTGACAGCTGTGAGGCGCATAACTATGAGGAGGGATGACAAAGTAGTTTCGACCAAACACATTATCCTTACTTTTGACCGGTCCACACTCCCAGAGTACGTCAATGCAGGTTTTGTACATTGTAATGTCCGGCCCTACATTCCAAACCCGCGCCGCTGCTTTAAGTGCCAGCGGTTCGGGCACGAAACCAACTCCTGCCGTGGTCGTCTGACATGCGCAAAATGCGCTCAGCATGATCATCCATCTGATAATTGTCCATCGTCAACCCTCACCTGCACCAACTGCCAGGGACCCCATGCTGCCTACTCTCGAACGTGCGAGAAGTTTAAGCAGGAGAAGGCGATTATTAATGTGAAGGTAACTGAGAACATCACCTTCCCAGAGGCGCGAAAGAGGTTCGCCTCTTTCCCCCAGGGGAGGTACGCCGACGCGGCTCGCCGGGGGGCGGAGCGGCGTCTGGTGTCCACAGGGACGCAGTTCAGCGAGTCTGACCTGGTCCCTCCGCCCCCCCCTGGGGTGCCTCAGGCAGCCCAATCCGTCGCCACGCCGCTTGCTGAGGCAGCAGCGGTTGTGGTGACAACCTCTTCTGTGGGGACCGGTGCCGCTCCCCCCTCTGCCTCCCCGTCCTACAGTGCATTGGAGGGTGCCGACCGGATGGACACCGGAGGCCCCGCATCGGCTCCCATCGCCACCGCACCTCATGTGCCACCTTTGGTGTCCCGGACGCCCTCAGCGGTGGCGGCTCAAACGTAGGGCTCCCGAAAGGGGGCCAAGTCCGAGGGGCCTGGTCCGCCGGGCACCCTTCTTGCATCCGACGAGGAGATGGATGTCGCGCCGTTTTTGCCTGCAACGCAGCGCAAGGAGCGGCTTCCGATGTCCAAGCCGACAGACAGGCCTAAAAATCCTAGAATAACAGCCCCGAAAGACGACACATGAACAAGAACACACACACACACTTCAGTTATTCTTAAATTTAAATAATGGGAAATGAAAACATCATTCAATGGAACTGCAGAGGCCTCCTTAAAAATCTTGACGATGTGTATGAGATGCTCCATGCCAATCAGCCAAGTATCATGTGTCTCCAGGAAACCCACCTCAATTCTAAACAAACGAACTTCTTAAATAGGTACATGGTATTCAGAAAGGACAGGGTTGGCTGCACACATTCTTCAGGAGGTGTGGCAATTGTCGCCCAGAAATCCTTAGCCTGCCACCCTGTCACTCTGAACACTGTCCTTGAGGCTGTAGCAATCCGTACGATAATATTTAATAGGTTGATAACGGTATGCTCTATTTACATCTCTCCTGATTTTGCACTTCTGAGCTCTGATTTCGAGGCGCTGGTTGACCAGCTGCCCGAACCATACATACTAACAGGCGACCTTAATGTGCACAACTCTCTTTGGGGCTCCTCAAAAACGGATGCCCGAGGTCGCCTGATAGAGAAGTTTCTTAGATCCTCCGGAGCATGCCTGTTCAACAAAAAACAGCCTACATACCATAACTTAGGACACAATACATACTCGCATCTTGACTTGGCTATTGGTTCCGCAGTTCTCTTTCCATGTCTTGAGTGGGGTGTGGGCACGGACCCATACGGTAGTGACCATTTCCCCACTTCATTAATGTATATAGGTAAAGGCCCATGCAGTCCATCTTCCCATAACAGGTTTAATGAATTCAAAGCAAACTGGAGTACATTCACAGAAACATCTAAACTACATCACACAACCATAAAACACCTACACGTGGAGGAAGCAACCCGACTCGTCACGGCACACATACTCGACGCCGCCGAAAAGTCCATGCCCCAGGCCTCCAGTGCGTCCCGCAACCCAAGGAGGCCCTGGTGGAACGAGGACTGTAGGCGGGCGCGAGAGGCCCAGAACAAGGCGTGGGGTGTCCTTCGCCGGTACCCCACGTCAGATAACCTCATTTCTTTTAAACGGGCAAAGGCTTTTGGGAAGCGAGTGCGTCGTAAGGCGAAAAGGGAGAGTTGGCACACCTTGCTCACCTCCATCAACTCATACACTGATACACCCAAAGTCTGGACACGAATACGCAAGCTGAAAGGACAACAAAAAACAGCCTGCCCCTGGTTAGCACAACAGGGGACACACTCGAAGACCAGGCCAACAAACTTGCACAACACTTCGAACACGTGTCCAGCTCATCACACTACACAAGCACTTTCATGAAGCACAAAACGTCTGCGGAAAAGAAGTCCCTGCGTGATAGCAAGAAGTCGCACACTTCTTACAATTCTCCTTTTTCAATTCATGAGCTGAAGGTTGCTCTGAGCACATGTAAGCCTTCAGCTCCAGGTGCAGACAAAATCACATACACCATGATACAACACCTACACCCAAACACTCTTGAAACACTCCCACATCTATACAACAACATATGGCTTTCGGGGCACATTCCTCGCTCTTGGAGGGAGGCCATAGTAGTGGCTTTCCTGAAGGAAGGAAAGGACCCTTCCTCTCCTGCTAGCTATCGGCCCATCGCCCTTACAAGCTGCCTTTGCAAGCTCTTCGAGAAGATGATAAACAGGAGACTTGTGTACTTCCTTGAGTACAACGGTCTTCTCGAGGGCTGCCAGGCAGGCTTCAGGGCGGGGCGATCTACAAATGACCAACTTGTCGCCCTTGAATCATACATAAAGGACGCTTTCATTCACAAACAGTTTTGCACAACGGTATTTTTTGACCTTGAGAAGGCCTATGACACCGCTTGGCGTTACGGGATCCTAAGTGACCTAAAGTCTTTCGGTGTTTCGGGCCATATGCTCAACACCCTTGCTAGTTATTTGTCCCAAAGAACGTTTCGCGTGAGAGTAGGTAGCGCACTCTCAAGAGTTCATGTGCAAGAAAACGGCGTTCCGCAAGGTGGAGTGCTAAGCTGCACTCTGTTCATAGTTAAAATGAACTCCCTTGGGAAGGCATTGCCACCTACAATTTCTTATTCAATGTATGTAGACGACATCCAGCTATCTTTTAAATCATGTAATATGTCCATCTGTGAGCGTCAAGTCCAGCTCGGTGTCAAAAAACTTGCCAGCTGGGCAGACAAGAACGGTTTTAAAGTTAACTCAGAAAAAAGCACCTGTGTTGTCTTTTCCAGGAGGCGTGGGATCCATCTGGACCCAGACATTACCCTTAATGGCGTATCGATTCCTGTGAGGAAGGAACACAAGTTTTTAGGTGTGGTGCTGGATGCAAGGCTTACGTTCATCCCTCACATTAAATAATTGAAACATAAATGTCTAAAGGCTCTCAACATTCTTAAAATCTTGTCCCACCAGTCGTATGGAACGGATAAGCAACTCCTGTTACGTATTTTCACAAGTCTAGTGGGGTCTAGATTGGACTATGGAAGTGTTGTGTATGGGTCAGCCACTAAAACAGCACTTAAAATGCCCGACGCAGTGCTTCACTTGGGGCTTCGCCTCTCTTGTGACGCATTCCGTACGAGCCCTGTACAGAGTCTTTACGCAGAGTGTGACAAATGGTGCTTATCACACCAGCGAACCTATGTTGACTTGTTATATGCCTCTAAAATTTCATCAATGGACAACCATCCTTTTAAACCCGTTTTTAATGATACATCCACATCAAAACTATTTTTAAATCACCCGTCCATTCCTGTTCCCTTCTCGCTCAGAGTAAGGGACGAGGTCACTATTCATGAGGTCTCCTTTGTAGACACATTCAAGTCATCTATCACTGATCTTGTAGCACCATGGCATCTTCGTCCTGTTGCATGTGACTTGTCTTTCTTAAAATACAATAAGAACAGGACACCGAAATGTGGGATTCTGCAGCATTTCATGTATGTGCAGTATAAATACAAGGCTGCAGAGTTTTTCAGCGATGCATCGAAAACGTTCACTGCAGTGTCTTGTGCGGCGCATCGGCCGAATTTTGAAGCATATAGAACCATGAATGTAAAGACAAGTATTTTTACGGCAGAAGCATATGGCATTTTTCTTGTTGTAAGTCACATAGTTGAACATCATATTCCTAAATCCATCATCTATACAGATTCGCTGAGTGTCGTCCGTACATTGTCATCCGGAGAGTCCTCGAAAAACCATGTAGTTAACCTTGTCTTGAAATCAATTGTGCTGGCATATTCTTCAAACCTTGAGGTGACTGTGTGTTGGGTGCCAGGCCTCTCTGGCATCGGCGGAAATGAACTGGCGGATGAAATGGCCGCCAATGCTGCACTCCGAAACGCAGTAGACATAACAACACTACCTTACACAGACCTCAAGCCACACATAAGACAACACTTGCGCAGAACATGGCAAACACACTGGAATGAACAGACAGACAAAAAACTACATGTAATAAAGCCACACTTGGGACGGTACACATCTGACTCGCACAACAGACACACGGAAGTCGCCTTGGGTAGGCTGCGGATAGGGCACACCCATGCAACGCACTCGTATCTGCTGACGGGATCTCCTAGACCCCAGTGCGGCAGGTGCGGAGAGGCCCTATCCGTAGTGCACATACTAATCACATGCAAGGCACTTCACACAACACGACACAAACACTTCAGATAACTCTACAGACAACATATTCCCCTACATCCATCGTTTTTCCTAGGTGACGATGCCATTGTCCCGTCAAACGTGTGTTTGAGTATTTGTCAGAAGTCAAGTTTTTAAACCTCATTTCCTATCACGCATCATGAAATCTGGCCCTTTACACCAGCCATCCTCACTGTCTTTTATTGATTTTACTTTTGTTCTTGCTTACTGATTTCAGTGTCTAAGTTCTCACCTCTCATATTTAACCACTGTTTTGGCGCTCTTTGCCCTAGTTGGCCTTGCGCCATTAACATCCAACCATCATCATATTGTATAAAACTACATCGCTCTATAAAACCTGGTCAATCTAAAAAAGGAATATGAAATTTCAAACACTTATCCGTTTTCGTCGTCGATGTCTCCGCCGCGCTCTGTACGTCCGCACACCTCGACAACAAACGGTGACAACACACGGTTCTACCAGTAGAAGTACATTTTTAGCGCCATCTGGGGTACGCGAGGGCAACCGGTGCGACTTCTCGATCGGGACCGAAACGTGCCGTGTAGCACCAGCGGTGCGAACAGCGCACTCGAAAAGTCAATCGCGCTTCGCTTCACTCCGGATCGCAAGTGCTCGTGGGACAGGGGTATAAAATGTCAAAAATCCAACTGGACAGTCAGTAAAAGTCTCCTCCAATTTCTGCATTTCTACTTCTTTAGCGGCACGTTGTTTATTTATGGTAGTTTCTGCATTTCTACTTCTTTAGCGGCACGTTGTTTATTTATGGTAGGTTACCAATTCTAGCCCTACTGTTTTCAACAGCTTACTTAATAGGAACTAAAGAGAAAGAAGTTAGTCCCCGCACTGCCGGTTGGTTCGTCTTCATCTCCCTCCCCCTCTTTCGATCTGAACGTGTCACGGGTTTTCAGCCCACAAGCTTCCAATTTTCGGCTCAGGCAACCTCTTCTTTCTTTTTTTTCAGTGATATCTGTATTCATGGTGCTGTCGCCAGCATACGCCTAGTCAGAACAGGGCTTTCAGAGACTTTTTTAATTACACGGGTAAAGACAAGGTTAAAGATAGCTATAGTCCCCTCTTGTGTTTTAGATGCGACGCATCTCTTGCTCTGAGGCATGTCTTTCCTGCGTCGTCCCGCTGTCCGTCCGCAGCCCTCCTCCGTTCTTCTCTCCCACAGCTGTGTGCAACACTCTCACTCCGGCTCATTGGCATACCACAGCTGGCGCGCTTGTTTGGGCGCGCTTCACTGCGTTAACAACTGCTCCGGAGCGCGTGGTGTGCGCAATTGCGCGCATGCGCGACTCTCCTCCGCTGTCTCCTCTCCTTCAGGCGCTGTGAATATAAAGCGGGTAGCGCGCTGCGGCGGTTCAGTCAGCGCTCGCTATCGTTCGACTCCGCGTGACTTTGCTTGACGACTCCGTGATTGACTTGATTCTTCCGATGAAGACGTGAGGGAAGCGACGGTCCCTTCAGCGAGTGGGCTGACACATTACAATACCAGCGTCAGCGCAAACGCTCAAGGCAACGTTACCACCAATTGAACCCCCCGATGCGTCGCAGCACATCAGGGTTCCCTCGCTGGAAGATGGGTGGAATTTTTTTTACCTTATTCCCCAAAAATGTATTTTTATTTCACTTATTCTACCATTTCAAGGCATTTTTGTGCCGGAGGAGGGAACTGGGATGGTTCCAGGTGTATCGCACAATAGCGCCGGACTCGCCGCACATTGTTCTGGTTGCCACAAGGTGTGTATTTCACAGTAGCAATCTAAATACACCGAACACAACTAACGGATATCGCGCACGGGGTTATGGTTGATGGAATAGTTGCTATTATTGAAGAAAAACATGGAATACGTATGCTTCAGAGCTATCAATAAACACGCAAAAAAAACAAGTGCTAATGAAAACAAGGAAAACGCGGGAAGACACGTCAACCGACATATACATGCTCTAGCACGTAACGCACAGCTGCGACAATGTTGCATGGAAGTAGCTGCAGATCATTTGAACGGCAGAACGGCTGAAACTATCTCCCTTCCACCGTGTTGCGACGTTCAGCCGTAATGCACTTTTCGCCGTAGTGAGACTCTCCGCCATGTTGCGACATTCACCCATAATGCACTTTTCGCCGTAGGGAGACTGTCCGCCGTGTTGCGACGCCCAGCCGTAATGCACTCTTCGCCGTAACGCGACTGTCCGCCGTAGTGGCACGATGCCCCTGGTTCCACGGGCACCCGCTCGCGGAGGTGCCCTTTCCCTCGTTTTGTTAGGAGAAGTAGAGAGCCCCACTCCTTTTTTTTGTCTGAGTACCCAAAACGTTTTTTTGTTTTGAAAAATTCAGTCTTGCCTTGAAACTGCGGTCCAGCCCAACGTATGTTTTAGCGTGCCCTTCATCAGCCGACATCCAAAGCTGCTACAAAATTGGGGACTCTGACAACGCTCTATCGAACACGACGCGATGAGCTCCAAGGAGAACACTGCTGCCTCCATGTCATGCCTGCAGTCTTGGCCACGGAACTGAAGCTACCAAATGTTTGGCATAAAAGCCTAAGAGTGTGGTTCAGCCGAGTTGAGGCCTCCATCCAGCTCCAACACATCACGTCGCAGTCGACAAAGCACCTTCACGTTGTCGCATTTCTTCCCCAGTAATCGGCGACGCTATAGACATGTTTGTATTGCCGCCATCATAAGACGAATGGGACAACCTCAAAAGAGGGTGCTATATCATCAAGAGGTGCCTCAGGAAACCACAGTCCAGCAGCTGTTACCCCTGAAAGAGCTTGGCGACAAACGACTGCCCCAGCTGCTGCACCGGATGCGGCAACTACTCGGTGTGCATGCTCGTCAGGACGGCCAGTTCCCACTCCTTCGTGAACTTTTTCTGCAACGGCTCCCCATGTAGGCGCGAGCGATTTTCGTAGGTTCAGAGGAGACTTGCCTTAATAGACTGACGCAACTTGCCGATCGCATCTCGGAATATTCTATTCCAAACTCCGCGCCCATTGCGGCTGCAAGAACAGATGAACAGCCAGATTGACTGTCGCGCCTTAAGGCGAAACTGCAACAACTTACCGAGGCCATGCACCAACGCTTGATGTGTGGCATTCCCCAACAAAGCGAGTAACGACGTAACCAATCCCCTTTAAGACAGCCAAGCATTTCGCAGCGAAGCCAGTCACAAGATAGAGAGGAGGCAGTTTGCTGGTACCACCATCGTTTCGGCGCGGGTGCTAGCCGCTGCACTCAACCTTGATAATTTCTGGGAAACACTCTTTAACGGTGACTCACGACATCGGCTTTCCACCCAGCCGCCTGATCTTTTGAAATGTATTCAAAACGTAAGCAACCCACGCCTGCTAGTCGACACGGGAGCCGAAATCTCTATTGCCCCGGCACACTCCGAGGATCGCCGACATAGCAAGAACATATCGTCGCTGCAGGCGGTGAACCCTGCCATCGCTACGTGCGGCTTCCGCGCGCTGAACTCAGGCGCCTGTTTCGCGTGGTGTTGGTGGTGGTGGTCATTTTTTTCTCATTACTGGGGGCCAACTTCTTCATCCAGTTCAGCCTGGATGTGAGTGCGTGACCGTTGCATCAATCATTGCAACACATCCCTCGCGGTGCGTGGTCTGGAGTCAAATATCGGTTCATCTGGCATCTGCGCCTTCCCAGACAGTATCTGCCTACCACCACGTCCTGACTGAATTTCTATATCTCACCAAGTCCCACAGCACAGAACTACCTGCGAATCATGACGTGACTCACCCTATCGTCACCACGGGACCGCCAGTAATCTCCCGGCCACGAAGGGTATCTATCAAGAGGCTTCAAGCTGCCCGCAGTGAGTTTAAGCGTAGGCTGCATCTGGGAATCATTCGCCCTTCGTATAGCAACCACTGATCTCCGCTGCACCTGGTGCCTAAAGACGACGGAGACGACTGGCGGTCGTGCGGTGATTACCGAGCCTTGAACACATCTACAACGCCCGACCAGTATCCCTGCAACATATTCATAACTTAATTGCGCTGCTGGCCTCTACGAATATGTACAGCAAGATCGAACTTGTCGCGGTGTATCAATAAACCCCTGTCGAAACGGAAGACATGCCAAAAAACAGCAATAACAACTTCATTCCGCCTGTTTGAGTTTCTCCGTATGCCCTACGGCCTGAAAATGCGGCAAAGACCTTTCAGAGGTCTATGGGTGAAGCCAGCCGTTGTCTTCTTTTCGTCTTTGACTACTGGGATGACATTTTGGTGGCCAGCAGAAGTCCCAGAGAGCCCGAACAGCACCTCCGCCAGCTCTTCCGGTGTCTGGATGAGAACGGTCTTGTGCTCAAACCTCCGAAGTGCGTATTTGGTGCCGGTGCTCTCACCTTCCTCTGCCACTTCATCATTGCTGACGGCATTATGCCATTGGAATCGAGGGTGGAATCCATCCAGAAGTTTTCTTCTGCAACATCTTTCCGCACGCTGCGAGAGTTCCTCTACGTCGTAAACTTCAACCGGCGGTTTATTCTGTCTTGCGCTCGTGTGCTGCAGCCACTGACCGACCTGCTGCGCCGAGACTCACAAAAGGCACCAGAATTATGTTGGCCTGACGAAAACCACAACGCCTTCCAGAAATCTAAGGACTAAGCTAAGGAAAGCAACGGCTACCCTTGTCATTCATCTACTGCCTGGCGGCCCTAACTCTGCATGGTGGAGGCCTCCTCCACGTCGGTCGGTGCGGGGCTGCAGCAGCAGGAGGGTGCACAGTGGAAGCCACTGGGCTTCGTTTCGAAACGCCTGAAGCCTGCAGAAGTACTATGCAGTATTTTAGCCAGAGGGACTCTGAAAATATATTGCGCTATTAAGCCATTCCGCTTCTTCCTCGAAGGTCGTGCGCTCCACATCTTGACCGATCCCAAGCCCCTTACCTACATATTCAACAACAATAGTTCCTCATACTCAGAGCAGAAAATTCGCCAACTCGCGCTCATCTCTAGTTTTGTAAAGACATCCGCCACATTGCCGAAATCGAAAACGAAGCAGCCGAAGCCTTGTCTCGCGCCAACGCATCCGCCACAGAAGTCCTGGACTTGGAGCCAATGGCCGCAGCCCAGCGGGGGGACACTACGTTGGGGAGACTGAAAGGTGGGGACTCTTCACTCGTGCTTTCGGACGTTGCATTTCCCTACGCCCAAGGCACGATAAGCTGCGATACCACCCACTGCCTCCCATGACCTTTCGTCCCACTGAATGTACGCCGAGTGGCATTCAACACTTTCTCTTTCATCAGCCACCTGGGTGTCCGCGCCACACAGCGGCTGATAACACAACGCTTCATTTGCCCGGTGTCAGTGCGGACGTTCGGTGTTGGGCTCGGACATGTGAGACGTGTCAGATGGTAAAGGTAACTCGCCACACACGGGGTACACTGCAGGAATTTCGGATTCATCAGCGCGCGCATTGACCACATTCACCTTCACCTGTAGGGACCGCTAACATCATGCGAAGGTTTTAGGTACCTGCTGACATGCATCGATAGATAGAGACAGCGGCCCGAGGCTATAATAATTCCTGGCACATCGGCGAGACCATCGCGCAAGCCTTTATTTAGACGTGGGTGTCCCACTTCGGCTGCCCCGCCGGTATAACAACTGACCGCGCACAGGTTGAAGAGCAACCTCTATTCCGCACTTCCGATTTTCCTCAGTACGATGCTGCTGAATACAACAGGTTACCGCCCCGCCAGAAACGGAATGGTTAAGCGCTTGCACAGTCATCTAAAAGCTGTACTCACAGCGAAACTCGATCGCCAGCACTGGATGGAAAATTTCCTGTTCGTTCTTTATGGCCTGCGCTCAACGGTAAAGGAATGTCTCGGCTACAGCGCAGCGGAAATGGTGTACGGCTCAATAGTTCACCTCTGCAGGGAATTGTTTTCCAACCACAGCCCCCTCTGACACCATAGAAAAGCTGCGCGCATGGCTTTTACAACTCAAGCCAACAGCACCTACCATCGATCGCCGCAGGAAGGTTTTCACTTTTCCCGACACTGACTCAGCCGCGAGTGTGTTGTGCGACACAACGCAACGAAACCGCCACTCATCCAGCCGCACGACGGTCCGTGCAAAGTTTTGGAACGTAACAAGACCATTCCAATCAACGTGGGGGACAAGCGAGAAGTCCTCACCGTCCACCGTGCCAAGCCTGCTCACACTGAGGCTGTTGTCCATGCTTTCTCTCAGGTACTTTCTCAGTGATCACTGGTGACGTCCTGTCGAGTCCGAGCTTTCTCCATTCGGCCGGTAACTGCTGCCTTTCTTTAACATCTTCGCACTCTAGGAGAAGGGGGTGAGAGGAGGAGCTCTCTAGCAGATGCCTCATGGAATCGCCCCTCTAGAGGCTTCCACTGATAAGGTATTTCTCTTTCTCGCCTGTCGGCCGCCTGGTTGTCCTGAACAATGCTCCTTTTCTAGAGTACGCCTCTCGCCTCTTTACATTGTTGTCCGGGCGACTCCCCGCGCCGCGGCCGTCCGCTCGCGGAGCCGCTCTTTACCTCTCTCTGTTAGGGGAACACGGGAGCCGCCCGCCTTTTCCTCGTCGGGGGACCCACTCGACGTACTCCTCTCTTGAAAATATACAGCCTTGCCTTGGAACTGCGAACCAGCAAAACGTCCTGTCTTCTGGCCTCCTTCTAAGTAGCCGATGTCCCGACCTGCTACAACCCAAATCCCATCCGCTGATTTTTTTCCGCACTAAGTAAACGCATCAACGACTGATAAAAATGTACAGCGATAAGTGGTTTACGAAGTAAATATATGCTATTTTACTCCTTCATGATCGACGCTGGTATTTCCTTATCGAAAACCGTTCCTTTTTCACGATTCTGAAGTAACCGTTTTGACACAATGGAATCCCCTTTTCAAGCACGCGCTGTGTGTCCAGAGATCTTATCAGAGCTTTTGGGTCGATCCACCGGTCTACGGGGAAATGCATTAGCCTTTTGACAGGACGCCAGCAGTCTAACTAAGGAAGCTTTCGCTTAAAAAATTGCTGCAGCTTGCACTATTGGTGCAAGGAAGGCGAAACAGAAAGCTGGGGATCGATTTAGCTTCTCCCCGCACTGACACCGAATTCCAGGGGAGAGGGAGAAGAAGGAGCAAGTCTATGCACGTTCCTTTCACAGCGACCGGCAACCCAAGACGGTCACCCTCGAATACAACGGGCGGAAATACGAGGTTGCCGCCGACCCGGTGAAGCCCGCTTTCGTCGCCTCCCTCCGACGCACCCACTTTTCAACGACCCCGCTCCGGAATTCCGGCGCTAAAGGCCTGTAAACGGTACCTCCGGCAAGGTCGTTCCGTTCCGGCCAAAATCATTCCTGCGGCCGGAACGCCCGGCGGATGGCGGAAGGGGTTTAAACGTTCTCTCCGGCACACCGCACACTCCGGCGCCGCTAGAGCCATCTTATTGGCCGGCGAGTCCAATGACGTGCGTGCAATGCTTTTACTTTTTTTTTATTAATGCGTGCTCGATTCGAAGACGTTTGTTGTGTAGTTTCGGCGTTGAGAGGCCGCGATACGGATTTACGCCAACGTGAGAGCAGTCTGGAAAAACTAACCTGACCTGGGCAATGGTCGTGCTTGCGCGAGAAACGCACAGCGCCCCGCGTCGTATGTTGCACCTATGCGTCAATATTTGTGTAAAGCACAAAGCTACATAACAAGCTGCCAGCCGGCGCCCGCGCGACTGCACAAAAGCAATCGTAGGTAAAAACTGTCGGGAGCCGATTTTAAGCAACGCACGTACATACCGCGGTTTGCTTGTGCATGTTTACGCCATTTGTTTAGATACCCTTATTTATCATCGCTAGGTAGCTACTCCAGGATACTGATTATTAAAACCAAACAAGACGCGGATCTCGTTAGGGGCGAACGGATCTGATAGTACAGTGAAGCGAGAAGTGTCTAGTTCATATCGTAGCATCGCCCCCGCTCCCCCGCCGACCTCCCGCTTGTCATATTCGACCCGTAGCCGTATTTGGACACCACGGGACGCTGCCGCTTCCCATCATTTATTTAGCCTCCGCAGGAATTTAGATCAAGGGTCATAATACAGTTTTAAACCTACAATTTCATTACCCAACAGCGCTTGCGCAAGTTTATTCAGCTTAGGTTTGAAGTGACCCCAGTTTGCGAACTGTAGTGAAGCAATATTCAGTCAACTGGGGTGGGTGGATCGCCATATCCCCCCCCCTTAACAACAAGTACCCATCTTCCAGCCTCTATTACATCGAGTGATCAATCGCTCCCATCACAACCACTCTCCTCCCGACTTGATCCTAGCAGTTGACCTACGCAAGGCTTTTGATCGCGTTAACCAATCTGCCATACTAGAGGAACTGGCGCACGCCTACCCAAGCACCCGGGCACAAATCTGGATCCGCAATTTTTTGAACGCTCGGCCAATACGACTTCAAGGATCTCACCCAGGCTGGACTCCTCGCACTTACTACCTTGACCGCGGGGTACCTCAGGGATCCATACTTTCCCCGATACTATTTAATCTCGCCATGGTAAGGGTCGCTCGAAATCTCGAACGTGACTCTGCTGCACGATTCACAATATATGCAGACGATGTAACCATATGGACTGAATCAGCTGACTTTTCATGCTACGAAGACATGCAAACCGAACTCCAAGCCGCCGCAAATAGCCTTGAATGCTCCTTGGCCTCTCTTGGTATGGAATTAGCCCCCGAAGAAACCGAATTCTTACCTGTATTTGGCCACAAACCCCCTCCACACTATAACCTTCCAACTCTTCTTCTCGCCGGTACTCCTATAACAGCTAGTTTTCAACCCATACGACTACTCGGAATCCCAATCGGACACAAAAACAGCCCGTCAATATGGTTACAGCCGCTGAAAGCTAAATGGAAAACAATTCAACATGCCATACATCGCCTCTCGAACAAATTTGGTGGAGCAAGCCAGAAGGCAACCCAAACTTTAGCCCACCCCGTCGCAATTGGTACCATAACTTACGCAGCCCAAACCTACGACCTCAACAAAACGGCCATGAGAACGCTTCAACAGCTGCACCGAGCCACCCTTCGCACCATCAGCGGACTATATAAACATACTCGTCTGGAGAACTTGCAAGCTGCAGTTGCTCTTACCCCACTGGAAAATATAATTAAAGAGCAAGTGAATCAATCCCTTCATAAGCGCAAATTAACTCATCAAGGTGTCTCTATCATCATCTGGGATAATCTGAAGCCGCCTGAACCCCCCGACATCCCATCGCCTCTCGCTCCGTGGAGCCGCCCTTCTGTCACGGACTCTACGGCCACCCATCCCGTCCCGCGCAACGCCCGCGGCGTCCGCGCTGCCCGCATCAACGCTCTCCGAAACAGTAAACTCCCCAATGAAATCGACATTTACACCGACGCGAGCATTTCTCCTCCGCTAGTTGGCACCGCATGTGCTTCTCCTGACCTCCCTTCCAACCAAGGCAATCGATCCCTTAATATTCCATTTGCTACCATCCTCGAAGCGGAACTCCATGCTATTGTTCAAGCCATAGACTACCTCATGTTTGACTTTCCCTCCTCCGTGCCTCCCCAGATACGCATCCTGACAGACTCTTTTGAAGCCCTACAGACTCTAAAATGTCCTACGTCGACCAATACCATCGCCAACAAAATCATTCATCAGATCTCCATCCTGAAATCTAGCGGCATTCATGTTCGCATCGACTGGTCACCTGGACACGAGGAGTCATCACCGGGGAACCAGGCAGCCCACTCGGCTGCGTGGGATTGTATAACCTCTAGTCCTCCGCTGCTACCCGACTTGGCTCCTCCTCCTACTGAGACATTACCACCAGCGATACAGCTTCTACGTTACAAAAAGGAAAAAAAAAGACCGCCTCAAGGCCCTGACTCCAACCGGCTTTTTATCCGCCCGGCCCCCGCTCCCAAGATCAGCCGAAATTTTCATAAACAAATATTTTGCTAATGCTAGCCTTACCCCTGAGACCTTCCGTAAATGGTACACCCCGTCTCTACCGCCTCGATGTCCCTTCTGTGCCTCCCCCATTCCCACCAATCTCCAGCACCTAATTTGGCACTGCCCGAAGTTCGCGCGCTACAGAATCTTCAAGCCTCCTCCAAATACAGCCTCTCTTTACATCGACCCTCGTACACTGGAACCCTCCATGCTGGCTTTAATTGCACACTTTTCCCTAAAAAGCGGTCTAGCGCGAGCAGTCTAGAGTCGTGAGCCTGCTCTCCTCACCCACGCGACCTCTTCAGCATTCTTACGGAGCCCACCTGTTTTGGGTCGAACTGTACGCATTTAAGATGTCCTAAGTTACAACCCCCCCCCCTCTACTTCCCCTTCCCCCACTTGATGTAGAGTCTTCCTGCCACAATAAAGGCTACTTCCTCCTCCTCCCTCACACAAACCCCTAACAACTCCACAATTCCGTAAATATTTTAAAATGACTGCAAACCAAGCAGCCTCATCAAGAAATGAGCATGACTAAGCCCTAGGAATACCCATGTACACTCCAAACGAAAAATATGACGCGTTGGGTGCGCGCAACACTTTCGAAGAACAAATCCAGGCGCAAGCCGTGCAACACACTGCGCACCTAGAGCACCTCACCAAAATAGCCGCGAGCAGACACCTATTAGACAGCCTGCGCATTTTATATGAGAGGACCGTCGGCGACAACATCTCCACCCCTGCGGAGAGAGCTGCGAGTCCAGGAACTTGAGGAAATCTGCACGTTGTTTGTATTGATACAGCCACGTGGAGCTATGATTTCAGCCGCTACCGACTGCTCGAGCAAAGTTCTTGACCCCTGCTCCACCCAAACACCCGAAGGAGGACAAAGAACTGGCCTTTGCCCTAGCCCTATATAGCAGCTACCCAAGTGCGGAAAATGATTAGCGATTCCCATCAAGCGATCTGCAAAAGGAATAATTTCCAGCGGAAGGCGCAGGATCTTTACCCGCCACGAGACGAACCAAAACACCAGACCCCCACACATGTGGCACTACAAGGCAACGAACGGGCCAACGAGGCTGCTCGAGATCTCACCCACCGAGAGCCCCAGCGCACAGTCCACAGACAACTCGAAGGATCGCGTCTGTACTTGCCGAGACGTGCTTGTTCACTACAAAGGGGAAAGACGAAGCCACCCGGCTGCTGACCCGTCGCTCACCAAGAAGCAAGAAGTGGCGTGTAGACGTCTTTAGATGATCACTTATCCTAACCCAAGGCTCTACTGGCCCTTCCATTTGGAAATACACAACGCTGGATGTAAACACTGGCCTAAGCTTGCGACCTTGGCTCGCATGCTATGGGAACGCCCCAGTATACAGAGACATGGGTTCGAAAATTCGAAAGGAACAATTATTATCACTATTAAGGAGCAATGGGAAACAGTGCCGCACAGCGAAAAGCCTGAAATCCAACAGTGGGCCATCCAAAGGAAGACATCGCCAGGAGCCAAGGCATCTTGGCTGTCGTCTAGAACGCCACAGGCCTGAATAGGCTTCCCCTTTCGACCGAATAAAATTATTTTCTCCTCCTCCAGACCGATCGGAGTTCTAAATTTTCTAAACTAGCCATAGGATTTACATGAAGTGAATTTAGTGCTGCAAAATATCATGAGCTAATTGCTAATTGGGCATATTTCAGAAAACTTCAGTGACAGAGAAGGATAATAGAACACTCGAAATAAATTCAGCAAAACCCAGATTTAATGTCCACATGTGCCCAAATGCCTAGCTGTCAGTTGTACAACTGATCACGGCCTTTGAAGGTTGGAATTCCAGAAATGCACCCAGCATTGTTTGCGAAACAGAGACTACAAGTTTATAGTGGTATGGGAGCACAAAGAGAAAGACACGTGAGCGTTGGGGTGCAAAAAAAAACATCTCTTGGTGAAACATCACCCACCCACCAGTTACGTATCCAGGATTTCATTTCGGGGGAGGATTGGGGCCAAAAAAGGTAATGGAAGAGCATGAAAGGATGAAAGTGCACAAAAAAAATACAAGCCAGAGCAAGGAATTCATTACAAATAAAAACGGCTTTGTTATTTAACTCAACAGCCCGCATAAGCACTGTTTGAATTGCCTGCACAGTGGACGAGCAGATATCACCCTCATACCGAAGATCCACAAACCTCCAAGGACTACGCCTGTACCTCTTCTGTTGGCAAAACATTTGAACACTTGGTACATACACCAATCACCACGCATCTTGAACAAGCGGACAGTATCCCTATGCCATGTTTGGCTTTTGCACTGGACTTTTCGCTCAATGCGCGCTGTTACAGCCAAAAAAGGCGAAGAAAAAATTCTGGAGGCTCCGTTACATCACCTCTCTTTTGCAATGCTAATTACTCCACTCACCCATAAGACTTCACCAAATCTCAGACCTTCATTACACTCTCTATGCCGACAACATCATACTGTGGACAATTCAAGGTCAGTTGGAGCCGACACGACACCCTACATCAAGCTATAGATACAATCAACACGTATCTCATACCAAAAGGTCTACGCTGCCAAGCCTAGAAGTCTGCACTACTGATGCTTCGCTTACGCACGCGAGAAAGACCTGCCGAAACCCCATCAAATTCTACTCTGGCGATTCAAGACACTCCTATCCCCCAATTTCTGTTCTGTGTAATCTTGGCGTTCCTTTACATCGTGATGGCCCGAGTGCTGCCCTTTGCCTCCAACTCACTAAAGCACGTTCGCAACTTACTTGCCTCCCTCAACGTCTAAGACACCAACACGCAGTACTCAGAGAGGATGAATCTTGCAGGCAAGCTCAAACAGGCCCTGCTGCTTAGTCGCATCACCTACAGGATGACTTATACTCCAGTTGAACCGCCTGAATTAAGAAAATTTGATATGTTAAGGGGGAACATGGGTCTTTGAGACCAAAAAATTGCCCAAAAAAGCATATTTTTAGGTATCACTTTTCTCTTGATTTGCAGTTTTTCCTCCCAGAATTCCATATGTGGAACAGTGCCACCGACTTGTAAAAGCCATAGAGGCTGGATTTTAATAAAGAAGTAATTATTTTCCCATAATTCCACACTTTTTCGCCTCGATAGGTATCGCAGATACAAAATTCTTGAGAGGTACTATCGGCGTCAAATGAAACGCGAAGAAGTATGAACCTGAACACACAAATAGCGCGATTTCTTTCCATGCAAGTTAAAATGACGCGTCGCTTAGTTACAAAAACAAAGTTGGAAAAAGTGGGTCTCCAAACATACCAATAGCAAGCCATCATATGAACTCTATGAACAGTACTTTTAAATTTTGCACGTTCTGGTTCATATTTTCATGTTCGAGTTTCATTTGACACCGATAGTACATCCCAGCATGTAGTGCAACTAGAAATGATAATTTCTTTCGCGCTGTGAAGCTGAATGTGTAAACCATGCGATATGGGAAGCAGATTTTGCATTTTGTGTTTCAGTAGTTGTTTAATTAGCATTATTTTTAATTGGTTAGCAGTAGTAGTTCAAACCTAGAAGTTAGAATTGGTGTAAACTTGTATGTGATTGCAAAACAAGAAAACTGCTTCCCATGTTTCATTCTCCACAACTTCTGCTATCTATTCATATCTTGCTGGCCATCTTTTGTTGAATATTTTTATTTCTACTGTTCTCAAAAACAATCAAGGAATTTTTTTAATTAACACAGAAACTAGTTGCCTCACATCAAAACTAATTAGATACTTGAAATCAGCTAAAAAAACTGAACAAGCCTGTGAAGTTTCACCATAATTGGTTGGAAAGCAAAAAAAAAAGATGTTTCTGGAACCAGTGTGTTTCCTTAAATGGAAAGCCTACAAAACGACCCTTCACCTGCCCACCTTTACACCCTCACAAAAACTCTTGGGCACCCACAACACAAACTCACACACGTTCACCTTCAACTTGCCCCCTAGCAAAGCAGAAAAATTGACCCAGAATGTAATACTGCACCGGCTAAGGAAATGATTACACACATGCTGAAGGGGCGTGTTGTGTTGGCTATTGAAATGAACTTTACATGAAGTTTTGTTCACCACGCATAAAATTAGAGGTAGAAACTACCAGGAGGAGCAAAAACACTTTTCAAGACAACAATTAGTGTAAGTTCTACTCCTTTTCATTCAACTTAACAATTTTAGGCTTTCATATTTCCCAAAATTTTAACAACTGAAGGTTGCAGGCTGACAAAGGTTGATTTTCCTAGCACTTAAACTCAACATTAAATGCACATCTGTAGGTCTGTACATGCTTTATGCCAGATTGACTTCTATCTATCACCCGAGACAAACTATGTCACTGTGATCGCTAATCAGCTATAGTGTCAGCTCTCAGATTTTTTTGATTAAAATTCGGGATTGGATGGGACTAATACACGTCTAAAATGCGATCCCAGTGCGCATCCCCGTCGCCAGTGTGTTTTACGGTTCCAGGTAAAGGTGGGCCTTGTGAATGCGTTGTGGCTTTCTACTTGGAAAACACGGACAACTGGTACATGAGCTCAATGTACAGTGATTTCGACATTGCTTGGCACGTAAAGAGGGTCGACATTACGGTAGTAACGACAGGGTAAAATGAATATTGGCATGACGACATACCAACTCAGGTGGATTAGCCAGCAACAACTACAGCTGTAATCAGAACCAATTGGCTGTTTCACATACCCACCCATAATGCTCACAAACCCATTGGCAGATGCAGAAGCCCAGCAGACACGCCACAATGGAACTCTCTTGGCTATACCCATCACACGGCAAGATGCTAACACGATACTCTACCGAGCATATAAACAAGCTACAGCCTTGCATCGGTTGGCCTGCAGAATCGACATGAACGGCTTCACAGGCTCGATCCAGAGCAAAAGGTCTAGCTCGCTCACGCTCCTCGGCTTCGCAGAAGTCAAGAGACATTGCTACACCGGCTGAGTCTTGGAGTAGCATTGACCTGAAAGTCTCCACACCATCGGACGCGAGGACTGCCCGGACTGCCTTCTGTGTGGTTGTCCTGAAAAGATTTTGGGCACGTGGGCTGGGAACAGGAAACAAAGCCTAGCCGTTAAAGCCCTGCTTATATTTCTTAGCGACTCTTCTGTGGATTCTCGGCTTAAGGTTGCTACAAAATTTGACTGCAGAATAACATCTCATTTTTTTTATGGAGGATAATTTTATGGTGAAAAGTGGACTGTAATAATCTGATTCAGCGTCCCATTGTACGTGAGGCGTTTATTGGTTGTACTGCTTGTACATAGTTCATTTGTCGATTTCACTGTCATTCCTCATACCTTCTATATTCATTCCGTTCTCTTTTTGTCCCCAGTTCCATTCCCCAATGGGAAATAGCAGGCCCAAGTACAGTTTCTCAGGCCGGCCTCTTCTCCCTTTCAATAAACATTTACTCTCTCAAAAGGTGACAATGACAATGACCGCTGTTGGAAGCTCATGGCCAATTCCCTTATTCTCATAACAAACCAAATTCTCACATACCCACAGAGTGGGACTGGCGACTGATGATGAAAGGTGCTGTTAAAATTGACAGTGAATTCCCCAGTTTCGATTGGCTGTGATGTGAACATGCCCACTTGGAGAAACACTCTGTGGCATTCTTCTTATTTATTTATTGCACAATTTTGCCAAAGGGCATCAAAGTAACACAGAGATAAAAAAAAAAGGAAAGTGAGGGGATGCAAGCGGCTTCATGACCTACAGAATAGTGTATAGGCCAGTCTCGGCAAGAAGTTCCAACAGCTGCTTGTAGAGAAAACCATGCGTGCAATGGGACACTAGTGCTTTTGCATTCCAAACCCATAAGAAATGCTTCGGTGTCCTCGAACTTCTTCTCCTGTCACTTACGCAACATATAGGTGTGCAAACTTTAACACATTTAAGCAAAACAATATTTTTGTCCATTGACATACACTTACAGGGCAAAGTGGAGGTAACCTGTCGCATCCCTACTAGTAACAGTGCTATGTGCACATACAAGTTTACCCCAGGGTACTATTTTTGGGGAAAATCACAGGCCTATATGTTGTGGTGTACAGCTGACAATCAAACCATTCAAATTGATGGCCTAGTTTCATCACTTTTGTGGCAAATAATTTCAATTCAGAAGCTGTTTTAGCTTATCACTGGACATAACTGTAGCTCTTTTCAAATAGGTACTTCTCTGACAGAATCTCATATGATGAAAACACTTGATAATTAGCTCAGTTGTGGAAGTTGAAGCTATTTGAATGATATCTGAATTCAGTATGGGGAGGCAGCTTCGTGTTTATATCTGTCGCACAGTGATGCCAACAGTAGAAGCTTTCTACATGTTTTGCCCACAGGAAAGCCGGAATGGGATGTGCAGTATACACTGCAGGCAAACCGGGAATATTTTCCTGCTAGTGCTACCTTCTTTGTATGCCTTATTTTCCTCACAAGATATAACCAATTCTCAGGACTGATCTAGGCAAGCTAAAAAAGTACGCAGTGGAACAGCAAATAACCTGTTACATTCTTTACCACAGATCAACAAGAAAAATTTAAGCAATGGGGAAAAAATATACTGCACTTGTTTAGAAGCAAATGTATGTATGGCTATTCAAGACTTCATTCGGGTTCATGTTTAAGTGACACACAAGAACTAAGACCACAAATGTAACAATTAGCGCCCATAGATAGCGGGCTTGTAGTGTTATGATTGGCCTGCGGGGGGAAAAGTGCATGGGTGATTACCAGATTGAGGGCACCAAATGACATTTACTGCGGATTACCAACAACACATGTTCTGACTCCTTTGTCGTGAGCCAGTAAATGCTATTCTCTTTTTTTAGTTTAGTTCCAGTTCAGGTTCGACATGCTGGAAAATGTTTGGGTTGGGTTCAGTGAAAGCAATGTTTACTGCTGTACGGTCAGACCCAATCCTCCTGTGCTCACAATGGCCTGCAACACAAGAAGAGCTACTCGCCGACGGGATCCTGGCACCTCCTAGTGGTGCGAGAAAAATTGTTCTTCTGTAATTCATGCTATGCACGACTACGCCACAGCTGGGCATCGGTACTGTGCATGCACTCTTCACCGCATACAACAGCATTATTTTTGCCCGAAAATGTGACAGTCGACCGAGCTGTACGTGGTGAGTTGCCCCCAGTGTCAACGCAACAAATGCCTCACGACTGCTCAGCCGGGAAGACTCCACCCTGCGAATCCCCCTCCCCCTTTACCAGTTTAAAAAGTGGGCATAGATTTGATGGTCCCTTTACCTCGGTCAAAGAATGGAAACCATTGGATGATCGTGTGCATCGACTACCTTTCACGCCATAATGTGACAGCTGCATTGTCATCTGCAACAGCTGCCAAAGTGACGAACTTCATTCTCAGTCGCCGTATACTCATACCTGCCAGGTTCTCGAGATGGTATTAGGGAGCTCTGACAGGGGAAGGGGGAGAGGCTAAGGGATCGAAAAATTAGTAGCAGCAGAGTGCAATTATTTACACTGCTGCGTCCAAACAACTAATGAGGTATCCACCACTGGTCAGATGCTAAATCTTTGGCGGGGCTGACGCCACCTTTTTCAGGAAGTGCTGGTAATACTGTAGAGCGTAACAATGTTCGTACCTGTGACTCCTCGCCAAAAGAACGTGGCTGAGGGTTGTGTTAGACATGATGATGATGAAAAAAGGTTCATTGCGCAGAGTGGAACGTGTTACGGCCGCTCGCCGGTAGGATGGGTGCTCGGAACTGGGTGCAATTTTGCTTTACTATACTGAACTGCCCCTCACATTTCGCGTTTCTGTGTTACTAAGCAGCTTAATTTGCACGCATGGCCGACTACGCTTTTTAAACTCCTCACTTATCACGATGTCAGTCGCTGTAGGATTGTATTAGACTGTCGGGTAGTTCCGGCGCAATGTGTCCAAACTGGGAGAAAGGTTTGGCCTGACACGGGTGTGTATTCGGGAGATTTTCGTTTCGGCCGTACAATCGTACCAAACCATCAAAATTTGCGAGTCTCTCGGACAATTCGGGAAACATGGCAGGTATGGTATACTTCAACATGGCCCACCTCATCTCTTCATCAGTGACCGTGGGCGCCAGTTCACTGCTGACGTCGTTAAGGAGCTACTTCATCTGTCTGATTCTCAATTCTGCCATTCAGTGCGATATCACAAACAAACAAACGGTCTCACTGAGCGGAACATCCGGACACTCGCTAACATGAGTGTCATGCCTGTTGCTTCTGAACACAACTGGGACTACATCTTGCCGTTTATTACCCTTGCTTACCACACTGCCAAGCATGAGACAATGGGTTATAGCCCATTCTACCCAGTTGACGCACGTCTTCCCCCAACTGCCTCAACACCATCTTTCCCTTTTTTCACGACGAGGCCAGCCTATCAAACACCCTCTGCGTTGCTGAAGAAGCTCGGAAACTCACTAGTCTCCACATACTGCCGTCACAAGACCGCTCGAAACTCCGCTACAACAGCTGACATCAGGAAATTAGTACTCGTGGGGAGACCTGGTTTGGCTCTGGACACCTCAGCGACAGCATCGACTGTGCAAAAAGCTGCTGTCACATTAAGTCAGCCCATTCGTGGTCCTTGACCGACTTAGTTCTCTGAACTATGTCATCTTCAGCTTACTGCTTGAGGACAGCGTAGTCACAGAACTCAAGTGGCTCGCATACCTTGCTTGAAACGCTTTGAACCACGTGACACTCACTGACTTGCAGAGAGAGCTGCATCTTCGATGGGGGAAATGTTATGGCCTCCAGGGCCTTTGCGATATTGGCCGCCTTAAATTTTGACACCAGCGAGAAAGATGTCACTTTACAATACTGAGGAGGAAGACGATGAAGCTGGCTGGTAGCGCAGTCCGCCATCTTGGCTCGCCACCCCTTTGTAAATAAATGAGTTTTTCACTGTAATGATATCTTGGTGGCTAAGCAGGCTTTGACAAGTGGTCTTGGGCAAGCAAGAATGATCCAGCTTCGCACCAAGCACTAGCCGAGACAGCATTCCACTCTTAACAGTTATGCTGAAAACGATAATTGTTTCACCTCGAACAGCTGGGTACAACAGTGGGTGTGAGGGCCATCATCAAAATATCACTCACCGAGTTTGAACAATAAATACGGCATAACGCTGCATTATCGCAATTGACCATGCAACTGCCAAGTGCAATCAGCAGTGTTTGATTGACAAACCAAACCAGAGCTTTATATTTATGAGCGACGGTATAGCTATTGCTGTTACATCAGCGTAGCTATTAATGTTACATATGTCAGAAGTGCATTGTGCCACCACCACTCACATCACATGGAAAGTTGACAACTCAAAATTCAAGTCTGCTTTTATCAGGTTGTTGGCACTGCTCACGCACTTGTAACGCTCATTAATGTCCAGGTGGAAACCGAGGAGGAAACCACTTTTGCTGAAAAATGTTTCTCAGTAGGAGTGTGTTATGACATGACGGCCAGAAGGCAGCCGAGCAATCATGATCCTAGTGAAAGGAGTCATCAGGACAAAACACAAGTTCGATTCATTCGAGAGATTGCCTCGTTAGATACATAACGCCACCACTGTTAACGCACACTTCGCTTAAATAAGCTACATAATTAGGAAAAAACAGGATGGCCATGCGACCCACTAGCTCATTTCCCGCAACAGAACCTATGATGCCATATGAGCCCAGCTGTGCGATTGGCCGAGGACAGAAAAAGCAAACGCAAATTAGGCACTGCTTATAAGCTTTAGGAACAAACTATTTGCGCTTAAGTGTAATGCATATTCATTTTACCGCAGTAAGAATGGTGCGGTTAACAATGCAAGTTACGAAAACGCACGAAAGCATAGAAGTACCGATGCGCACTGCTGTTGGTACTGGACGCACTATGCTTGTTTTATGTGCACAGCACTCCGCCACTTTGAAGTTGTCTTACAGGACACTGGCCGATTGGCGTAAGCGGCGTTGTCTTACTTGACCCTGTTTGTCGAGGATACCCCAGGTTTCACGAGACGATCACTTTTTACGGTAACGAAAACAAGCCAGGTGCAAATACGCTCAAAAACAAAGCAACGGCGGACAACGGTTCCTGGATGACTATAGTAGCACCACCTGGGAGGGCCGACGGACAGCAAGGCCGCAAACCCGAATGACGCAGTGGAATTTCGCTTGAATACACGCGCTTATGACGTCGTTGCTGAAATTACGAAAACCTACGATTTGGCGGGAGAATCAAAATTTTAAGCTGAATTGATAATTTTTCAGTCAATACGGCATCATTTGATGCCGGACAAGCGGTGGGGGCACTATAAAACACGAAATCTTTCGAATAAAACAAAGTTGTATTCTCTCTTTATGGCTCCTTTGTGTATACAACGGCCGTTACCTTAATTTGAAGTCACAGAAAGAAGCCAAAGTGCCCACTCCTTCAATTAAGCACAGCAATCCCAAGGCAGACACAAAGCAGGAACACAGAAGACTACACGAGGTTGCAGCTGTGCTATGACGATTCCTAAATGGCAACAAGCCAACTTTTTCCATTTCATTAATGTCGGGAGCAAAAGTGTGGAGTCCACACAAGTGGCGGCCAAAGTGTATTGCAGGGCCATCATGCGAAAGAGCTTTTGCTGTCGACACACTGGTTGTGCGTCCCATTTTAACTGCATGCACCTTCGTTGGCTCGCCTGAGTTGATACGCTATTAGTACGAAAAAGGACTGAGCTGTTCCGCTTCAGTTGCCCATGTGTCACACCTTCCCTAAGTGTTCTCGCTGAGCAATGATGAACGATATAATTAGCGTAGAATGATATGCTGAACCAGTGGGCCGCTCTTGTTATTCCTTATCAGGAACTCAAGCACACGACATGCTTCATTCAAACAAGGCCAGAGTATGCATTACTTTACTCTTGAGTCCCAGATGTATAGGAAGTGCAACGATGACTGACGAAGACGGAGTAACAATAAAGAACAAAAACACAGATGACAATTAATGCGCACACATATAGCAACTGCAAATTCAGCCACTCACTGGGGCCACCTTTGAAAAGAGGCACAACATGTGCAGCTGAAGCAACACTGTTCAGTCACTCTGCTTACCAACACTGCATCAACGCATAGGTGCAAACTATGATGCGTGCAGTTAAAATAAGCGACACAGCCTTTTTCTCGGCAGCAGTCGCCCTTCCGCAAGGTGGCACTGCAGTGTGTTTTGGTTGGTATTGGCGTGGAATCCAGACTTTAGCTCCCGACAGTACACATTTGGCCATGTGGAAAAGTTATCGATTGATTTCAAGGAATGAGTCAGTTTCACACAAACACCAGTATATTCAGCAGGTGACGAGCCTATTGTATACAGTGGGTGTACCCCAGAAGCAACACAGAACAGTATATCTGCTTTACCCCAACGAGCGTGCACTCTGACTGCTTGAACACTCCTGACACAAACAAGAGCACACTCAATCAGCCTAGCACACACCGAACCCAGACAAATGAGTATACTGAGTCACTCACTAATGCTTCAATACACGGCTCTCGAAACTCCTATTGTCAGCTGTTAAGCGAGGTTTTGCATAGTGTTGCTACATGGAGTTGCTACAAAGCATGCTACAGTTGCTACATGGTGTTGCTACAAAGCATATCCCTGCCTATGAAAAGCACTGCCCGTAGGATTACACAACCAGCGCCCGCACGCAAAACAGAACCCCTGGTAGCGTCAAAAACAGACTGCGGCGCAAGCGTGCGGTTGAGCACTGTTTCGCAGTGTACATGGCGCTGTCGGCGTAAATAAATGCTGCCGGCTGCTGTCTGCAGCAATCTTCATTTAAAATCGTGCGCGCTTACACGAAATCTCGCGGTCAATGCGGTAACAGCATCAAGGCAGCACATCACATACAACGTCCCACCGCAATAATTTGTTTGGCTCGCTTCACGGTGTATCACGGTCGGAACTTTCAGAAACCAGTGGCACGCAAAAGTCGCCCGTACACAGCGCATCGGCGCGAGACCCTGGCCGTAGTCGTGCCGCACCGCGAACTCCCACGGACGCACACAGAACTGACCGCTTGCTGGTTTGTCACTCCTTGGTCCATTTTGGCCGATGGCGAGCACAAATGACGCTGTCAACTTCTTCGAACACACTCACGTACACCCAAAAACAAGGACAGGCCAGCCGTCACCAACATAAACATCGGGGTATGCTTGCTGCCGTAATATCGCGGCACTGCGGATCTCAAACTAAGCGCCGTGCAGGTATGCTTCCGTCGGCACAAACAAATGCTTCGTGGATTTATACCTCGATTCAAGCAGTCACAAAATAGTAGCGACGTACTATAAGCCGGTGCGACTATTTTCCACCGCATCGCTTCGCTTGAGCAACGCCGCCATGTTGTTTAGCTTGAAACCTTCTGATAGCCCTGATTGGCCAGTAGGAGGTCGGTAGGAACCAATCAGGGCGACGGAAGATGGTTGCCGGAACGCGTCATCATCGCGGACCGGCAAAAAGTTGAAGTTGGCCAACTTCTGGCGGAGAGCGATTTTCGGCCGGAAGGCACCGCGTTCCGGCCGCCGGAATGATTTTGGCCGGGACGGAACGACCCTGCCGGAGGTACCGTTTATGGGCCTTAATCCGACCAAAAGCTTCACGTGGGCACCACCACCACCTCCGGCTCTACGGGTCGGGAGGGGGGGGGGGGTGGAGCCCCATTCCGCACCCTGCGCCGAAGACCGCGATAACGTAGACGGGGGCTTCTCACGTGGCGAAAGCCGACGCGCAATGCTGGGCGACATTGGGCGCCCCACACGCGGCGCATGCTCAGGTGCGCTAGGTGGAGGAATAAACATTTATTGGGAACCCAATCTTGTTCGGTTTATTTTTTTGCTAAAGCCTCTGGGAGAAGGGCTTGCCGGGAGCCTCTTTTAGGGAGAGTTCTTATTATTTTATTTCAACGGACCAAGCTCAAGCTTAAACAGCTCTGCTGTTAAAACAAGCATGCGCCGGACTCCAATCACCACAGTTAATTCGCAGAGTTAAGAGGGAACCTCTACGACACTAAGACGGTCGACGTAATCCATGCAAACCTTGAACACCGTTGGAGGGCTTTCCAGCCACTGCTTTAGCGCTGAGCGACAGCGACGTCGGCCTTCTCTTCCGACGTGGCGTAAAACCAAATGTAGAGTAATTGCCCCCGGGTTCCGACAGCATGAATGACAGCCAAAATGCAATGTAAAAAGCGAGGGTAAAACTGTTCACAAGAAATTCAAAAATCTATCGGAAGCTATCCAGGAAAAATGAAAGTTACGAAATAACAAAAAACTTGCCTACGCATACGAGCTGCTTAGCAACAAAAACAAATGTATTGTGAAACGTCCCAGAAAACTGCCGAATCGAGGTTCAGATCATCGTCTTTGCGGAATGACAGCACATGAAATGTGGACTTTCTTGTCCATCTACCTTAATCAGTCTGAAGTGTTTGCCCGAAAAATCCGATACGGTAACTTCGCCTGTCAGTGCGGATTATGGTTTTAGATTAAGGATCATGGCATGGAAGCCCTAAAATAACCAGTCGTGATTTCTAAACACTAATATGGAAGCCCTAAAATAACCATTCATAATTTCTAAACACTGATATTCACCATATTCCTTAGCAGTTTTAAAGCATATGCCAATTAAAATACCATCTTCTTTTTTATTTAAAATATAAACTACAAAGGACCCACCTTTATGCGTCGAAAAATTTTCGTAAAGCTAAAGAACAAGTTTGCCAGTTAACCCCGTGGGCACGAATTGTGCTGACTGAGCACGCGTCTGCCAACAACGGCTAGGTTACCCCCATGGATCGTAAAACGCAAACTTTCTGGACGAAGTAGTATTAATCAAATTGCCTTACATTGCCAAATACAACCAACTAACGTCTCTTGTATTTATATTAGTGTGTGTGTAAATCATTTAGTGTGTGTGTAACACATTTATTTTCAATTCCATTCTTCTAATGATCAGGATAACCGATTTTTATGATGAGAAAGTGCTTCTGGGTTGCTCCATACCCAAAACTAATGTCTAATTTTCATCACACGCCACCATTATTAGACCATAAAAACCTGGCTAAGGTATTAAGTGCAGAACACTTTCAGCGACCGCCTTGGCGTCCTAGCTCACTCGCTGGAACCAAGCATATCGCCACGGCTTTACAGTGTAGCCTGTCACGGTCCCTTCACCGCGGCGTAACCCAGAGGATTAAAAAAAGCCAAGTGGCTAAGCCAGGATATACGTAGCGTGAGCTAAGATTCAGCTGGTTATTCTTAATTTTCCTGTTTGTCTAGGATTAGCTGATTATCATGCTTGCTGCTGCTTATATTCCAATCCAAATCCAATATATAAAATCCAATTCAAGCCAATCCAATTCAATCCAGCCCAATCCTCGCGCTTGCGCAGCACGGCTCTCCAGGAGCTACGCGAAACTGGTCAACCTCGGCCAGTGTAGTCAATCCAGTGCAATCCAATCCAAGTAACGCTGTTGTTCGCGGCGTACCCAGAGGCTTCGAAAGCCAAGCACTTTATATAGTCACAAGCGTTCAAAACTCGTGAAACGCTAGCGCTTGTCATACATCTTCCCGTTGTTTGGTGCAAAGAAAATTTTAACTACACTTGACGAAAAATATACGTAATTAACCGGCAGCGCCGCGACGCCTGTTGGGGGTTGGTTTTAAAGATAGTAAACGCAAAATGTGGCAGTGCAACGCTGGCACGTGCGGGGAGAAAAGCACAAAGAGAACAGAACTCCCGCTGGCGCAGTTTCAGGCAGGGGGTGCCCGAGCACTGCGAAGGCGGGAAATTTGAATTACATGGGGTAGTAGCAGTAAGCGGATAATTGCGGTACAGCCCATTATGGCGAATCACTGCTCTGCACGTCCGACAGCTTTCACATTGAGTGGAACGGACTTAATTTTTTCCTCTTATCCGGCCACCTATTTCATCGCATATTCCCAAAGAATACCAGGATAATTGAGTTCTCGGAATACGTTCGGGCACGTTATTGTAATCTTTAGGTTTACGATTTCAGTTTTCTCCATGAAGTCTGTGAACAGGACGAAACCCTTCGCAACGGTAACTGCACAGCCGTACTGCTCGTGTAATTATGACCGATTTCCTTACTTTTTCTAATTGAATCTATATATCACCTCCGGCTGCAAAAACTATTCCAAAACTTTAAGAAAGTTGTTTGTGGGGGTCGCAGTATACAGAAAACGGGCTACGAATAGGGTGGTAATATCAGAGCCAACATATATTGACCTGCACAGCGTATCCCTTTTTCCTCTATGAGATACGTGCAACGCCGAATTCGTGATGTCGTAATGCTGAGCCCCACAGTGCTGTGTAGGATAGAACTCGCAGTCCGCAGGGCCTCGTTCGGCATGTACCACCAAACTGGCTTTTTAGGTATTTTCAATGTTTTTAAGGTTTTTCTAGGTGTTTTATTTTCAAAGCGAGCCCCTAAACGGTTCGCCGTGTCGTCTTAGCTCGCCCATGGCGTACCGTCGTCACGGCGTCTCACACAAGCTTCTAAAAACAAACGCTTCATATTGTCAAAACCACTCGAAACTACAGTGAACCGCTGGCGCTTCTAACGCATCTCCCCGTTGTTTAGCGCAAAGAAACCTGCAGGAACAATTGCGGCAAAAATATATGTAATTAAGCGGCCACCCCCGCGTTCATGAAGTGAGGAATTCTCGCTTTGTTTTTTTTTTTTTCTATAAAAAGTGCAATCAAGCGGCAGTTCAAGAAAAACTGGCGCTTGAAAAACTGCACAGTAAGGCGCCGGCTGCGACGGCACGTGCGGAATGAAAGCAAGCGTAAAAAGAACAGAACTCCCTCTGGCGCTGTTTCTGGCAGGGGGCGCTCGTGGACTGCGAAGGCGGGAAATTTGAATCGCATTGTACAAACCTCCATTCCATTCATCAAGAGAGGAGTGAGACAGGGCGGCGAAGAGCGTGATGGGCGGTAACAGCGAGCTGATAGCGGCGCCACAGCCCATTATGGCAAATAAGTGCTCTGCACTTCTGACAGCTTTCACGTTGAGTGGAGCGGCTTTAATTTGTTTGTTTTCTACTTACATTGCTTTTTCTTCTGTTCTCGATTTCTTTCAGCTAACTAAAGACAACGGCACCTGTTGCTACAAAAAGTGCGTTCCGGGTGAATGCTTAAATGCATATTGGCGCTGATGGGCCCTAATCTGGATTCGGTGGTTTCTTTTAAGACTGTTCCTGTCTATATGCATGAATTGGGCAATAAAGTATTTTATTGCAGCAAAGTATTATTATTGCAAGAGAAAATATGATTTTATGTGCCGCGTTTTCTGAATTGTTCAATAAAAGGGATACACATCAACACAACACCCTTGTTATTTCGTAATCCGTTTGGGAAAAAATCTTGAGCAATATCAAATTGGTGGAGCTTGCAGGAACCATTGCGCCAGTTCGGTACTTACGAGCGTTGATCATCGTTAACCCATTGAATGACGGCAGTATAACTTACCTCAAGTCCCCGAACGTCACCAGCTGCATTGACCTGTCATGCGTTTCGTCTCAGTTTGCTGGGCGGTTTACATGGATCACTGACATAGAAACAAGACGAAGTGATCATTACCCAATTTTGATGACCGCCCTCGACGCTTCGCAATCAAGGCGCCTTGAGAACGTGAACTGCATGAACTGGGACGCATTTACTAGCGCTACGAGTAGATGTGGGACAGCTCAGACTGGCGAACTCATCGACACTATTGCATCTTGTCTGCGGGAAACGACCTGCAGCCTAAGCTAGCGCCGCGATATACCAAAAAATTATCCCGAGTATCAAAGGCTGTGCGCGATACGAAGACGAGCGGAGCGAAAGGCGTTACGAACTAAAAGTATCGAGGACTTGCGAGCTTCCCGACGAGCTCAAATACATGTCAGGCGCCACCTAAACAAGGTACGTCAGCAACGATGGAGGAGCTTCTGTGCTACGTTGAATGCGAGGCAACCTCTGACACGCATATAACGGGCGGGTTAATGGAATGCGCAACGGCAGCCAGCAGCTACATCCGTTAACTGCCCTCTCTCTGCACGAGCGCACACCCTTAGAAGAAGTCTCCGAGGAATATTGCAGACTTTTCTCAACGTAATCAACGCCTTCACCCCGACTTGTGCGTGTGTCTTGCTCTACGAACCCGGGAGTGTCGGAACCAGCCCTTGACCTTCCTTTTACAATTGAAGAGCTTTCTTCGGCCATCTTCGATGTGAACAAGCGCTCCAGACCAGGTCATGACGGCGTCAGCTATGAGGCCATATCTCATTTGTCACGGCCTTCTCAGCTGCGCCGTTTGGAATTCTATAATTCAATATGGCAAAGAGGGAAAGTGCCTCCGGAGTGGAAACTTGCAAAAATAGTACCACTTTTGAAACCTGGGAAAGCGCCAACAAGCTACGCATCTTTCCGGCCTATTGCTTTGCTCAGTTGTGTTGGAAATTAATGGAAGAAAATGATACATTCAAGAATGATCTGGTATCTTGAGAGCAGGAAATGTTTTCCCCAAGAAATAAATGGATTCCGTCAAAGCAGATCTTCAATAGATAACATTATCGCTTTAGTGTCTTCTATCGAAGAGTCACTCAATTCCGGCTGTACACCAACCGCCATTTTCCTGGACATCAAAGCCGCCTTCGACTCGGTCTTTCAGGCAGCAATCCTCGCCGCTCTTCAAGACCATAGTCTCCGAGGCAGAATATACGCATGGATAGCAGACTACCTTGATGGACGGAAGCTTTTTATGTCGACTCCAAGCGGTTCTATATCTTACTACGCTGTAGTAAAGGGTGTGCCACAAGGTGCTGTGCTAAGTCCACTGCTACTCAACCTGCCCTCATTTCACTCAAGCGAGTCCTGCCCCGTGGAGTGAAGATCATACTATATGCAGATGACATCGGTATCTGGTGTGCCTCACGTTCTCGACGATCTACACAGCAGCGCCTACAGAAAGCCATCCATAACATCTCTAGCTACCTCGCAGCGCGTGGCCTTCAGCTGTCCCCCGATAGGAGTGTACCCATGGCCTTCACACGAAAAAATATGGATTGTTATCCCCTGATTCTAGGCGGCCGCGCACTCTCATATGCACGAGTTCAGAGATTTCTGGGAATTCTAATAGATCGCAACTTGACCTGGTCACCCGAGGTTAAACGGTTATGGGCCCGCATTTCTTCGGCCATCCAGGTTTTAAAATGTTTCGCGGGTTTACGCCATTGCTGGGGGTGAGAGAGTCTGGCGGCATGTCCTGTCACAGGAGGTTGCGAGTTGAGCGTCCACCGTAGCTGTGCAACGCACCATGTGCATTCGTGTTCCTCGGTAGCGCAGGGCGCCTACCGATAAAATAATTACAAGCGTCTCCCTGGCATAGCGCTCGGCCCTTGTGTAGGACTACAACGCTTGGGAAGTTTACCCGGCTTCCACGGGAAATCATCCCTATGGAAAGGGGCGGCGGCAAAAACGCAGAACCTTTCGCACCACAGCGATGGCTCAGAAGTACAGCCCTCCCCTCGTATGAAGGAGGTACTGGGTTTGAATCCTGTACTGCAGGACAGCCACCGGTTTCTTTAACGGGTACAGGCGTTCCTGGTCAAGTGCGGACCCTTGAAAGTGGAATCCACGCCTGGAAAGCTGCCTTTACCCTTGCGAGGGGCCCCTCACCCTCGTCCATCTGGTGGGGCCCCCGCCATCACGCAGCGTATCCAACGTGTGGGAGCATGGCGTCGAGCATCCTGGTCGACAGTCGAAGATAGACAATCTTTAAAGGAGTCATCTGTGTAGTTTCCTGGATAGCTGCATTGTACCAAACGTGTCACCAGGAAGTATTTCGTCCCGTCTTATGTCCAACGTCGACGTTTATATACAGCATATCCGAGAGCGTCTTAGGCAAACGTTCTGTTAGTTCTTCGTCTGTGGGTGGTACGCCGTGGTATTTCGATGAGCCGAAAGATGTCCAAGGTGCCCTACGCTGTACCGTAAGACACTTTGCATAAGCTGTACAGTTAACGCCGTTCGCGGTCCGTGATCTGACCTTTCCTGGCTCAATGTCGCAAACTTCGTAAATTAGCTTTGCGACTTCAGCCGTCCTTCTGGGAAAAGCAGCTGTCTTCACGTAGCGTACCATGCAGTCCATCACAACGGCAATCGACTTTTCCGTGACTCGTTACCCGGGAAACCAGCCTAGAAAGTCCATTCGGATCTGTTGGAAGGGCCCCAATTGCACGGCGATGGCCTGCAGTAGTCTTGCGGGCCTCGTTGGCGGCGTTTTCCGCCGCTGGCAGTCACGGCAGCTCCGTGACTGGGTGACATCGAATGTAATATGAAGCCTGTAGAATCTCGTCTTCATTTGTCCGAGTGTGCGTGCCGGGTCGAGGTGCCCTGGTGATGCTTCATCGTGGCATGCTTCCAAAGCTTCGTCACAGAGGCAGGTGAGATTGCGAGTGAGTACTTCGTTCTCGTTCCGCAGTGTGGTGGAAGGTTTTCTTTACTAGCGCCGAGTTTTTGAGGCACAATTCAGTGGTGTGCCTCGCTGCTGGACGGCTAAGTCGCTTTCCGTCTGTATGGGGAGGAACGCGGCGTCCTCGCCGGAGTCCTTTGGTGGCGGGTCGACAGTGCGCGAGTCAGGCCGTCGGCGTCCAAATGTTTCGTTCCCTTTTTGTAAACGACTGTCAGGCCAAATTCCTGCAGGCGAGGGCTCCATCGCACCAAGATGTTCAGAGTGGTACTTCAAATTTGGGAAGCAACACAGAGTATGGCTTTTTGTTACCACCTTGAACGGTCTAACGTAGACACACGGGTGAAACTTAGAAATGTCGAATATTATGGCAAGGCACTCTTTTTAAGATGCCGAAAAGTTACTCACTTGTCTACAGAGGCCACGGCTGCCGTATAAATTTATGTTTTCGTGGCCATTCTTCCTTGGGACGAGGATAGAAACCAAGCCTAGACCACAGGCGTCGATGTGTATTTCTGTCTCGGCATACTCGTCGAAATGTAAAGGACAGGCGGGTGCTGCAGGCGATTTAAAAGCTCACAAAAAGCGCCCTGCTGTGCTTCCTTTTATTTTATTTATATACAGATACTCTAAAAAGAGGGTCAACAGGGAGTCGTAATTGCAATGACTCTCTTTGACGCGACCAAAACTCCTTTTACATTCGACGACTCTCTTTGAAACAGGTCACGAGGCTGTACCACGTTGGAAAGGGAGCCACGTATAAGCAGCAATTGAAGCATATATTTATCGGCTACTTTTCTTTCGAGAGTGGTAGTTAGGTTTGTTTGCACAGTATTCCAAACCTATGTGGCGGTGATACAGAAACATACAAAGTTAGGGTTCACACGTGTGTCTCTTAGCTATTGCACAACATTTGATCTGCGATAATAATGCAAAATATTACAAAAATATCAAACGCACCTTTCTCAAAAGGGGTTTGAAATCCGAAGCTTCCTCCGATATATATGCAAAATAAAAGTGAACCAAAGTCAACACCTACGACAGCGCTGAGCTAACAGAATGTGGTGTGATGATTTTTAGTGCGTGATGAAGTCATATGAATGCGCTGGTTTGGTTCTCTTTGAATTGTCATTCATTTTTACAATGGTTTATTGTCATCTGAATATGCTGATTCGGTTGGAGCAGCATTGTCGTTGAATTCGACTTTGGCTGATTGGATTGTGGACTTTGCATTTGTATCAGAAAAAGCTTCTGCGTCCAAGCGCTGCAGGCTTCCATGTGAGGTTGGAGTATCAAGGAAGACTCCGCTTTCGCGTCCTCCTTTCACCCAGTTCTGGACAAAATAAACTTATCGTCATCATCAAGCTTCACGTTTCTTCTTCTTCTTCTATTCCTCTTCTTCTTCTTCTTCTTTATAACGTGCCCTCACACTGTCCAAAGTTGGCCTCCGAGCTTCACGTTTCGTAGTCATGATTTTTAACCTGCAATGTTTGATGTTGGCTCCTCTGCTCCAAACAAGACGCGGTGGAGGCACCTGGTAGTATCTGCCCTATATCTCAGCCTCCGCTGAGATTTGGGGACAGATATTACTGGGGGCGTGGCCTCTTTTTACTGAGTTGGTTGCCATACGGGAGGCGATTCGTTTAGCCTCCAGTGAATCACCTCAAGCCTGGACCCTGTTTTGTGACTCCAACAAGCCAGCGCTCCAGGTCCTCAACGGAGTTATGAGGCAATGACCTTATTATGCCCTTGCTGCGGAAGTACTCAAATTATGCTCATTGCACTGCAAGAAGGACATGTCCTCACCCTTCAGTGGGTATACGCCATTGCGGGCTAGCTGGTAGCGATTGGGCTGATAAGGAGGCAAAGAAGGTTTCTGCAAATGCAGATGTTATACGTCTGCCCTTCGCAAGGACGGCCACGACCGCCTTTCTGTCTACCATTCTCCGCCACGCCTCGGCGAGTCACTGGTCCCACCCTGACAATCGTCATGGAAGACTACACCGTGTGGACAGCGACTGCAAGTGTCGGCTACCTCCTGGTATTCAGCGAAACCACGCCACGCTGTTTCACCGACTACGGCTTGGCGTAGCCTTTACCCGTCGCTACAAGCACCTTATTGGCGTTACGAGTGACCTCGACTATGAAACATGCCGCGTACCAAAGACTATTTCGCGTGTTCTCTGCCACTGTCCACGCTATGCGCATCATCGAGATTAATTAGCGAGATCATTGGCCCGTTTGGACTGTCGTGTGGTGTCGGAGGAAGTGCACCTAGGACCTTGGCCACACGGGCAGCGTTCCCATAAGGCATTCAAAGCTGTGCTGACATTTCTGCGCAGCAGCGGCCTCCCAGCACTATTGTAGTTGAGGCCCGTCCGGCTGAACTTTAACACATGCACAGTATAAGTATAGGCATCTTCTGTGCATAGCCATTTATTCATTTCTTCGCCACCTTCATCTATCTCGTCCTCTATCCACGCTCTTTCCTCCCCTTTCCCTTCCCACACACAGAATAGCTGGTCAGATATACTACCATCAGGCCAACCTTTCTGTGTTTTTTTCATTTCAATAAAATTCCTCTCGCTCTCTCTGCTCCAATTTGTATGACCACAATGACCATAACCCTTCGAATGGTGCAAAGTGCGCTGTCCTGCAGTGCGTTCTGTAATAACGGCGCCATCAGTGGCGCATAAAGAGCTTCGCTGTAATGAATTTCTGGAATATCTCTGGTCACAAAGCAGTCACCAATAATGCATTCCAGGCCTATGCTAGCCAAAATATTTTACACTTACAAATATCGAAAACTATGGGCTAATGTAAACGCGAAAGTGCGTATACTAGGAAATATCACAGCATGGCAAAGAAACCACGTGTAACTATAAAAACACGATATATTGGTTGGTATATAGGAAGTAAAGCCGTTACGCTTTTCTAATCTGATAAAATGGGCTGCAGGTATGATTGACATTTCTTCAATGTATCAAAATTAGGTTGTCCAGTTTTTGTTACGTTAAACACCGTAGTAATACTTACGCATTTAAACTAAACAAGTGCACAGCATAATGCTTTGTGAGTAAGAAAGCAACAGGAACACAAGTACACTCCTTCTGCTCATGCAAATGCATGGCCATCTCAGGCACCCTACGAAACAGGGAGGGGGCAGGCATGGACGCGGGACGTGGTCTTAACCAGAGCTCCTCGATGCCGGCAGTTGCGGAACTCCGCGTCAAAAAACGGCCCGCATCTACAGCCCCCCAATTTTGGATCGTGTGTACGGTGGCAGCCACCGAGGTTACAGCGCGCACTACCTAAAAACACATTAACTATTCAAAGTGACAATCTATAACGCCAAACTTCATTTTAAAGGTGCTTAACTCTTTACTTTTTGTATTTTAATAAGCTGCTCATTGCTTCCTCAACCCCGGAATTTATGTTGGGAGTGTTTCTGCGTCGGCGCAACTGCATCAACCAACCGGTGCTTGTGCGGGCACTGAGGCACAGCATAGGTCCGACCTGAAGTACTCAATTTGCTGTTGTCGCTCATCCTACAGCGTACTGTATGCAAAAAATAATATAGTAGCTGATAAAGTGCCTCTAAGCAATCCTACATACGCGAATGTTTAACTCTATTTTTATTTGTGTCACCGGAAGACATGAGATGACGCGCAGCAGGCGAAAATCCGCAAGAGCTCACCCATGTCGCTGACAGCTGAGCACACGGTCGAATTTCTTACTATTCTTGCTTGGAATGCATATCAAATACTAGCATGGTTTAAGATTGGGCTCCTTCTGCACAAGAAATTTCTGTAGGCGCTCAAATACCCTTTTTCGCCCTGGTCGTCGATCTGCGAAGCAAGTTCTATAGTTTATTCTGTCACCAACAGGTGGCACCACTCTACGGAAAATCCAAAAGAGTGGATCATTTTAGCGCCGCTTTAGGATGCATGGGGCCTATGGGGAGTTTCGCCACTTGTATGTGAAGTAACTGTGGTCGTAACTAGCTTTTCCGCCTGAATTCTACCGTCCTGCAATTCAGCAGTTTTGCGGAGACTCTTGTGTCGCCTGCATTCTCGCACAGCCTGGTGGTTCTGCAACATGGCCAACTTTAAAGCACATGTCATGCTAAGCCATGGCATATCAAGGAAGCACTAAGTTTAACGCGTCGCTTCCCACTAGTAAATATGTATTTAAAACATCGCACTTGCGCGCGTTTGGAACTTTTGGTTCAAATGCCGCGCCAATTCACACGAGGCTGACGCGAATAAAAAGCAGAACACAGGTTTTACCATGCGAATCCGAATTTCTGTTTGATTTTAGTCAATGAAAGCTATTTCGTAGTTAGGTTATCATTTTTTCTACGCTTCATGCATGTTGCACCCAATCATATATATATGCACCAGTATGCGATCGTCGTCTGCTTCAGAATGTTTAAAAAATCCCCCATATGGTGAGACGACTGTCTTGCGTTTTTAAAACAAAAACAGTGTACAACACGAAAAACGTAGACACTTGAAAAACTTTGAACCAGAACAAATGTGTTTTATTTAAAGTTTGTTTTCAAAAGTATTTCTAAGATTCGAAATACTAATAGAGTAAAATACGCTATCAAAACCAATCTAACCCTGAGGAAAGTGGATTAAGCCAGTGGCGCTAATGCAGTACTGCGACTTGGCGCATTGCCGAGGTAGAATTGTCCTCTAAAGCTGCTACCGACTGAAAACGGGCTGACACAGGTTTTCATTGTGTCATAGGATATTTACTGCGTACCGCCTGACATCGTCTACTACAGTTGTTCGGTCAAGCAAGTCGACAGCTTACTACGACTGTATGCGACCCCGGAACAAATAAAATCGTTAGTGACTGATGTCCGCGGCTTAAAAGACGAAGAAAATGCCCGTGAACATGAGCGCGCGCACGTGAGAACGTTGCTAGCGGCGACTGCCAGACAATTAAAAAAACATAAGGCTTCCTGGACAGAGAAGGCCTCCCACAACGGAACTAATACATTTGAATAAATGTTTATTCCTCCTTCGCCTCCATAAATATGCCGTGCGCTCGTGTGCGCGTGGCTGGCGGCGACCGCCCAGCGTCCCCGGATCATCTTTGTCAATTCAAGCATACCCGCTTGTGAATAGGGTAAGATTAGCTTAAAAACTCCAGTGTTCGCTGTAATCGCGGCAACGCTTGCTCAGAAACAGAAAGAAATGTGATGACGTAGGACCCTCTAATGTTGTGTCTAATGATTATCACTTCCATAAAATTAACGAAGCTCACGCTTACGGCAACAATAAGGAATTATAGGTCGTTGCGGCAGGGAATAAGAAGCTTATCGGATGCAATCGTAAACTCAAAACGCCGTGGTGGCTGTGAAGGTTGTGTACAGCTTCGCTACATTCAATTCTTACGAGTTAGTGTGAGCTCCCTTCTTATTTTTGAACAGCCCAGCTGTTGTACAAGCTGTAAGCTCGGCATTGTAGGACAAAATACAAATAAAATTCCGAGCCCGCTGAAGCACGTGCCTCGCGGCGACCGGCCAGCATTCCCGGCACGCGCAGTGGCTTTAGCAAAAAAAAACACGAAAACCTCGAGCAGCGAGGAAATGCCCCGCCCTCGTGAGCGCCTGCCTCGGGGCGACTGACGAGTCCGCGGCTAGCGCATCGGCTTTAGCAAGAAAAACCACCCCAGCGCTGTCGTTAAGCGCTACTTCGCATGTAATGCTTGTCATCAGGATCACGGCGGTATCAACGATTCGATGATGACTACTACTAGGACGATGAAAAGCAACAACGGAACATATAAATACACAATTCTAGGCCTGTACAAATGCGTGGTGAAGTGTAATTCCGTGCTGACGTGTAAATAAATCCTGCAGCTTCGCCATGGTTAAAGTCTTAGTGCAAGGTTGACCAGTTTAGCTGGGCGAAGTCTACAATGCTGAGGATGACTTGGCTTCCCCCAGAAACCGCGAAGAAGATGACGACCTTTGCGATGCATATACGTGATTAAACGAACCGAAACTATGCACATAAGCAACGATATTAAAACTGATTGATTGTAGGGTTTACCGCGCCGACGCAACGCAGGCGATGAGGCGCGCCGTAGTGGAGGGCTCCGGATTAATTTTGACTACCTGGGGATATTTATCGTGCGCCGAAATCTCGTACACACGGGCGTTTTTGCTTTTCACCTCCATCAGAAAAGCGGCCGCCGCGGCCGGGAATCGAACCCGCGACCTCGTGCTCAGCAGAACGATACTAAAACTTAACTATGTGTCCGGCAATGGTTGACCTACAACAGCTACGCCATTCAAGTCTTGCGCCTGAGTGCAAGCTTTCCCTAAATTGGTTTCACGTGTGTACTGTCCCTACTAATCATACCGAGCGAATTAGCTAGCTTTGGTAGGTTTCCGGGCGCATGTGGAGTTACATTAGCTGTGGTTGGTCGCTCGAGTACCGTAAAGCGTGTCCCAGCTCAAAACGAGGGATTCACATGCGTTGCTTTTCTTTTTTTTGCTCTACAGTAAATTGTTAATCCCCTCAATATTCTTTACGCAGCCTCATTTTGCCCTCGCACATGCCACCCCTATCAAGCAGCCTCTAGAGCGGCTGTTTTGTTCATTATTTAGTAGCTGTGCTTTGCACCATCGGTGGGAGAAAAACATTTGTCCATTTACCGGAGGTGTGAAATACTGTGTTTTTTAATGCGTAATGTTCTACTGAATGCTGTGCTGAGTATATGGGGCGCAAGTGTTGAAATATGGCATCCTAAACTAAGCTTTCTGTCGTGCGCTTTTAGTTGAATATCTCAGATTTGTTTTTGTTTTTCTGTTTTTTCATTTTAGAGAATGGGCATCAATACAATGGTCGCGAAAGAGTTTTAAAAACTTGGCTTTCTTTTACTGCGTGCCTCATTCTAGACCAGGGACCCTTAAGATAGGGTGCTGCAAATTTTAATATGCTGTTTATGTATAACAATGCCCGAAACGCAGGTGTCCAATCAAATTTAATTGCTTGCCTGTGAACTCACCTATACAGCCTTGTACTTGCAGGTTAAGGCAATATGCTTCAAACGTTACACATGATATTCTTTTGGCTCACGGCACACAGTGTGACGGAATATTCTATACATGAGTGGAAATTTTAAATTGGTAGGGCTGCCACTCTAATGACCATTTCAAGTATCCTTACGTAATGAATAACGCAACGTAAGCTGAAAAAGTGAGATTTAAAGTGCACTCCTTATAATGCTTATTTCTCTTGGCTAACATTCAAGCATAAAAATCAGCTAAACCCATGATAAACAAATTATTGCAAGCCTGTTTAATCCATGCCAACATCCCACCTTGACCGTGTCCGATTTTTCCCAAAAAATTTTATTGTTGATTATTGTGTTCATGAAAAGCTCTGGTCCAGTGCAAACTACTTTTCTGTTTAACGGAATGGACTTGGCCGAAGAGACAGAAAATGTGCGCCAGGAACACTGCTTCAACTTACTATATTTCACAAAATATTTAAAATAAATATAGAAATTTACCACGGTGATCTTAAGTACCATATCTTTAAACGCTTTTCAAGTGGCGGCATTTTTGGCACCAAATAATAACCAAGGTCCTTCAATCAACTGCAAGGTTTGGCAATAACAGAACCAAAAAATATGGTTGACCGGGCATGTCGCAAGAAGAAAAAAAGGAGGTGCTCGATGAGCGGAGTGGACCATGGTTTGGCGGTGGCTGACCTCTAAAGCTGGCGAGCTGACAAAGACTCGACACGGGCCCGCAGTTCGAATATACGAATCCACCAGAGATTCTATAAAAACAGTTTCCAGACACTCGGAAACGTTTCCGCGTCCCGTAGATCGCAGGGACTCGGTTCAACACCTCGCCGTGGTTCGCCTTCAAGACCCAGCCCCTTACTATCACCGCACCTGCCACGCAGGGTGTGATGCCGCCTCTACTACCTTATCCGAGCGGCATTTGCAATTGGTGGCGAACTCTCTGATGCAACCGCAACCAACGGTAACCTGCCGCACACATCAGTGAATGACACCTATCGTGTCTACGAGATCGTTTTAATTTTTTCTTTCATTTGAACTGCTATTCTGGAAATTCAAGTTAGACCCTTGTCTTTCTTGTTTTTTGCTCATCTTCTATTTCGATGTTGACAATCGTAAGATAGTAAATACATGTTTCATCTTTGATCTTTCATGTTTGATCTTTGATCACCTTTGATCTTTCATCTTTCAAACACGTCTTTGTAAATACATTTCCTCCATATCTCCCGAGTTCTGTGTCAATGCGTAGAACGCCAGCAAGGCCAAACGAATCTTCACATCAACAATTATTTTTTCAGGAAAGCTTAGAGCGCCATCCCCATCATCACTAGACTGTCTAGAACTACGGCAGGCCAAAGGCCTCTCCCATAGATCTCCAATTATTATAGATCTCCAAGTCTGTTGCGTACTGCGACCAAGTTATCCCCACAAATTACTAGAACTCATCAGCTTATCTAACTTTCTGCCGCTACTTGTCACGCTTGCCATCTGTAGGGATCCAATCTGGTACCCTTAAAGGGACAGACAACCGATTTCTGTCGCGTGTATGTTCTCTAGCTCATATGAAAGCCAGCGTTTTATATAGCCCGGTAACCACAAACAATTTTAAACAAACTGGCGGAAATAATTTTAATTTGACAGCAAACTTCCTGAAATCGGAAGGGTGGCGGTTCGTAGTGTCGAAACTTGACACTACAATATGTGTCCCTATCACGTGACCTGCAAACCTAGCAGCTACTGTAACTGCTGAAACGTTTATTTACGTATTAAAAACCTTTTAACACAAGTATTTGTACAAGCTTAAATAGTATATGTATTTCTAAGCATTACTTTGAAAATTCTAAAGACACGCCGCCCGCCGCCGGTGGGTTGCTAAGCCACCATGCCCAGAATCAACGGCAGCGTTCAGTAATCAGACCCAGCGAAGGAGCTTTGACGATTCTGTCTGAGTCAGGGGCGTTTGTTCTGCCAAAATATTTGATTTCAGTCTCCAGATACGCCAACGGCAGCTTAAAAAAAAAAAAAAAACGTCGCGCCCGGGGAGAATCGAACTTCCCTCCTCCACAACGTAAAGCCAGATTCTACCTATCGTCTATCCCAACAGATGGCGCATTCGTGCAAAATAGACTCTTGCATTAAAAAAACACATAAAGGAACAGGAAAGGCTGCGATTCAAAGTTTTTTAGCTCGGAACAAGTTTTTAAACATCGTTTTTTTTATTTCGCATACAGACAAAAGTATGTTGCCGAGCTACTCTATGTCTTGGTTGCCAGCATTAGTTTTGGGAGGGACACATACGGCTCGTAGATAAAAAAATTCGATTTAAAAAGTTCTAGAGCGTTATCAGCAAAACCGTTTCTCGTCAATGTGCTTTAAGTGATGCCCTTTCATTTGGGATCGAGAACATATACGCGACAAAAATCGGTTGTCTGTCCCTTTAATTACCAGCGATTATATAGCCTTCGCATTACGTACCCTTCCCACACACATTTCTGCTTTTTAATTTATACTAATATGTCCTTAAGACGCACTTGTTCTCTGACCCACTCCGCACTCTTCTTGTAAGTTAACATTACGCCTGTCACCTTCCGTTCCATTGCTCGCTGAGTCGTCCTCCATTTAAGTTGAACCCTTTTTTAGTGAGCCTCCAAGTTTCTACCCCGTACGTCAGTACCGGTAAGATGCAGCTTTTGTACACTTTCATCTTAAGGGAAAATGTTACGCTGTCATTAATTATTTGAGAATTCCTGGCGAATGCACTCCACCCCGTTCTAGTCCTTCGAATTATATCTGCCTCATGGTTTGTATCCGGGGACAGTACTTGGCCTATGTAGATATAATCGCTGCCCCTTCTGTTGCCCCGCCGCCTATCTCAAACCGCTTGCTCTCCCGGGGCTATTGAGCATTAATAATTTTAACCATGATTGTACTGTGCTTGTCCAGTGCGATAATCGTTCGTTTCAATTCGTGCCCCGAGTTACTCAGCAAGGTAACGTCATCAGCCAATCAGAGGTTACTGAAGTATTCTCTGTTAACCCTTACGGCCACCTGTTCCCCAACCAATGTTCTGAATTCATCTTGTAAAGAAAATGTGACTAACATTGGAGCAATTGCGGCTCCTTGTTTGACCTATTTCCTTATAGTCATTTTACTGCTCTCCTTATGTGGGGATATGGCAGCTGTGGACCCATTGGACATATCCCCTAGTTTTCTTACGTAGTGCTCGTCTACACCCCGATTCCGCCGTACCTGCATGACTGCTGAGGTTCCGACCGCGCCAAATGCTTTCTCATAATATATAAATGCTATATATACGGGTTGAGTATGCTCCCCGCATTTCTCTCTCGCCCGATCAATCGTGTTAATATGGTCAATTGTTGAATGGCCTTAATGAATCCCGGCTTGTTCATTGGGTTGCCTGAAATGTAATGTGGCAGAAATTCTGTTAGAGATTACCTTGGTAAGTACCTCGTAGACGACTGGCAGTAAGCTGATCGGCCTGTAATTTATCAAGTCCTCATGTCACCTTTCCTATCGATTAGGATTATGTTCGCGCTCTTCCAAGATTCCGGTACACTCGTGGTCAATATGCATTGTGTATACAGGTTTCCCTGCTTTTCTAGTACACTTTCCCCGCCATCCTTCAGGAGGTGTGCTGTTGATCCTCACCAGGTGCTTTTCCCCGTTGCATTTTTTTAAAGCCTCCTTTACTCGTTTTGTTGTTACTCGTGGGATGTCTACCTCCTATGAACTACTTCCTCGTTCGGTATTATCGTAGATGTTGCGGCCAACATCCATCATCACATCATCACATCGTCTCTATACAACTGCTCGGCTACTATAAATATTCTATGCCTATTTGTGATCACATTGCCTTAATTGTATTTAGGTGCACCCATCTGGTTCTCCCACATGCCTACAGGCCTCTTAACTGCTTTCAGGTTGCCTTCGTTCTTTACAGCATGCTTAATCCTATCCATATTATAATTCCGTATGTCAGCTGTCTTAGACTTACTGAACAACTTCGACAGCTACGCTAGTTCTATTCTACCAGCTGGGGTGGAGGTCGTCATGCTTTGCCATTACCTTATTAAGTTATTCGTCTCTTGGGAAAGTTTACCAATATCCTTTCTAGCGATCAAATTCTTCACATTCTAATGCACACTGCGTGATAATACGTGTAAGATTGTCGCTCGCTTCCTGTGTCGCAAAGCCTGCTTCCGCAGTTAGAGCTGAATATCGTCTGCAGCGCTATCCTGAATTCTTAAACTTTACGTCTTACTGTTAGCTCATTGATCGGCTTATTTCATACTAGCTTGCTACGGTCCCTCATCAAATATAGCCTAATTCGAAATCTTAGCATATCGTGGTCACTACACTTTACCCCTCCTAGCATTTCCACATCCTGCATGAAGCCAGGGTTATAGCATAGTATGAAGTCAATTCATTTTTATGCTCTCCATTCGGGCTCCTCCACGTCAACTTCCGGCTCTCCCGTATGCGGAAGAAAGTATTCATTATGTGCAGATTATTCTGTTCTACAAACTCTACTAATACGCCCCCTCTGTCATTCCTACAACCCACACCGTAGTTCAAAACTTCCTTGCCTCCAGCCTTCTTCCTGCCTACTTTTTCATTGAAGTATTTCCCAACCACGGTATACTGTGCCTTTAATTCAGAAATTGCCGATTCCACATAGAGGGATTCAACTAGCTGGTCGTCGTGGCTGGAATATGCTGCTAGCCCTCTAGCACCTTGAATTTGTACCTCTTATTAGCTCAATTACAAAAACGGCTGCCCTTTCGTTACTGCTATAGTATTCGTGTATGTTGTCAGCGACTTGTTTATTGACTAAAAATACCCCTCGCAGTTCTCTTCTGGGCACTAGACCCCGGTAACACATGATGTGTCGATTTTTAATTACGTTAAGGTCTTCATCTGTCCTCCTAACCTCACGAAGCCCTATTACATCCCATTTATTGCCTCTAATTCCATGATCTACACTTTTAGACTCGCCGCGCTAGATAAAGTACTCATGTTAAAGCTTGCCAGTTCAGATTCCAATGGGGGCCTGTCTCGATACAGTGATTCTTAGCACACTCTGCTGCGTCATACATCTGACCGCCGTCGTGGGCAGTTGCTTCGCAGCCACTTGGGACTGAGGGCCAAGGGTTAATTTGCGTATTTATGCGAGGTTATGGCCTTTACTACACCAGTCTGGCCAATCCTGCTGTGGTGAGGGAGGGTGTTACCGGCAATGGTTGCCGTGATCAGCCCGCACCGAAAGCCTCACTCTGCAGTTCCGTCAACTCGTGGATTTATTTGTCCGGTGGAACTTTCGCGGCACTGGGATTCAAACCGTGGTGCTTCTGCACTCGATGCGGATGCTCTACCTCCAAGCCACCGCTGCCCCGCTGCTAGTTACGGAGTGTCAGGTTGCAAGCCCTGGGATTTTGGCGGACAACTCAGATATATTTGACCCAGAATAAGGCCAATTCGAAGAAACACCCGCATGTTTACGAGGGTGTGTTACCAAAGTCCTTTAAAGCAAGAAAACTGCGTTACGCCACAGAGGAGGAGGTGCCCGCCACGTTAGACGGGCTATTGGCATCCGCTGGGCTGTCTCCAGTGGCACAATCTGGGTGGGCAACGCCTATCGTGCCTTTTGAGAAAACAGACAGGTCAATGCGGATTTGCGGGGATTACAAGTGAACCCAACCATCAGCGCAGTGTGTGAAACAAAGCAATACTCACTTCCGTTAAAATACGACCTCTTTGCTGGACTCAACGAGGGGGACGTGTACCGAATATTGTAACTGAGCGATCAATACAATATGATACCACTGAAAAAATAGTCCAAGAAGCTAGTCGTTATCAACTGTCACCGTGAACTATTTTCTTCCAACCGCCTGTCGTACGGAGTGTCGTCGGCACCGGCTATTTTTTACCATTCCATGAAAACCATCGTAACAGGAATCCGAGTAGTTAAAGTGTACGTGGATGGCGTACAGGTTGCTAAGAAGTTTGACGGGCAAAGGAGAGTAATTATCGGTTTCGCGAGACTGGTGTGAATCTCCGAAACACCAAGTGCACTTTTTCGGAGGGTGGAGGCTTTATACCCGGGTCACTGGATTAGCAGAGCTGGACTACAACCCCTAGAGAAGAACCTGGAAGCTGAAATGAAGGCTCCGAGTCACAGGAATGTCAACGAATTGTATTCTTACATTGGTTTTCACACGTACTACAGCAGGTTTCTTCCTAATATGACTGGCTTGGTCGCTCCGCTCTACGACCTGCTAACCAAGCGTTCCCGCTGGGAATGGGGACAGAAGCATCTGGAGGCATTTGAAAACTCGAATCTAGCACTCCAACAAGCAAAGCTCCTAACGTACTTTGATCCCAGTGAGCCACTGGGCCTCGAGTGTGACGCTTCACCACGCGGCGTAGGAGCGGTTCTCCCGTTTGGGTTTGGAGCATAGACAAGCCGATTGGACTCCGCTCGCGAAGGCTGTCTAAAGCGGACAAAAATTATTCGCAATTCGAGTGGGAAGTGCTGCTCTTGATTTTTAGGAATTTGAGGGCGACCTGCGTGGGTTATCTTTTTACCGGTTACAGGTCACAAGATGTTGGTGGATCTGTTCGTAAAGCACTGCCCGGCAAATCTCATGGCTCCTGCCCGGTTCCGGCGTTGGGAAATGCTGCAGGGATCATCCCAGTAGAAGATCGAATACAAGACGTGTCCTTACAACCGAAACGCGGAAGCCCTCAGTCAACTTTCGATGAGTCCTCGGAGAAAGCCACAGAGGAGCTGCCAGAGTACGCGTATTCGTTGCAACAATTTGACAAACACGCATCTTTTGTCATGGCTGCTCCAGCAGAGGGCGGAAAAGGACGTCCTCAGGAACGTGGAAGTTCCCCGTCACAACGGGTTTTCGAACACCAAATTCGGTCACGTCTGTACACCTGCCTTCTTCTGCCGATGTCTTTTCCCTTACACACGCAAGAGGACAGCTAAATTTGACTTGGACCTCTTGACTCATTCTGCGCACGCAATTTCGTCGAAGTAGTGGTTTCCAGGAACGGTAAAAGGAACAATGGGCTCTCGCATGGTCACCATTCAGACGGCTGTGGGTGGGCTTTAACGACTTGGATCAAGTTCGTACGCGCCAAACGCCTGCCGAAGTTCCACGTAAGACCAGCACCGCACACTTCTACCAGCACAGCGCTCGACCTTTCCTCTTGTTCCGCTTTGGAACACAAGGAAGTTATCCCCGCTTATATGTTGTCGGGCGCTCTTTTATTGTCATCTCACTGATACAGAAAACTCGCTTTCAAGCCAGTGTGTGATAAAGAACCAGTGCTGGTTGTTATGTGACAAAGATGCAGTTGATATCAAGCCCTGAAAACAACCGGCACGGTTCATTGAATTCATAAATAGCCGATACAGCGATTGGGTTACTAAAGGCCAATTAGGTGATTAGGACAGGAGCGAAGGCGTTCCAATTCCTCTGCACTTGCATTACACAGCTCGACATCCGTGCTGCCACAGTCATTTCTTCTGGCGAAGTGCATTTTTGTTACTCCCCAGACATTCTCGATGGGGTTCAGGTCTGCTCCGCGCGGAGCCCACCGCAGCTGAAGCCACGAGTGGCCCTCCAGGCGAGCGCTCAGTGCTCGGGCTGTGTGGACAGGGCTTCGGACTTGTTGAAAAAAAGTTCGCGCCAATCCACCCTGTGATTGTGGTTGGAAAGCAAAGCTGTAAACGGCACCCAGAGTGATTACCCATGCAACGTCACTTAAATTCACTCACATCGCTGTACGAATAGCGAAACCAGAGAGAAGTGAAATGCACTTAAGCACACCCTTTATTGCTTCCAATAGATACTCTTGGTAAGGTTAATCAATGCGTGATGCATAAACGCTGTTTGGTTGAGTTGTATTGGTGTAGCTCATGAGGGGAAACTCTTTTTTTATAATTTTAAAAGAAGCTCAAACTCGGTATCAGACGATCTCACTTCTCCGTCTCTGCCGCCGCGGACGGAGGCGATGAGATGGAGGAGGATGAGGAGAATGTGGCGGAGGAAATAATTCTATTCAGATTTCTGAATGGCACAGAGTGCGTCGTAGGTGAGTGGTTCCTTCTTCACTGGAGCCCATATTCAGTCCGCGCCGCCTGTGCTCTTTCACGAACTGAAGCTGGGCAGGCAGACTGGGGCTAGACAGCAGCATCTCCCATTGCTCTTGTTGGGTAGTTGACGGAAAGAGAGGAGAATGCTCAGGGCTAAAGTCGCACATCCCGATTAGGTAGCGGAGTGTTCCTACTTCTGAGCAAAATTTACATTCCACCTCATAGCGATTCGGGTGCATTAAGTGAAGACGTGTCGGGTGTGGGAAGGAGCCGGATGGTATAAGCCGTAGGGTAGTTGGCTGTTCTCTGGAAAGGTCAGGGCAAGGTGAAGGTAGGGTCTCTCTCAGAAGGCGATGATGCTGGGTTATGTCCCTGAACGAGACAAGAGGGTGACTATCCTCGTGCAGCTCTATAGCACGGGGGGTAAAAGCGCAGGCTTGTTGGTGGGCGTATTCGTTGCCCTCGTTGCCCTCCATAGAAGCGTGAGCGGGTGCCCAGATGAGCTAAATGGAACCGTTTGGGGAGTGTTTTTTTAGCAGACGCAGTGGAGGTGGGGGCACCCAACCCGACTGGTAATTAAGGTAGGCTTGTTGGGAATCGGTGACTACCTTCCGAACCCCTGGTTTAGCTAGAGCCAAGGGGGTGGCTACCTCATCTACTGCAATGATGTATTGGGTTTTGAGTGACGCACACAGGAGGTTGGTTCTGGAGGCAGCCACGATGATGACGTGCTGATGTCCTCGACACCTTGAAAAACAGCGCAAAAAACACGGACGTAGAGAGGTTACACAGACACGAGCGCTGCCTCGTGTCAGCGCTCGTGTCTGTGTAACCTCTCTACGTCCGTGTTTTTTGCGCTGTTTTTCAAGGTGTCATGCATACCCAACTAGCCCAAAGTCAAGCTTTATTGATGTCCTCGATGTTGGGAGCCGTCTGTATAGATAACTGCATCATCCCCACCGATTTGTGTTGAGCGGTTGAGCCCGTGCTTCTCGGCGACCCTTGCCTTAACTGCTCAGAAGCTTACTGCAATCTTAAACACATCCTCGGGCAATGTCCGACGTTACGTACGGCTGCAGACTGCAGCACCGAGCACGAATGGACGAGCACTTTCTCGAGCAACGATCCTTACAAGCAACTCCTGGCTGTCCAGAAGGCCTGCGAGAGGGCAGAAGACTAAGGTCTCTCACCCCCTACGTGGGTGTAGCCAGCGACTACCTGAAGAGGACCCTTAGCGTCCATCCAGGATAGTCCCTAAGGACTTAAAATAACGTTCTTTGTCTGTCTGTTGACGTGTGAGGGTTCCTATTTTCAAGGAAAGGGAGCATCTTTAGGTCTTGTCGCCAAGACTCCGGGAGGACATCAAGCAGAGTGAAATTAAGCGCTGCCCAGCCAATGTGGTGAAGGATGCGGCGACCCGCCGTAGTTCTGCTCATTCTGCGCGTCTGGTTAGAACGATGGCCCTCTACCAGCTCCTCCACCGTGTTGTGTAGCGGCGTGCTAAGCAGCCTCTCTTTAAACGCACTCACTGGAAGACCAATGGCCGGCTCAACCACGTTTCCAATCATCATATAAATAATCTGTATGTCCTCCTTGCGAGAAGACAGGGGGTTGACGTAAGTGATTCTTGACAGAACAAAAGCGTGCATTAAGCGAAAGGTGTCGGATTCCTAGAGGCCTCGTTTCTTGGTGGCAACTCACCTGATCATGTGTATGATTTGATTGATGTTGTGTTTGATGCGCTGCAAGGATACGCCACCCTTGATGTTGGACGGGACATGTGGGCTCAGGATTTTGATGATGATGCTTGGAGTGATGGCCTGGCCATCAAGGAGTATTTGAATGTGTTCCTTGATGTGTCGTTTGGCGTGAGGGCGTACGACAAGGAGCTGTGATTTTTTGCGTGAACACTGGAGGCTAGAGGCTTTAGCATATTGGCGTACTCGAAGTGATATGCCATGCGTTGGTGTCAGCTTCCTTTAATTTTTGTAACTCCTAGCACATGCCCAAGGTGCTCAAAGGGCCGCTAGACGTGCCTTGGGCGGAGCGAACAGCGGCGCGAGAGATCGCGTGACGCTATCACGTGGCATTGAGCAAAAATGCAGGGTGTCAACCTTTAGATGTGCTTGGTGAGTGCACCGCCTGTCTTCCCCGTCTCGCGTCTGCTCGTAGCTAAATCGGTAAGACAACGGGCTCTCACTTTGTTACTGTATTAGTTACAGGTTCGATTCCTGGCGGTCCTAATAAACTATTTTATTTATTCACGGGAGTTTTTTGTTGACACCAATGGTCGCGAAAGAACCCTTGGGGGTAGAGGTAAAAACCTGTGCTTTAAAGGAGTACTGACACGAAATTTTCGTGTTACGTTTTTTTCGCTGCTATGCGTGCCTACCAGCCCACTAATCATAAAATGGCCGATTAGACGGTCGAGCGCAGCGTAAACATTCATTTACGGCGTCGTTTATTCGTGCCAGTTTCGGTTTCGACTGAAAAACGCCGAGCGGCCGCCATAACAGAATGTATCACATGACGTCACCACTCTTGCCGCATCGCTGCCTCTCTGAAAGCGCGCGCGAGCGAGCGCACGCGCGCACCCAGACCGGCCGAGGTCATCGCCGTCCCCACAGGCCCGGGCAGCATGACGTCAGTCCCAAAACCATGACGTGTACACACGCCCGAGCAGCGCGCGCCAACCACAGCCAGCGCGTCGGCTTTGTCACGGGAGCCCCGACGTCGGCAGTTTGGGGCAAGTAGCACATGATGTCATGTCGGCCCGCTCTGGGCTTTCTCGTGCGGGCGAAGATTAAAATGGATTTTAAATATGTTTCGCTGAACTGTTGCTGTTGAAACTTGCTGGGAGATATCTCCTGATAAAAAGGAAGCGTTTTACATAGTTATCACAGCTTTGAAATTTCGTGTCAGTACTCCTTTAAAAGGAAGCACCCGTCCACGAATGGACACACATGACGTAGGTAGAAGAGTCGTAAGAGTCGTAGGCTTGAGACCATTGAATCTCTATCGCGAACTTGCTTGAACACCAGTTTTCTGTACAGCCAATAAGATGGCAATAAAAGGAGCGCCCGACAAATTATCGCAAAGATGAGCGGAGCCGTTGCGCGCGTAAGCGCTTTCCCCACGCTATCAGGCGCTGACGAAAATCATGCCGCTCGCTCGGACCACCGCGAACCGCGCTGCCGGGTGGCACATTCAGGAGAACCAAAGCGCTGCGACAGAGATCGAGAAAACTGACATGCATGGACTGGACGCATACGCTGGCATACGCTGTCAGCTACGCTGTCAGCTGTCTCTACAGCAGGCGCTCGTCAGGAAGGCGTCCCGCAGATAGTTATCGCGCACCGCTCCCTTGGTCCGATTTATTTTGTTACCGACAGTACATCGATCATTTCTCTTCGTCCCCGTTCGTGGCTCATCCGAACCACGTGACATTTGCACGCGAGGTTCGAACTAGAGCACTGCACGGGCCTGATTTTAAGGCCCGAGCCCGGCCCGAGCCCGCTTTGGGAAGCCCGAGCCCGACCCGGGCCCGTAACACCGAGCCCGGGCCCGGCCCGGGCCCGGGCATTCATAAGTGAGCCTAGCCCGGGCCCGGCCCGGGCCCATCGTCTCAAGCCCGGGCCCGGCCCGGGCCCGTCGTCTCAATTTCAAGCCCGGCCCGGGCCCGCCGTCTCAAGCCCACGCCCAGCCCGGGCACGGTCTTTTTTTTTTTTTTGAGCCTAGGGAGGGCCCGCATGTGTGTGACCAGGCCTGGTCTTAGACGTTGAAGAAAATTTGTTTATTATATTTGGTCGAGTGTCTTCGTAGTGGGAAATCAGACGGAGCATCTAGTCTGTACAAGCACGCCCTGAATTGTAACGCAAAAAATAAGGGTTTAAATGTACACAGTAGTTTAGCTCACACCATCTGCAGTTCACGTCACATGGGCGTAATAATAGCTCGTATTCTTACACGAGAGACACCATCACCTTTGATGACCAGACTCTTGGCAACTTCATGTGGTTGTTTCGGTCACAAGTTGGTGTTAATGAAATTTCTTGCTCTCCATTTGAATCCACGAGTATGTGCGTGCGTTGAAATATTCAGAGTGGTTGTTAGGCGGTGGCGCTTCTCTAGCACGAGAGTTTGATTTCCAGCCACGGCAGCCGCATTTAGATTGGTTCGACATCTAAAACACACGTACATAGACATAGGTGCACAGCTCCAGGTGCACAGCTCCAGGGTGGCTTAATTAATTCCTTCCCCGCTAGGGCATTCCTTGTAACCGTATCTTTGATATGTTATACACCAAAATATAAAATCTTGATGCAGTACATGAGGTGTCATTAAAGTTACAGTATAGTGACTATCAGCCCTAGCAAAACACGTTTTTAAAACAATGTGTACAACTAACATCAAGAAGCGCGTAAAAGTATACTCAGAATATTGAATTTTATGCTCTTTTCTACACTTCACGTCGGAACTATTAACGGCCGGGCCTATGAATTCAAGCCTGAGCCCGGCCCGGGCCCGTGGCGTCGAGCCCGAGCCCGGCCCGGGCCCGCGGCACTGAGCCCGAGCCCAGCCCGGGCCCGTGGCACTGAGCCCGGGCCCGGCCCGGGCCCGCCGATAATCGACTTCGGGCGGCCCGGCCCGGCCCGCGGGCCAGGTCGGGCCCGGGCTTTCGGGCCGGCCCGGGCCCGTGCAGTGCTCTAGTTCGAACACAATTTAAAACATGCTCGGTGGAGGGACGCGCTGCGAGATAACGGCAGATTGGCGCGCGCCACCGTGTGTTCGGTGATACCGCGATCACATCCTGAGACGCAGCAGCAATGCGCGGTGACCGAGAAGACTGCAGCTTGCGCTGCGCGCAAATATCGCATAAGAGGGCATTATTCTCGTCTGCACAAATTCACAGTGAACTGTGTATTTACCGGAAATCTTTTCTGAGTGGCCTCCAATTTTAATCACGTGCTTCCGGTTGTCAAAGCTATTGTGTGTGCTTTCGTCATTTTCACATTTGATGACGTTTACTGGCACCAGCTCTAAAGTTATTTCTTTTCACGGAAAGGGCATAATTTTTAGCCAGGAATGAAAACCTAGACTAAATTCAGCCGACCTGACAACGTAGGCCTGTCTTTGCTATTCAATAACAATACGACTTGTATCTTACGCCCTCGCTGTGATTGGCAGCGAAGGTGTGACGTAATTTAAACAGTTTGCGGGAACGAACCCGTAACACACTGGCAACTTCAGCCTGCGTAAAAGTGGCGTAATGCTACGTAACAGCCTGAAAATGGCGGCTGCTGTGTCCCTAAAGTAAGGCAAAAAATTGGCCGCGTATCTGCTCCTTTCGTTGCAAATGTCGTCAAAAGACGATAGTCTTTGTAGACATTTGCCAAGGGAATGCCCCCCTTTCATTTCCCGCTTACCTCTCATGCTATTCCTGTACCGTCGCGCTTAGTCCAAGGTAAACACACTAAAGGTATGCGCAAGCCGATTTCAATTTACCACGTTCCACTGCTACAGGCCGGGTTCCTCGATGCTAGCGCTGCAGTACGGCGGAGACGCGCATGAATGGAGGTGGCCGACTAGAAGCCGCGTGGCCGTGCTCCACGTGCGTTCCAAGCAAAACATGGAACCTAGCTAGTGGAACCTTTCGTTGCTGTTGCCGCGTGATTTTTCATATGCCGCCAGGAGGCGGTGGTTTTCTGCAGTAGATGTAGAATATCATTTGCTATCGAAAAACCAAGCATCCATGAATTTTTTTAATAAAGTAACACTGTAAATATCCCTTGTGTGCTAATTTCCTGTCTTATATTTGCGGATTGTCTTGTTCTTGTACAACAAAGTTGACTAGTATGAACATATAAACCGGGCTTAGACGTTTACATGTGGCTGTGAGTTGATTGATTGATTGAAGGGTTTAACGCGCCGACGCAACGCAGGTGATGAGGCGCGCCGTAGTGGAGGGCTCCGGATTAATTTTGACCACCTGGGGATCTTTAACGTGCGCCGAAATCTCGTACACACGGGCGTTTTTGCTTTTCGCCTCCATCAGAAAAGCGGCCGCCGCGGCCGGGAATCGAACCCGCGACCTCGTGCTCAGCAGCGCAACGCCTTAGCCACTGAGCCACTGCGGCGGATCGGCTGTGAGTATATGAGACTATTGCGCAATATCAATTTTACTTTGGCCGGGTGGCTGAATCGAGTCGCAGACAGAGAGACGGTCAGACAGACATACAGACAGACCAAAATTTCTGGGTTTGAGTAGCCCAAGAAAGACTATCGTCTTTAAAAAACCTCACCAAGCATCGGCGGCGTGAAATCTCCGTGAATTTTTAGCAGGCCACTTTCGCACGACACGTGGTTCGAAGCTGTTTTCTACCGCAAGAAATTATAGTTTTGCCTATTTCCAAGTGAACGATCAAGGGGCATATAAATACCGTGCCGTATTTTGTTTTTTGTGTGTGTGTGTGTGTGTTTCGCAATAAAATAAGAATTATTTGTTTGGCGTAATGGCAACATAAGAGAGAGTACAACCCTCTCTACGACAAAGGGAACCAAATAAATAACATTTGTCCACGCTCCTCTTAGTAACCTGCTGGGTCACATGATCGTACTTTTGAAAAAAATAACAAAAGAAACCGACTGCTTTATTCATTACTGTGCTGATTGAAGTCGAGCTTGACGGATGAGTGAATCGGCGACCTCGGTACGTTCCGCGGTTATCGGGCGTAGCACTTCACTGTCCTTAATCGCCATACAAGCGATGGTCACGACCATGTTTTTTTCTGTGATCATGCCATAAAATTGAAACATAGCAGCAGACAAAAGCGCGGCGGTGGTGGTGGCTGGGAACGTGATAGCGAAATAAAGCTTGCATTGAAGCATAGAGCTCATCTATATTGCTACAAGCGATTGAAGTTGATTGAAGCGATTGAAAAAATATTTCGTGATGTTTTTTAGCTCAACATCCGCCTTTCGCTCGCTTTTTAATCATCGTTACTCGATCGCCTTCTGGTGTTGACGCCAATTTTGTCCTGCAGAAAATGTTTTCTCTTGCCGGTCTCAGCTCCCCTCGTTATTTTTATAATACATGCCACGCGTTTTTATATCTTTTATGTGTAATATTTCATATCTTGGGTGTGATCTTCATTAGTAGAGCGTCAAATTACACTGCATGTCGTCATAGTGTCACAGAATTGCGCGAGGTAGTAATTTAGTGGCCGATGCCTCGGACGGGAGGAGCGACAAACAAGTCCCCCCTGGATACGAATATAGGATGTGGTTCGGACCTGCTAACCGGCGATAGGTCCACGCCTGATTCGCCGCTGGCGTGAGGCACGAGACGGGGCACGGGAAAACAGTTCAAAACAACGGGCATTTACTCCACATTCACATGGAATTCAAAACAGACAGACAGAAAGTTTGACGAGTTAATACACACTGCAGTTGACACCCCGTTGGGGTCAGAGCTGCCAAGAAACCGACACGGAGTACAATAATCACAATGAAAGAAACGGTACACGCCGTTACGAGCCCGAGGAGGAGGCGACAGTAAATGAAGGGGACAGTAGAGTGTACAATAGGCGGGGTTGGGGGCTTCCCCCAACTACTAACAATAGGCCCGCTATAAATACATAAAGCGTGGTGCACTGAAGGAGGCGGATAAGAAGCCCGTGCAGTCCGCTTAGAGAAATACAACACAGAAGATGAATAGGAAGAGTCCGAGGAAAGGTGGAGAAGGGGAGAACATCTTAGCTGCGGTCCGGCTGATGGTCTCGCCGGGGTGACGGAGGCTGTCGGTCGTCTGTGGTGGGGCGCCGCTCATCAGCGACGCAATTTGGGTGAACTCCGGCCGCGTACTTTCATTTCCTTGAGGAATCTTCGGGGGCCCGAAGTTCACCGCCGTCGTCGCTCGGCCTCCCCAGCACAGCCCTCACGGCCGACGCCGCGTCCCGGCCGTACGTCCGGCCACCACCAGTTCTCAGCCCATTTTCCCTGGAAACCCCGCGCTGCACCACGCACACAGTCCACCGGGCCGCGCGCCTTCCGAGAATTCGCGGGGCGCAGCCTTCTGTAGGCCGCGGCACTCTCGCCCACCTCTCTCCCCGAAACACATGGCCAGCCGACCCGGGTGCGACAATGGCGGCGAAAACATTCCCTCGCTACGCGGTACGACTCCTCTCGGCGCAGAAATGGCGAGCGGCGAGAAAAGCCGTCAAAGAGGGACATGAATTTCGCGACACATAGCTATACGTTGATTACGTCACTGATTGCTTTTGTTGTGCTTACGCAAAAAACGTGGCGAATTCATTGTGAATTTATGCATTCGAGAATAGGGCATTAGGAAGTATTGCTATCAGCAGCGATTTTTTCTATAATCCCGTACATCCACTACCGCGTCAATCCTTGAATAAACGCCGTTTGTATAACTTTTGCGGGATAAACTATCCCGAACAATTGTCGGGAATTGTGTAGGACTACCATCCGAAGATAGTCCTATCTTTGAATGTCGTGGTAGTTTTGAGGTGTATTGGTGTTTTTGGACGAACGGCATAGAATTACGGTGCGATAAAGTTGACCTGCGCGGTTTCTTCTGTTGTATCTCACTTTGACACATTTTGTGGCGTTTGGCACTTCAAACGTTCATTGAATCTTCTGGGGTTAACGAAAGGTATTAGGTGAGCATTCACTTTCCCTATAATCGGTAAAGAAATCACCATGTTTGTTGGTTTTTCTGTTCTCGTGAAAATGCGTGGCGTCATCTTTCGGACCGGTGAATCCTACGGCAGGGGTTGTTTGATTACTGCCTGGCTCTGCTCTTCGTAAGACCGTTCACTGATCGTTTCAAGAGTCCCATTTTCTCCCTACAATCGAGTCCTGTAGTGTCCCGGCATCCCTTCTCAACCACAGAACATTTGATGTCATCAGGTCTGCCGCATACAGAGTCCGTTGTTGTCACAAACACGATGCCTCCTCCCTCGGGCAAACGCAGTATTGGCGGTGAGCGCGAACACGGGCGGCGCTGCGAAGCGCGCCTCCGTGACGTCAGCTTAGGGATTCTCGCATTTGTCGTCTGCTTCACCCAGGCTCGCTCTCCCTGCTGTTTCTTCGCGCTCGGTGAACATCTGATGCTTGTCTGCACCAGAATTGGCGTGTGGGTAACTTTTTATCATACTAATAGGCTTAAAATCGCAACACTAGCTCATGGTGTCAGTTAAAGTATAGTTTTGGATACCGCTATGGAAGAAACATTGTCAGCGTCGCCCCATTCCTTGCGAAGCCGGTCCTGTGCGGAGCGCGAAGAGTCGGAGCTAGGGGTCAGCTTCTCTATTAAGCAATCTTTCGAACAAATGGAACATTCCGCTGCTAATTACCGACAACAGCGAAAATGGAAGACCAAAACAAATTCTAGGCCATCAGGGCTGTTGGCTTTGGCAGAAGGCATTACGCTTCCCGGTAATTATATGTGAGGTAAAACAGTTTTTGCAACCTTGCCGAACGCTCGAACGTATTGTGCCACATCACTTTACGGTGTCAGGGCATGAAGGTTTGCCGACATGCACTATGGGCCGCAAGAACTGTAGGTTGAGTTCCAAATAACCCACTGAGTATATAGGCGCGTGCTGATTTTATACCAGGCATCTAACCAGTATGGAAGTTTATTGAGAAAAACAAGTCTCGTATACGTTAAAGATACAGTAACACTGTTTGTTCAGACCTGGAGGGATATTTCGGTACGTTTTCCACAGCCATATCTTCCCGATATTCGGATATGCGTTATTGGAAAACTGCACTCCAGATGAGGAGTAGGAGTAGGAGGAGGAGGAGGAGGAGGAGGAGAAAACTTTATTGAAAATTAAATCGAGCTGGTTAGTGGACCGGGTCCTCAGTCTAGGACAAGAGAGTAAAAGTAATTTTCTTCAATTCACAGAACGCCATCACGAGTAGAATAGGATTTGTTCTTTGCGCCTGGAAGAGTTGGAAAGCAATAAAGAGCGGCTTCGTCGGTTTCGGTTTCGTTTCATCGGTTTCGATTCTGGTAATATATGCAGGTATACTATTTATTGCGTTAGTTAGCGAGTATATCTTGCCTTCAACACCGTAATCATGTCATCATTGTTCGGGTTGAGAGTCAGTTCGTTATGATAACGATGGTTACAATAGAAATTCGGAGCACAAAAGCCGCCTTCGAGTACTGTGGACAACGTTGTTTAGGGCGCGATCGCGGTGTCGTAGCACAAACCTTCTCATTGTATTTGCATGTGAATAAACAAAGCACGCTGCGGATATGCACCTTCTTGCACGCAGCCGTAATGAAAGCCAATTTGTGAAGAAGGGAATGTATGCCATACAACATGAAGGAAATATTCACACGATCTTTGTGAGCCTCCCAAACATCTCCAAACCTCCTAATAAGACGTTTGTGACGGTGCAGAAAAATTAATGCGTCGGGCAGAAAAAAAAGCAAGAAACATTCATCTGATACAAGACAACAACAACGAAATAAATAGAAGACAGCCGTTTTATTTCCTGCTGTGCGATGCGCGTGTGCTTGGTACGTAGCATTAGACTGTTGAGTCTTCATAAGAGCATCTCAAAAATACTGCAGGGAAGCCTACGCATTTTGAATACTTATCGAGAAGCTCTGATCGCTGATCCTCGCGAATAAGCTAGAAAAGACGAGTTACAGACGATCTTCTGACCGATGCCCCGAAGAAAGTTGTTCTCCATCTCCTCGTGTGTTGCAAACTTGTGGAAGATACAGCTTCAAATTATTCAGATGCGTCAGAAGCTGGCAAAATAACTCAATCTCTAGAAATACGCTTTTTAACGCACTACAGCAACAAAGTGGGCGATTTCTGGCACAGACACTGAGCCTGCTCTCACAAGCGGAGTGTAGCAGACGACAGCGGCGCGAGCCCCTAAGCCGACGTCAGAGCCAGGGGGCGCCACTCAAACATCTCACCGCCAATAGGGCTGCTAGCGCTTCGTTCTACCCTTGGTTGCGCTGGCCACAAGCAGCACGACTGAAGACTGGCTTGCACGCCCCTGTTCACCTTTAAACTCTCGCACCTCGTCTGCAACTTGTGTCTTACCTGAAGTCGCATTTGTGTATTCTCTTCTTGATCGAAGCATCGATGCTACCGGCATCTTCCTCGCTGTCTTTTCTCACTGCTACCTATTGTTCACACTTAGTATGTGCAGCAAAATTCTTTTTAGATGCGCATCACTGGCACTGCCCTTTATGTTTGGTGGTCCCGTGGTCCATGCCTGCACCCACACCTACGTCTCTTGTGCCTTGAACATGTCTCTTAGTTTCTTGGCTCTTTCATCGCGGTGTTGGCATGGCTTTCTTGTTTCTCGGTGTGGATTTGCGTATCGTAATGGTCTGAACTTCATGTCGAAATCACACCACAGATTTACGTTTTTGTTCCCCGTGCTTGTATTGGATAGTACACCGCTCAGTTTTCGTACACACATATTCAGCGCTCGCAAAAGTTAGTCTTTATCCTGCAACAGGATTCCCCCGAGTTGCCGATACTTGTTGCGAAAACAATTATTTTTTAAAGCCAAACAATCGGAGAAACTTTCCGGAATTTGCCAACTTCCTTAGTTCTGTATTCAATTCTCCCGATTGCTAATCTTCTGCTTGCACTCATTCAGGAATAAGGGGGCGCTTTTTTCTCTCATACAACTTCGATGTGCAGCGTTCGTCGCATTTCAATGGCGCTGGTACATTACTTCAGCTCCTCACCATCACAGAAGCCGAAATATTTCTATGCCTCTCACAGTCGTCACAACCAACCCTTAGTATAGCCTTCAAGTATCCCGGCGGCGGTTCTTTTGGTGCTAATGCGGACACAAAAGGCTGGAACTTGTATATGTAGAGGTCCCTCTTCTTTTATATATCTTCGTTCAGCTGTAGATGCTCTGGAGGCTCCTCTAATTCCGTAGAAACACATGTTCTTCAAAGACCAGACCTATTTCCCTGCAACTTCCCACATTATATTTCGATGTGTATCAGTCGAAGTTCAAACTATCCCGTTTCAAGCGGAAAAACAATGGGTTGGTTTATTCAGCACTCGTACATAACAAAAACACAATGAAGGGAAAGAGTAAAATAACTGGATGCTCACAAGCATACGCGATGATTCTTTAGGAGGCAAACCGGGACCCTTACAAGGGCCTATACCGACACAGGAGTTGCGAAAATTATTTTATAGGTAGGAATGTATGATGTTTTCTCTCAAAGTTGGTGCCGCCAAACTATTGTCAGTTTTCTGTTTTAGATCACTTGTATTGATTTTACATGCAAAAATAAAATCACTAAACAAATATTCTGAGGACCCCTTTCGGAAGAAGTATAAATAACATCAGTCAGCAGACCACGAAAACCACGTCACAATGAAAATATCGCAACCGAACTATAAACTCATGTTTAGCACGTGCCCTCACTACCAATGAGAATATCGCTTTTTACATCCTTGAATCAGAAGAAATAAAAATGTTTACTTCGTAAAAATGCCTTCGTAAAGATTCCGGGTACTTAAACGGATGAACTCGCTTGGCATTGCAAATTTTCTTGTCTGTGATTCGTAATCTGTATGAACTTTTCAGACCTGGAATTACGCATATTGAGCATATAAACGGAGTGCTTTGAGAAAGCATCCTACCGAATTCTGGTCCATCCATTTTTTTATTCAGTTACGTGTTTGTATGGCTAATACGCGTGGCTAAAAATTTTGCTGGCGCGTACAAGTGATGTAATGAAAATGCGTTCGGGTGCTCTCACAATTTTTCGGCTGGCTTGTGATTGCTACCCTTCCCCAGACAAGTAGTAAAACGTACACATAGGAGTGAACAAACTTGTATTACGATATACGTGAAGTTTGAACTTACTGCCGATCAATAGTTATTGATCAGAGCAAGCGGACAGTCTGAAAAATACACGAACTTTTTCGTAGCCCCGAAGTGAATATTGTGAAAAACCCCAGAGCCCTTTTACTCTATTTTTCCTATTAGTGATATGTCCTTTGAATGTCACTGAGAGGATATTTGTGTCCGCCAATACATTTTTAGCACCTGCAAGGCAAACGTTTGCCCACATATACCCTCAGCTGATTGTAGCTAAACTATTAACGAACTTTAATTAAAGATGGATTTGGGGGTGTCCGGGACTCACTGAAGTTTTGCCCTAAAATATTTTTTGTCCATTAAGCACAGGCTAAAATACTTCTCGTAGCAAGGCATTTACCGTATGCTTTTTTTCGTGTCACAAATGAAAACTGACCTGAGATGGAATCTTTATTTTTAGCAGTAGTGCTCCTTTTGTTCGATTTCTAGCTGTTGCTAGCAGTGAGATCGCAATCAGATAAATGAATACCATTTAGGCCACCTCTCTTATTCTACCGAACCCTATTTTTAAGCGCTATACTGTTTCTACAGTCAAGGGTGTTTCAAATGATAAAATTAGGGCACTATGAAGGGTGTTGCCAGTGTGATAAATCTTTTTTTTTGTAGGGACGAATATTATGTTTTTATTATACTATCATTTTGTTCAGGTCAGGTTAACAGTAGAAGTGCGTGCTAATGATATAGTATGTAATTTTGCAAAAAAAAAATAGTGGCGACACTTAGGTGCTTTGAAGGCAAGAAAAGTACAGCTTTCCCAGGCGATATATATCAGCACTGAAGTTACCGTCCAATAGCCCTGACGAGCTGCCTGTGCAAGCTCTTCGAGAAGATGATCAATCGCAGGCTCGTGTACTTCCTCGAGTACAATGGTCTTCTCGAGAGCTGCCAGGCAGGCTTTAGGGTGGGGCGATCGACGAACGATCAACTGGTTGCACTTGACTCATACATCAAGGATGCCTTCGGGCATAATCAGTACTGTTTAACTGTTTTTTCGACCTCGAGAAGGCCTACGACACCGCTTGGCGTTATGGGATCCTTAGTGACCTCAAGTCATTCGGTGTTTCGGGTAACATGTTGAACACCCTTGTTAGTTATTTGTCAGAGAGAACGTTCAGAGTAAGAGTTGGTTGTGCACTTTCAAAGGTTCACGTCCAAGAAAATGGCGTGCCTCAAGGTGGCGTGTTGAGTTGCACTCTCTTCATAGTAAAGATGAACTCTCTTGGAAAGGTACTGCCACCAACAATCTCTTATTCTATGTATGTAGACGACGTGAAAATATCTTTTAAATCATGTAATATGTCAATATGCGAACGTCAAGTCCAGCTTGGTGTTAAGAAGCTTGCCGGCTGGGCAGAAGAGAATGGGTTTAAATTGAATCCTGCAAAAAGCTCCTGCGTTGTGTTCTCCAGGAAGCGCGGGATCCTTCCGGACCCATACATTACTCTTAATGGCGCGTCGCTTCCTGTGAACAAGCAGCACGAGTATTTAGGTGTTGTGTTTGACCAGAAACTCACATTCATTCCACACATCAAGGAACTTAAACATAAATGTCTGAAAACAATGAATATTCTGAAGGTTCTCTCCCACCAATCGTATGGTTCTGACAAAGAACTGCTACTACGGCTCTACACTGCTTTGGTTGGGTCTCGTTTGGACTACACGAAAACAGCGAAAACAGTAAAACAGCGTTGCGAATTCTTGACCCAGTGCTACACTTGGGGCTTCGTCTCGCCTCGGGTGCTTTTCGCACTAGCCCTGTCGAGAGTCTGTATGTCGAGTGTAATAAGTGGAGTCTTCAGAATCAACGAACGTACATGGATTTGCTTTATGCTTTTAAGATTTCATCACTGAATAACCATCCTTTTTATCCTGTTTTTAACGATACACCAACGTCTCTGCTCTTTGCAAATCGCCCATCCGTTCCTCTGCCCTTTTCACTTAGAGTGAGAGAGCGAGCCTCGGATCTGAGTGCTTCGTTTTCAGATGTGTACAGGACATCCTTTTCAAACATTTTACCGCCTTGGCAAGTTCGCCCTGTGTCGTGCGACCTTTCTTTTATAAAACTTGACAAAAATCGGGTACCACGAGCTGCAATACCGCAGCACTTTCTGTCTTTGCAGTTTAAATACACATGTGCAGAATTTTATAGTGACGCTTCTAAAACCTCCACTATGGAGTCGTGCGCTGCTCATGGTCCAAATTTCATTGCAGCCAGAACTATGAGTGTGAACACAACAATTTTTTCAGCAGAAGCGTATGGAATTTTACTAATTGTACGACACATTCTTGAAAATCAAATTCCCAATTCCATCATCTATACAGATTCTTTGAGTGTTGTTCGCGCACTTTCATCGCACAAGCCCCCCAAAAACCACATAGTTAATCTTGTATTCAGCACTATCATGTCCGTGTATGCACAAAAGCATGAGCTGGTCCTCCGCTGGGTCCCAGGACACGCAGGGATCGCTGGGAACGAGTTGGCAGACGAGAGGGCCGCTGCTGATGCACTCAGGAACACTGTAGACATTACAACGATACCCTATACAGACCTGAAGCCACACATAAGACAACACCTGCGCAAAACATGGCAAACACACTGGGATGAACAGACAGACAACAAACTACATGTAATAAAGCCACACTTGGGACGGTACACAGCTGACTCACACAACAGACACACGGAAGTCGCCTTGGGTAGGCTGCGGATCGGGCACACCCATGCGCCGCACTCGTATCTGACGGGATCTTCTAGACCCCAGTGCAGCAGGTGCGGAGAGGACCTATCCGTAGTGCACATACTAATCACATGCAAGGCACTTCACACAACACGACACAAACACTTCAGAGAACTCTACAGACAACATATCCCACTACATCCATCGCTGTTTCTAGGTGGCGATGCCATTGTTTCCGTGAAACGTGTGTTTGAGTATTTGTCAGACGTCAAGTTTTTAAACCTCATTTCCTATCACGCATAATGAAATCTGGCCCTATACACCAGCCATCACTGGCTGGTGTATAGGGCACCACTTCTATACACCAGCAATCACTTCTCTTCATTAAATAACTTCTTATCTGGCGCTCTTTGCCCTCGTTGGCCTTGCGCCATTAAACACCAACCATCATCATCATCTTTATTCCTACTATTTAGAAACACAAACGTAATCGACATCAGCTGAGCTAGAGGCACGGAAAGAGGCAATCCGCTGCGTTCTCCGTCAAGCACCTAATGAATGGACCATACTCACTGACTTCAAACTTTCCCTTGAGTGCCCGCTTAACGGCGGCAAGCGCCATACATACAAAATTCCCGCGCAAGATACTATCTATCTTCACCGCCTCGCAGCAGGCACTCGGCATAATATTGTATTTCAGTGGGTGCCTGGTAACTGTGGGATAATAGGAAACCAAAAGGCTGATGACGCTGCCACTGCAAGCCACACCTGTGAAAAATACGAACGATATTTTTACCAAACGCTACCCCCTTACAGAGAAAACAGGATCTGGTCTCGTATATACTCACTACCATAAATATCGCTACGTACTTGACCCTCAGCTGTCATCAAGCCTTCCGCACCAGCTCCCCCATCACCTAGAAACATTATTTCGTCGGTTCCAACTTAATGCAGCTTACACCAATAGTAGCCGTTTCCGCATTGGACAATCTTCAGTAACCAGGTGCAACCACTCACACATTCGAGCATGTTTTGCTCCACTGTCCGGCTTAAAAGGGCTCTTGATCAATCTTGCTACGCAACATTGCACGCGTATGTTATGGGCAAGGACTAGTGACTTTAAAAACAATTTAGGCGCCTGGCCTTCTTGTTGTCAGCAGAGCCCAGCCCTAAAACCTGTTTTCATATCTCACCGAAACCGGTTTAACTCAAAAACTTTAGATCTTTTAACTCTGAGACTATGGTGATTGCCTTTTCTTACTTACTCAATTCTCTAACTCTTGCTCAATAAAATATGCAGAAGGAAAGAAGACGAAGATCGGCTTAGCCGGCTGATTGCTTTTGCTGATGTTCAGTTTTCTCGTTTTTTGTAGCGGCGATTCAACGCAGTGCCTACAATCCTTCGCACTGCCTCCTTACCACCACCCAGTGACTTCAAAAAGCTGGAATTCGCCGTGTGAAATGGCTTCAGCGAAGCTGGGAGCGGACCGTGCAGCCTATCAGGGTGCCGCCATCGCCCTCACTTCATGCTGTCGTAATGGACGGAACTCACCAACGTCTATCCCCTCCAAGCAGGTCACATCAAGGTATTCCCACAATTACACGTGACTCCACTCCCGATGACAACCCAGAAATTCACCAGGCATGTCGAAGATATCAGCGGGGGCGCATCTCTACACCAGCACTGACCATTCCGAAAAATATTGCAGAGCTACCTGATAAGGAAATCGTCTGGGTTGCTGGGCAGGACTCCATCGACGGTAATGATGCGGCTCACACCGCTGCCCGCGCGTGCATACACCGGGCCATTACCCGAGACGGAATGTTCTCCGCTGCCACCAAAACGGACCCACTTCTCCGGTATTCAGGCGTCCTCTAACATTATAGGCTCGGCAGAAGAATATTCCAACCACCTCATCTTCGGTTAACCAGAGAAGAAGCCACCACTCTTCGGCGATTGCAGACAAATTCTTATCCCCACAGCACCCTCCTCCATTCCATTACCCGAATCAGTATCCCTCCCTTTGCAATTTCTGTCCAACGCCGGGCAGCCTGTACCACCAGGTATGGGAGTGCCAACAAACTCCAAACCTACCCCCAATCCCCTTCCCCAGTTTTGAGCAGTGGATGGCTCGTCTGGTCAATCCGGACCTTGGACACCAGCAAGAACTGGTCAAGAGGGCCTGGACGGCAAGTCGCAGCCTGGGTATCACGGAATAAGGATGCCCTCCAACAGGCGGGTGCCCTCCCATCAGCACTTACGCTCAATAAATGTTTATTCTCCTCCTCCTCCACCAGCCCCTAAAAAGCGTGCTATTGACCAGCAACCCTATGGTCAGAACATGTCTTCAGAAACCAATGACGTGAGAATAAATAAAGGAGAGTTCACGCTGGTCACTTACAAGGAAAAGCGAGCCGCCGGGATTCCCGTCGTCTTTGAACCAGCGGAAGGTTGCAGTTTGTGGAGAGTCAACCCCACTGTATTGCGTCTGAAGTAGTGGCAACGGCACAAGAAAAAGTTTTAACCCATTCCCTAAACAAGGGTGGAAGTCTTATTGTGACTTAGTCGTCGCTTGCCGTGGTCAACCGACTTCTTCACGTCTCCTCCCTTGCTGGCATGACTGACGAGGCGCGCGTGCATCGTTCGTACAAGGCGACGTATGCGAAAATCCAAGGTGTGCCCCTTGAGTACAGGGATGAGGCACTAGCGAGTTACCTAAGCGATCAAGGTGTGGTATCTGCCCGTCGGCAAGTCACCTACTCACGCGATGAAAATCAAGTCGTTGCTGAGACTCGCCGACGGTCTGTCTTCGTGGAGTTTAGACGGGGTTCCCCTCTGCTTGCTAGGGTGTTCCTTAGTTTTTACAGCTTCCCCGTGGCAGATTACATGGGATCTGCCACACAGTGCTTCAAGTGCCAGAAACATGGCCACATCGCCAAGAATTGCAGAGGAAAACTTCACTGCAAAATATGCTCTGGTGACCACTCTCACAAGGACTGCACTTAGCGCAACCAAGCCCACTGCGCGAACTGTAACAGCCCGCATCCCGCGTCGTTTGGAGCTTGCCCGAATAAAAAGGCAGCTACTCTTGCACGCAGTGTCGAAGGAAAGCTCCTGCACGACGTGAGCCGCCGTCGAACCCTGAAGTCGTACTTTAAACTGTTATTGCGCCTTCACGTGACCCTCCGCTTAATGGTGAAGTTCCCACAAGCAAGTCCTATGCGCAAGTCCTATGCGCAAGGTACATCAACCTTCCAGCAAAGCTTCTCAGGTAACACCTGACGCGCGCCCACAGGACGCAGCCTCCCCACCAACTCGACGTCCCTGCAGGGAACAGGAACGGACGACAGGTCAGCCCACGCAGGCCGATATCACTGGTAGGCTGATCCCAATGCTGTTCGCAGCAATCATTGCTCTACTACGTGCCCATCCCTCCTATGGACATATCCCTGAAGTTGAAGCCGTCTTGTCCCTGGAACCTCTCGTAGCTGCGTCTTCAACTTCGCGATATGGATCGGGAGTACATATAAGCTGACTTCATCGGACACCCCTTCCATGAAACCGCTTATCAGCGCAAAGAATTTTCTAATGGAGCGCACGCGGTCTACGCTGAAAACTTGCCGATTTTCGCCAACTCGTGCGTACATATCGATTTCCATTTATTGTGATATCCGAGTCTCGTGTTGAGGATGACTTTAAGTTATAAAACTACAATTTGCTGCATTCTCAACGCTCGAACGGCATAAGTCGTCTTTTTATTGGTGTCCGCAATGATTTGCCTGTAGCCAAAGTCGCTGTGCCTGCTCATGAAACTGAAGAATATGTTTGTGCCAAAACCATGATTGGAAGACAGCAAATTACTTCTATTGCTGCCTACATAGAGCCAGGCAATGTCTTTAATGCCTCGAGGCTACAAAGCATTCTCACTAGCATGGCTCCCCTATTGAAAATGTGGAGTTGATGGAATCCATCAAAAATCAACATGGTGGATTATGGTAATGGAATTAATGATGGCATGACGGCAGATGACTGCATGCTGGCAGGGTGATGGATGACGGCATGCGTCAGTAGCTGACGGCAATGGTAGCGTCGATGCTGGCAGGTCGAGTGACAGTATGACGGCAGATATGCGAAATTGCACAAAAATGATGACGACATGAAAAAGAAAGCTGCTATGCAATGCTAATTAAAAACTGGTTTCATTTCTTGCGAAGAAATTTATAAAATAAGATTTGCAGCAAATAAGTAAGCTTGCATATGCGTTTTGCTCTGTCCATTCATGTCGTGATCATTTTTCTGCTATCCTGCTACAATGATCTGAAAACTTAACCATTTTATGAGAGCTTAGAGGTGTGTGCTGGGGTGCTTAAAAATATTACACAAAACAAACTTGGTTTTCACGTTGAATATATTATCATTAAATATGAAATATGGTGACTATCTTCGAACAGGTGGGCAGCTGAAAAGAAAAAAAAACTGAGTTACACACTAAAGCTTATACAATCCAGATCAACTCAAAACAAATGTATATTCACATTTCACATACCTCCTTAAACATTCTGAGATGGTTACTCCGATGTGGTTCCTTGCTTCTGCCATTCCTCTTTGCCATAAAAATCGAAAGCCTGCAGAAAAAGAACATTTTCACCAAATGAAGTGGAAACCACCCTGCTAGGACTCCCTTCAGGTCATGGAAGGGTGCTCTTGACCGGCACTGCTCTAAAAGCCACCGCATGGTCGCAATGCCTTTCCCGGGAAAGGATTTTAGTAAGATGCAAGCGTGCATGCATGCAAGCGAGAATTTCAAGAGAACATGCGTTAGCAGCAGGTGGGAAAGAAGCAAAACACCCTCGTCTAGAAGAATTCTACGCTCAAAGTGCAGCCAGCGAATACCAGGCGCAAGAAAATGTAGCTTCTGGAGAATGTGTTGAAGGTTAGGAACACGTTAAATTGAAAGGTGAAGAATGCCAGATGACATTTAACCTGGCTGGATGCATTGAAGCGACAAAAAGAAACGCACAGTATTGAGATGAAAGTGCAGACTAAACGAACGCTTGCAAAAACTTCAGCAAACTTGTGATGAATTTAGAGAAAGTTCAACACTATGAGGACAACCGAGCTGTGCAAGCACTAAAGACCTTTTCGGAAGCCGCACAAGAAGGAGAACGGGTGTGCCAAACTTGCCATGGAACAGATTATCAATAGTGATAAGGCGTGCTGACTAGGCAGGAACCCACGTTGCGGCAAAGTGTTGTGGAAGGTGACTTCTTGTAAAGGATACGAGCATGATGAGATACGAAAACTGCTGAAGCTGCCGTGTCAAAGCACACTAAAAATCTTGTCGGACCTTCTGTGAGAGACTCGAGTAACAAACCTAATGAAGGAACGGCTTCAAGTGGAGGGACAAAGCTTGCGGTCACTAAAAGAACCATACTGCAGCCTGATTACTGACGAAATGTCAATGCAGGAAAAAGTAATTTATGGCTGCCAAGTCGACAAATTTTCGGCCTTGATATAAGCTGTGAACCTTGAACCGGCGGTGCCACTGAAATAGCCTGCAGGCTTCTTTGGTTTGTCCTGCGGGGGTTTTCCACGGTTGACATTATCCCCTTAGGGTATTTTTTAACCGGGTCCGCCTTACCTAATCTGCGGTGACTTCAACACCCACTTCAGCGAGATCTGACTTCAACGAGACTTCAACGAGATCTGGTTCAGCGCACATGCAAGTTACCGTGGAACGAGATTAGCTGAGCTGCTGCTAATACACTCTATTGAGCCCATTAATGATGGCAGCATCACTACATGAAAAACGTGACAGTGAGCAGAGGTATTGACGTTTCGTTCGTATCAAGCTGCATCGCTTAAACATTTTCTTGGTGCGCATACCTGGAAACGAGGGGGAGGGACCACTTCCAAGTTCTACTACCCTATCTCTAGAAAGATTCACTCCGATTGGGAAGGAAGGTAAAGTGCACTAACTGGGATGCGTATGAGTAGAGCGTGGATCTGAGGATCACTGCAGCTACTTCAGGTCCCAACCTTATTCCCTTCATGGCTCGATGTCTCAGGGAATCAACGTGTGTCAGGCAAAGGCGTTCCAACATCAAGACATTTGGGGAGTATCAGCGTTTACGAGCCATTCGCAGGCGTGCGGAGCGGAAGGCGCGTCGCACCAAAACTATAGAAGACCTGCAACAAGCTCGCAGGGCATATAGACATGTAAGACGCCATCTGTAAAAGTTGAGCAGGCAGCGATGGAAAGATTTTTGGGCAAAATGAGATGTTCACAAGCCGTCATCGCACATTTGGCACGCTGTAAAAGGAATGCGTACCAATATCCCGCAGCTACACCCATTCAGCGCACTATCCTTGCACGAAAACATTTCCCAGAAGGAAGCAGCTCACGAATACTGCAAGCTCCTGTCTGTAAGCTCATCTACTCAGATGCGCGCACATTCCAACCATTCTGTACCAGCGGCAGCTGCCTTACCTGCCTTGGATCTGCCATTTTCAATACAGGAACTCAATGCAGCGATTTCCCACGTCAAGAAACGGTCTTCTCCTGGTTACGACGAAATCACTTATGAGGCAATCTCGCATCTATCCCAGCACTCCCGCCTGCGTCTTCTGGAGTATTACAACGCAACGTGGCTGCATGGTACCGTCCCGTCTGATTGGAAATTAGCGAACATTACTTCTATCTTAAAGCCTGAAAAATCACCAACACGTTACGACTCCTTTCGAGCGATAGCCTTACTTAGCTGCGTTGGGAAATTCATGGAAAACGTGATCTTCAAAAGGACGACTTGGTACATGGAAACTAAAAAAACTGTAACCACCTCCAATGAATGTATTTCGACAGATTCGATCGGCTATTAACAGCATCACTACACTCGTATCATCTTAGGAAGAAGAACTAAATTCTGGACACATACCCATTGCCGTGTTTTAGATATTAAATCAGCCTTCGACTCCGTATATCACGATGCAATTCTAGCATCCCTTATTTCACTTGGTTTAGGCAGAAGATTATACGCATGGATTTCAAGCTATCTTGAAGGAAGAAATTTTTTCATGTGCACAGCAGAAGGGCCTACACCAGGTTATGAAGAAAAAAGAAGGGTACCTCAAGGAGCTGTACCAAGTCCTTTACTATTCAATATCGTGCTCATTCACCTGAAGCGTGTTCTCCCCCGTATAATCAAGATCACTCTGTACGTGGACGATATCTACATTTAGAGTGCTTCGAGATCACGTCTAGTCACGCAACAAAAGCTCCAGACGTCGCTTGCAAAAATATCAGAACACCTACACCTAAAGGACTTCATCTCTCCCAGAAAAAAGCAGCGCTATGGCCTTCACCCGTAAGAGCATGGATAGATATCCTTTAATCATCGGTGGCCGGCCCCTGAAATACCTACGTACCCAAAGGTATCTGCGTTACAATCGACAGAAACCTCTCCTGGGCTCCAGAAGTGAAGAGACTACGTATGCGAACTCCCACGGCATCCCAAATTATTGGATATTTTGCTGGCACACGCTGGGGCAGCGATTGTCGTTCCATGGTGCTTCTCTTCAAGGCGTGTGTTGACGGCGTGTTGCGCTACAGCCTCCCTGTCCTGCGGCAGCTGTCCCCTACAAGCAAAAGACAGCTTGAAGAGGCGACGAATAGCTGCCTCAGGAAGTGTCTCGGCCTTTCTAAGGGATCGTCGTGTTCTGGGACAATTTCTGAAGCCGGCTGTCTGCCTTTGGACGTGTTACGACTTCAAGAAATACTACGAATTCATTTTAGGCACAGGTTACATACAAGAACGCATTCGTGGGCTCGTATCGCAAATCGAAGCAATTCCAGCTTTGGGCAAGCAATCAGGACTATCAAAGCTCCAATTTCAACTCAAGCACCGCAGACAATTCCCTTGGGATTCCCGCCCTGGACTCTGTCGCCCCTTAGGATAAAAAAATTTATACCTGGAATTGATTCAAAAAAGCAAATGCCTCAAATCAGCCTACTTCAGATGACACTTGCACACATTAGCAAATTTTAGAGTGCAACGACTCACATTTTTACAGATGAGTCGGCAACATCTGAGTGCAGTTCATCAGGAATTTTTATTCCATCAGCTGGGAAAGCCCCATCCCACCGGCTTGAGCGACCGACTTCGTCCACGTCGGCTGAGCTTCATGGGATAAAATAAGCCATCCGATCCATTCTTCGCCAGCCGTCGACACAGTGGACCATTTTTTTGCGATTCGAAGGCAGCTCTTCAGACCCTGCAACGCGCTGATGCTGTACCGGCGGTATGATTGCTGTTTTGCATTTATGTATATTTGCTTGGCTGAATTGTTCTTTCTGGGAAGTTCTTTGCTATTGATGTTGTTTTCTTGCATTCTGTACTTTGTTTATGTTCGCTGCTACCGCTGTTAGCAGTGGTCATGTAAGGGTGAATGGGCCTTAGTCAGGCAGAGTCCATCTGCCTTTAGCCCACTCACCCGGGAAATTTTGTCTGAATAAATCATTTTGGAAAATGTGAATCTGAATCTACCTGCTTCAGCCTTCATGAACATGCCCAGCGAGAAGTGAAGTATCTCCATCATCTCGCATTCGTCTCTGGACATCGTGTGACACTACTGTGGCTTCCAGGCCACTGTGGCATTTTCGGAAACCAGAGAGCGGATGAGGCTGCCCGCAGGGGCCTAGAATTGAGAACGCCAAGGAGGATTTTTTCCCAAAAAATGATGCCTCAGCCATGACTGAGGCTGTAGTTCTGGCTGAAAGAAACCGCTTATGGTCCCTTCCGGAGTTTCATCAGACCTTTCTATATTGCATAGACCCGTACATGAGAATGAGGCTGCCGGAACGACTACCTCGCCGACTGGAGACACTGTACCATCGACTGCGCCTTAATGCAGCGTCTGCAAATTCGTTCCTTTATCGTATAGGCCAGACTTCCAATCCATACTGTGACAACTGTGGCTAACCCGAAACCTTCGAACATATATGACTAGAATGGTTGCTTATGCTGAATCAAGGGGCCGTTTACAGCAAAGCATTGAATGTCTCCAACCTGGACCATTAATACTATGCTTGATGCTTCGACCATTCCACTCGCCATCCTCCCAGCTCAAAGCTTTGTCTGCATTATTTGAGTACCATGGCGTCGCTACAACATTGTAGCCATCTCCCTAGCGTGTACAGTCAAGTTTTTACTCAGCGCCCTTAAACAGGACTCTATTCATTTTTATTTTTTATTCGTTTCTTCTAATTTTTATTCTTTTCTTCTTGTCTCCTACTCTTCTTCTTCCATCTATTTCCTTTGTTTCCTTCTCCTCCCTTCACCGCAGAGTAGCATGTCGGCGAATTTATGCTAGCAAACCTCTCTGCTTTCTCTGTAATAAAGAGTATCTCTCTCTCTCATTCTATGCTAAAGGCGGACCAAATATACTACTTTAAACGTTTGCAGTGTATCCAAAACTCTGGAATTTATAACAAGCCACCGGACGACGGTTCTAAGGCGTACGATATAAGACGTCCTAAGCACAGGCTGTTTGCAACACGAACAAATTACGGTAGGAAGACGTTACTTTTTCAGACCCTTAGCATGTTGAACAGGGGTGATATATGTATTGATTCTAATCGGTCTTTTGAAAGTTTCAAATGTGCATTCAGAAGGTTTATGATTGAAAATGGTGTCGTGTATTCACCGGCATAGAACTGTGAAAATTAATTTGCTTGCAATGTGCCTTGTGAATTTAAACAAATTTCGGCATTGCGTAACATGTATTGCAAATTTTAAATGTAGCCATCTGGTTCTTTTATTCTATTTTAAATGCTATGTCACGCGTACCTTTTGTTGCGCACTTGGAATGTACTCTTTGTGTTTGTGCATGACATGGAATCGTTCCGAGTTTTTGTTGTTGTTTTTGCTTTGTTTTTTTTAGTATCGTTTGAGTTCTATTCAACCTTATGTTAAATGTTTTAATGTTCTATTCTAAGCAATGTGTATCGCGTGTCTTTTGTTGCGTGCTTGATGATACTTTTTTTACATTACGTTCTACGCTGATCTGTAGGGGAGGCAGAGGCTTTGTCAGGTATTGCACCTATATCTCTGCCCCCCACACGGATAGCACGCGTGGAGCCAATTCTGAATTTTAAAAATTTCGTTAATACCTGTCTGAGCTTTCATCTCTTTTCTGACCTCCTCTCCCTTAAGCCTTTCTTCTTTTTCCCCTTCCCCTAACAGAGTAGCATGAAGCCGTTCGTGTGCACTGGCTATACACTCTGTTTTCTAAAAAACATTCCTCTCTCTCTCTTGATCATATCTTAATGGGGTCCAGGTTTCAATGTCCAGTATAGTGGAGGGGAGGAGGGAGTCATAGCAGGCTTGCTAGTGTGAATTTAGCTCGGTCGGTTTTTTTAGGAATACAGGCGTTACTACTGGGGAAGTTAATGGTATGGTGATCACTGCCTAATGTTTCCTCGATGCGTCTCCAAGTGGCTTGTGGTATGTGGTGGATGTACGTGAGGTCGTGGGTAGAATCTCGTGCTACGCTGTTGCCGATGCGGGTGGG